>NC_054381.1:2378671-2692343 GCF_017654675.1 Xenopus laevis | reverse complement strand
TCTGCTGCCCCCCATGTGACCCACAATACAATAAGGAAATACAATTAACTTACTTAACTAACCTACTGATAGGTTGTTTATGGGGATTTCACCTGCTGAGTCTCCTGTTACTGCTGGAAGGAACAGACTGGACAGTCTCTCTGTGCTGGAAGGTGAACGCTGGTCAGTCCTCCAGTGGTTTATACCAGTACATAGAGAATGGATATAAAGGCTACACCCTAGTACACTCTCACATCAACATGTAGTGTTTCTTGTAAATGTTATACAATGTGTAGGGGAAAGGTATTGCATTTTATCTTCTGCATATACAGAGGCTCAGAGCCCTCACCTGCTGCCAATGAGGCAAATCTGGGAACCCTCCGAGGAAATGGAGAAATTGGGAAATCTGGAGCTTATTACTGTGGTGCCTCCTCCTACTAGAGCTAAGGTTACTCCTCATGTAAGTGCATTACTATACACTTCCACCATGGGTACATTAAAGACAGAGTTTAGTGTTAATATCAGTTACATCCCATTTTCAAGGGTCCAGAAAAAAAATGGTATAAAAAATCTGGGAAAATGTACAGTAAATGCTTAATGTATTATATATATTAGTGGGATCCCAAAAAGATCAGTGTAAAATGATGGAAAACCGAAAACCAAGGTGTGTGTGTATTTATGTGATATCAATTTGTCCTGGGTATCACCTTTTATATGAAAGATTAAACCAAGGGATCTGCCATTCAAAGCTAATTCCCTTCCAACTGTCAGTGCCTTCTCTGCAGAACCAATCAGATGGTGGCGCTGTTCCATTGCAGCTCTATGGGGAGTCGGCTATTGGCTGATACTGGTGAGAGCTGGGACTGCATCTCTGTATGAAATTCGTTATTCTTTCCCTGTTCATCAGCTGGGACAGTAGAATAACTTAAATATTATAAAAACATATCTACAGTCTGATAGATAAATATAATCCCAATGTGTCTGGATAGCCATTTTGGTGAGAAATACTAAATTCTGATGGTTGTCCAATAATGCCTCCCAGTTGTCACTATTATCTCTGCTCTTTGGGTTCTTTTTGTTGGTTCCATCATCCACATGCCACTTACTATGTCTGTCCAATGGGGTATGGAATCTCCCAGCTCTCACTCATGATACAATCTTCAACCTCATCCACTCGAATTGTCTTGGTTCCACAAGTGGGGTGTATCTCCTCCTAAACCTCAAAAAGAAATAAACATGTTCTTGTCCATCTCTCTCTGCCACATTCTCCTGACACACTGGAGTTTGACACTTCAAATTTTTCTGGTCTGGCTTTTTGGGGCAAAACCTTGAATTTTTCGTGGAAAAAAAAAAAACTTGAATTTTTCGAGATTTATTATACCACAATGCTGCAAAAAGCCAGAATCTGAAAATCTGCCATGTTTGACCTGTTGAAGTCATGCATACGGCAAAGGACGATGTCCCTATCCCAAATTTGATGATATTGTGGTTTGTGCTGGGTTTAGTCAAGTGATTTGGGAGAAAAGTCAGAAAAACAATCAAACGATTTGGGTTTTTGCTGGATTTTTTTCCCCAATCCGATTTAATCAAGTTATTTTAATGATAAACATGGCAAAATCAGGGAGGGGGGTTTAGTCCAGCTTTTTTTATGGAAACAATGAGATAAAATTGGATTTTTGTAAATAACCTCCTTGGTGTCTGGCACAGGAACTTATTCTTCAGCCCTGGCCTAAGTCCCACCACTGCCCCTTAAGCCATAGACGGAAAGATACTATCGTACGAAATGAAGACTTTCGGACCGTGTGTGGAGTGTCCCGACATTTTTCGTACCACGGCAATTGGTCGTCCAGTCGATGGAATATGTTAAACGATTTCTTTCGGCTAACGATATTATCTCTGCCTGTGTTGCCTTTCTGACCATATCATGGGAGAGTCACCGGCTTTTGTTGGACATAATCGTACAATTGCTGTCTGTCGATTAATGGCCTGAGCATTGTGATTTGTTCTCTTTACTAATTTATATTAATCTGAATGGTTAAGGTGGCCGTACACTATAAAATCCGCCCGTTTGGCAACCCGATATGCCCACTAACGGCTGGGTGATATTGGATGAAATCGAACAATGAGATTACAATACTACAAATGGGCTCCGACGGGTCGCAGGATCGCATCAACTAGCCGATGTGGTCCTGGATCGTACAAAAAAAAAACTTTGATATCTGGCTGATTTTTGGCCTGATATCGATCGGGAAGACCCGTCGGGAGCCCCCCCACATGAGCAGATAAGCTGCCGAATTGGTCTAAAGGACCGATCTGTAGCAGAAGATTCATTGAACAGCACCACCAACTCTTCAAGTAGTTAAAAAGCCTTTATTAATGCTTTTGTGGGCATCACCACAGCATTAATAAAGGCTTTTTAACTACTTGAAGAGTTGGTGGTGCTGTTCAATAAATCTTCTGCTACAGTTTTGCCAATGGAAAGTGGCCATAGTAGAACGTGCGCCATTCCTAAAGAAAAGTGAGAATCAATGTGCTGACTACTCCTCTTCTAAAAGACCAACATGGCAGCTTTAATCTGCTCGTGTATTCCCACCTTTAGTAGCAGGCAGGAAGATTGGAAGGGACTTTCATTAGTCTGATATAGCCTAATAATCTGCAACAGCTTTAGTCCTCCTCATAGAACTGGTAGGACCTTGTATCAGGAGCTGCTGGATTATCTTTCAGAGAGGAGGCCGGGACTCAAGATAAATCTACCTACAGCTCCTGAAATGTTCTTCTCTAGCATAAAGGGTTATATGTCCAGCAGGGCCAAGCCTTACCTGTAAGATGACATGGTTATCTCATTTACTACTTCACTCAGTATTAGCAACCTTTCCATCTCCTCTGTGTGTCCCTTGATTTAAGGACATCTCTACCTGAACACCCCTAAGGTTTCTCAATTTAGCAGCCTGCAAGTACAATAGGCATGGCATGAGGGTGGCTATTTTTTATTGGGGTGGGGAAGATACCAGGATCTCATGTTCAGAAACTTGTTGCTGCACCAGATCTCACAGAAAGTTGACTAGATCCTCTAAGTGTAGGTTGGAGACAGGTGGTTGGTGGATTGACAGAGATGGGCCAGTCCGACCTCAAGCTCAGGAGAGATAATGGTAATTACAACTGGAACTCAAACTGGATACCACTCGTAGGCATTGATACAGAACACTGTGTTATTACATATATTAATAACATCCTACTAAGAGAACCTTACGCATTTCATGCCGGGGAACTTGAGAGTGCAAAGAAGAATTCCTGGAGGTCAGTCAGCAAACTTGAGGTGCCATTATCAGCCTGGGATAAGGCTCCTATTCATAATATAATATAACCCATGTTAGAGCTCACACACTGTAGCACAAACTGACAAAATGGGGGTACACAGTCACTCTCTGGAAATCCATTGAAATAACCCAACAGTTAAAAATCAGTGTGTGGAAACGACGAAGCCAAAGGATGACAAGTTATCTAGAAGAAATGATGAAGATTCTATTGAATTTGTTTTTTTTTTAGGGTTCATAAATACCTCCTCCCCCCACACTCTTCTACTCACATATTCATAATCAGGTTACAGAAGTTGTGAAGAACAGGTTTTTCCTGTCCTGATTTAGGGGGATTTGTGGGTAACACATGGATATAAAAAAGGGCATTAACTCAAGGGATGAAACATAATTGTGTCTCTTTATAGGTCCCTGGTGAGGCCTCATCTGGAGTATGGGGGCAGTTTTGGACTCCAGTCCTTAAGAGGGATATAAATGAGCTGGAGAGAGTGCAGAGACTAAGTGCAACTAAACTGGTTAGAGGGAGGGAAGAGTTAAATTATGAGGGGAGACTGACAAGGTTGGGGTTGTTTTCTCTGGGGGAAAAAAGGCGCTTGTGAGGGGACATGATTAGACTTTACAAGTACATTAGAGGACATTATAGACAAATAGCAGGGGACCTTTTTACCCATAAAGAGAATCACGTACCAGAGGCCTCCCCTTCAGACTAGAGGAAAAGAAGTTTCATTTAAAGGAACAGAGTAGGGGGTTCATCACAGTGAGGACAGTGAGGTTGGGGAATGCACTGCCGGGTGATGATTCAGTTAATGACTATAAGAGGGACTTATAAGGTTAGTTAAATGAGTTTAAATTCTGTGCTACGTTGCCTTTGTCATACACAATTAGGGATGCACAGAATCCACTATTTTGGATTCGGCCGAACCCCCGAATCCTTCACGAAAGATTTGGGCGAATACCGAACCGAATCCTAATTTGCATATGCAAATTAGGGGTGGGAAGGGGAATATATATTTTACTTCCTTGTTTTGTGACAAAAGTCACGCAATTTCCCTCCCAGCCCCTAATTTGCATATGCACATTCAGATTCGGTTCGGCCGGGCAGAAGGATTTGGCCGAATCCGAATCCTACTGAAAAAGGCCGAATCCCGAACCGAATCCTGGATTCGGTGCATCCCTATACACAATACTTACATCCTGATCCCCATTAGATCTTGGGTTTGTTGGTGATAACCACATACACTCCTGTAACGTTCCTCTTGGGATCAGCCATATAACTCGGAGAATGAGACTCAGACATAAACCTTAGATGTTTCTGTAATAATGAATGTCTGTTTCATGGGTGAGTCTTAATAGGCCTGAGCTCATGTCCCACAACTGGAGGCCCAGAGAAGTCCAAGAATCAGAGCACGTGGCAAATACATTGGAGCCACACGACTGAACAACAAGTCACCTGGACCATATAGGGACCACTTGGAGTTTGGAACGTTTATCCATGATTTACCCCAATTAGAACAGCTGTAGAAATGTGGCAATTGAAAGCCGTCATTGGATCAGCAGGAGTCACAGCAGGTGAATGTCACCGGAACAAACACTGATGGTACTGGTGCCCTTAAAGGGATACTGTTTTTCAAAACACATCAGTTAATAGTGCTGCTCCAGCATATTTTTTTATATTCAATTTTGAAATCTGACATGGGGCTAGACATATTGTCAATTTCCCAGCTGCCCCTGGTCATATGACTTGTGCTCTGATAAACTTCAGTCACTCTTTACTGCTGTACTGCAAGTTGGACTGATATCACCCCCCCCCAGCAGCCAAACAACAGAACAATAGACAAGTAACCAGATAGCAGCTCCCTAAAGGTGGCCATACACGGGCAGATTAAAGCTGCCGATATCGGTCCTTAAGACTGATTCAACAGTTTATCTACCAATGTGTGGGGGCTCCCGACGGGTCCTCCCGATCGATATCAGGCCAAAAATCGGACAGATATCGATCAGTCAAGTTTGATTTTTTTTGTACGATCCAGGACCGCATCGGCTAGTTGTTGTGGTCCTGTGACCCGTCGGAGCCCATTCGTAGTATTGTAATCCAATCCCTTGGGCCGAACGTTCAGATTCATCCGATATTGTCCAGTCATTAGTGGGCATATCGGTTTAAGATCCGCTTGTTTGGTGACCTTACCAAACGAGCGGATATTAACTCAAGATAACAGCTGCCTGGTAGATCTAAAAACAACACTCAATAGTAAAATCCAGGTCCCACTGAGACACATTCAGTTACATTGAGTAGGAGAAATAACAGCCTGCCAGAAAGCAGTTCCATCCTAAAGTGCAGGTACAAGTCACATGACTGGGGCAGCTGTCCCATGACAGTATCTCTTTAAGGACTGTGGCACAGGGCAATTCTGGGACATACTGCCCACCATTTTGTTTTTTTAAATTGCATCCAATCACAGATAACTGGCTTGTGTCCATGCCAATATTATTTCTTTTCAGCAGGAAGAAGTTGGAGGCCACTGTGGGCACAGTCAGTAAAGTGGTGACACTGCTCTAGCCAAGCCCAACACAAAGGCCACAGTTCCACTAGCCACATACAAGCCCACGTCATATGGAAATCATAGAGAAATAACCTGCTCTCATTCAATAACTGAATCTGGGGGAGTGAGGATAAAAGGAAATGCAGGTCCTATAGTAGTTTTCATCCCATTCCTACAGTGAGTGGGGACACAAGCCTCGTCTTGATTCGCTCAAACAGTTCCCCATCTAAAGGAACATTATATGAGCTGCCCACAGAGGGGCCTCGGGGAAGAGACAAAATGGACCATTTGTTGCCCATCACAGAATAGCCCAAAATACCCTTCCATTGAAATGACTGCAAATCCACCCATATAACGACATAACTGTGCAATAATACCCCAATGCCGTCTCAATATCCTACTGGCGCATCCACAGCATCTCACATACACTTTCTACTCACTTTCTACTCACTTTCTACTCACTGCCCCTCTACTTACTGTCCTTACACTTACACAGTAGAACCACAGAGAGGAGGAAACAACTAGACTAGAACCTTAACACTGGGAAACTAGGGGCAGAGATTATCCACAGGGACAATTAGAATTAGGGAAATGTAATGATATCTTGCATGGACACAATTAACCCCCAGTCTCCCCTCTATCAGTCCCTGCAGCAGGATTAACCCCCAGTCTCCCCTCTCTATCAGTCCCTGCAGCAGGATTAACCCCCAGTCTCCCTCTCTATCAGTCCCTGCAGCAGGATTAACCCCCAGTCTCCCCTCTCTATCAGTCCCTGCAGCAGGATTAACCCCCAGTCTCCCCTCTCTATCAGTCCCTGCAGCAGGATTAACCCCCAGTCTCCCCTCTCTATCAGTCCCTGCAGCAGGATTAACCCCCAGTCTCCCCTCTCTATCAGTCCCTGCAGCAGGATTAACCCCCAGTCTCCCCTCTCTATCAGTCCCTGCAGCAGGATTAACCCCCAGTCTCCCCTCTCTATCAGTCCCTGCAGCAGGATTAACCCCCAGTCTCCCCTCTCTATCAGTCCCTGCAGCAGGATTAACCCCCAGTCTCCCCTCTCTATCAATCCCTGCAGCAGGATTAACCCCCAGTCTCCCCTCTCTATCAGTCCCTGCAGCAGGATTAACCCCCAGTCTCCCCTCTCTATCAGTCCCTGCAGCAGGATTAACCCCCAGTCTCCCCTCTCTATAAGTCCCTGCAGCAGGATTAACCCCCAGTCTCCCATAGGACTGTGCCAGACCATTGCTCAGGGACGTGACAAAGGACAGACACCGGGTGCAGTGTTGGACAAAGGAACGTATATAGGTTTCTCTATATTGTCACAGGAGAAATGTAAAGTTATTAAGTAAAAACTTGTGACTATCGATAAAAATCTCCTAAACTGATCTCTGTATAAACGATTTTGGGGGTGGAACTAGAGCCTACGGGAGGAACTAAGAGCTACAAAAGAGCAAACACAGAGGCTTTGCTGCACTTCCTGAAGAGAAAATAAAAACACTACAGTATCTGAATTCCTGCCCAGGTCTCATCCAGTCAGGGGCCCGGCCCCAAGTGCAGAGTCTTCCTTCAATACATGAACGGAGCCAGGATCCTCTCTGGGCAACAGAGACTGTGGTGTCGCTAAAAGGAACAGAATCTGGGCAGCAGCAGGAGAGGTTCTGATGGTTGAACCCAAGAGTCCCAGACTATTTATTTATAAGCCTGATGTACTGGTCCCGTATATTGTCCAATGGGATCCTGTACATTCAGCTGCTTCAACATCCCTTTATGCAACACGTCCCATATAATCATCTCGGCGGCCAGTCTTTGGTTCTCGTCCATTTTACGAAGCTTTGACGCTACGATGACCCCAAAATTGTCGCACTCGTCATCGTCTCTGCTCAAAATGGCCGCCGCTTGGGACAACAACTGTTTTTCCAGGTCGTCGTTGCACAGTTTTCGCTTCATTTGCTTCTTTGGGAGACTAAATTCTTCAGCGTCGTTTTCCACCAGCGCCTCGTTCTGCCTGTGGATACTCGCCTACACACAAACGAATATGAATGAAAAGAAGTGAGGCTTTCTGCAACTTTCCCATGCCCTGGGGATGGGGAGCAAATAAAGGGAAACATGTAGGGATGCAGAACATTCCCCATAAACAATTCAACCAAACACTAACAATTGGCATAACCGTTTTATAGTCACGACTAATAGTAAGGAACCGGCCCAATGAGCAATTTGGTGCATCCCTGCAATGATAATGCCCACCTGAGCCAACCCACCTTGTCGGAGAGTCAGCGGCATAGACTGTTAAGGTTCATTTCATACCTGAGACAAATTTGGACTTTCAATAATTTCAACAAAGCTGTCTTCACTGGCCCGTTTCTCCTCCTCGCCTAGGTCACAAGGGATCACATCTTCATCTTCCACCATGTTGGACGTGGCGTTGCAGGTTGCGTCCTGCTCGATGGTAAATTTTAGCAGTTCGAAATACCAGAGACGAGGGACGTACACGTTATCCCCCGTGGCCCCGGATCGTTTGGATAATTCCACTTTCTTCAGCTCCTTTTTGAAGACTGTTCTTAGGTTGGCGATTTTGTGTTTGACATATTCCAGGTTGGCGGTGGGATACACGGTCTTGCACAGTCTCAGCAGTTTCTCGTAAGCCCGGTTCTTCTTCTGCTTGTTAAAATAATCAGTCGACTTCACTTTCCACAAGCACGGGAGAGCGCGGTACATATCTATGAACTCTTTCAGGAAGTCGGGACTTATGTAGTTTTCTTGGGGCATCTGCCTTTCCTCACAATATCCTCCTACAGGGAAAAACATTGAAATTCCAACAATAATGCCAAAGAGGAAGCAGTCGCCCCCCAAACAAAATCCCGTTGCAATATAGCGGTTATTAGGGTGAACGTGCTTCAAGCTCAAGTTCCCTCAACTGAATCTGAACTTCAGAACCAGCAGTGCCACGCTCCCTTGTGCCCACAGAAACCAATCGGAAACGAGTACAAGGCGGCTAAGTGAAAAGCATTGGTTGTGGCTACAGTCAGTAGAAAGCATGGCAGCGGACTGTGAAGAAGAACAGAACCTGACATTGGGTTGGTTCAGAAAGAAATGAGAAGTATAAGGAGAAAGAATCCGCGGGTACTTACGCCCATTTGTAAATCTGCTTGATGTCCGTTCCATCTGGTGTATCGGCTCTACAAAGCCCAGTTCTTCTTCCTCTATTTTAACCTGTAATATCTCTGGTTCTGGTTCCAGGAAACCTGCTGATAAGGAAAAGACCATGAGAACAATATGAAGCAACTGCTCAGAACACCAAACAGAACTTATAATAACGGCTCAACTCTAAGACTATGTATTTATAAAGGAGGCAGTATTGTGATATGTTTCCCAAAGGGACTCCCACCTAGTCTTGATCCAACAAAAAAATGGAAGGCACCGTTGCTGGAGGAGCATGTGACTGCATTTGTCCTATAGGAAGGCTGCCCAGGTGACAGGTTGATAAGAGCCTCTATACACAGAACAGTGCTGGGATATGACCAAGGCATCTGTATACAGTTTAGGCTGGATCCCTTAAGATCATGTATAAGATGGTGCAATCGTGGGAGGAGAAGACAACAAGGGAGGGTGCGGGACAGGAGAAGAAGTGGCATTGACGGCCAAGGGGTAACAGATCCAACAGAATGATTTCCCCTATGTGTCATGCTCTCAAATGAGGGGCAAGAAGGATATTAGAGCAATTATTAGAATACTGTTGCTATATGGATTATAGAGGCAGGGCAAAAAGAATATTAGAGCGCGAAGCCTCGTTTCCCTGCCTGTGTAGCCTGGGACAGTCTCAGCCCAATAAGTGGCACACTTATGACTGACAATGGAGAATAAGAATTCTAGGTTTATCCAAAATCACAAAGACTCTTTGGTTTCAATAAGCAGCTCCCCGTGTGCCGACACGCTGCCCCTACAAGCCCCTCACTGACTCCCACTCGTTACTATACACTCACATTATGAGCTGCTCTAGGGATTCATGGGTGTATAAATAGAAAACCAGAGTAGGACCATCACTATTGGTGATACACAGCACATACTGTACCCCCAATATTAATCTATCAGAAACATTATATTGTAACACTGCTGTAATTCACCAGAAACCTAAATAACCTGATAATTGTGCCTAGTGATGTCGTCAGTTATAACTGGTGCTTAGTGACATCACTCATTTCTGTAGCTTTGCTAAAAGTCACTTCATGGTCACAGGGCTCCTCTGTCAGCCAATGAAACTATTCGAGCACATGCAGTGCCCAGAGCATGACAGTCGCTATACAAAATGGACCGACACTTGCACCGACATTCACCTCTACACGGACACTGTATGATCGACCAACACGCATGCCACTGGTTGGATATGATCATGCAATAACACAAACACGGTGGTGAGGGTGTAACGTTGGGCGGGGAGGGCAGATGGTACAAAGTGGTTTCCTTGTGGTCCCTACAGTCCCTCTGTGTTTCTTTCACCTTGTGGCCATTATTGGTCACCTGGGGTAAATCATGGACCATCGTCATAGCTTTGATGTAGCACTCTCTCAGACTTAAAGGAGCAATAGTTACCCCATCAACTTGATTTATAATAATCACAAAATCAAGGATTTTCTATCAGGTTCAAGCCTGGCCATGGGAAAGAGAACAGCCCTGGAGAAGGAACTACAGAGAATCAGAGCTCTGTACCTGGAAAGTATGGAATATGCCCAAGTGCAGGTTTCTAATAGGACTAAAGCAAAAAGGCCCATGATTTAACCCAAGAGAATTTGGGTTAAATCCAAAAGACAGAGCAACCAGTTGACAGACAGACACAAACAAGGAGATCCCTCAAGCTCCACCTAGAGAAACTAACACAATCTTAGGATTCTCACCCCCATCAGTAAGTGTAACTGCCATGATTTCCATTGGGTTCAGATGATCTTCTGAATGTTCTTCCTCTAATTTTATTTCTGAAATTTCTGGTTTCATCTTTGGAAATCCTGCAAATCAGGAACACACAGTCCATTGTAAATCTCGGGGGGTAGGAAATGCCTCGTACATCAATGGTTTCATATTGCTGCGAGTCTGGTGCAAATCTGGGGGGGGGGGGTAGGAAATGCTCAATAAATTGAATGCAGGACCAATAGTCATTGTACATCCCAAGGTCTGCTCCCTGTGAACGGGAAAGGGCTGGCAGTTTGGACTGACAGATGTATGAGGAGTTCCCCAAAAAAGCGGTTGATGGCTACACATGCGCCACTGTTTCTAGAGGAGAGGGTATGAGACATGGCAGCAATAACAGCACTCAAAGCGGTGGCACAATAAACAGAGATTAAGAGCATGAGACAATCTGTGGTGGGTCATACCATAAAATAACAGGTAGGTATTCCTAATTATGGTACATGGACTCTCCCTGAATGGGGATCATAAACAATAATTCCAATATGGCGGGGGGCTAGCCCTGAGTATGACTCTCTATAGGGACCAACTGCTGCTCCACTCTCCCCTGCAGTCTATGTCATCTTCAGGGACTCGCCAAAGCCCCTAATCCCCACAGTATCAAATAGTCTTCTCATTCACACCCTCCTGTACAAATGACCAGGTACCGCTGTACCCCGAGCAACATCATCCCATCTTCCTCTAAACAGCACAAGCAATGGAAAGAGGTTGCCATCTTCTGAAACAAGGCCAAGCCAAGAGAACGGCAGCTAAGGAGAAACGAAGGAAGAAGCCTCCATGGAGGTCACAGAAGAAGAAGAGCGGGCAGTCAGCAGGTGACTTTAGTGTTAGCCACATGAATGGACTGAGCGTGGGACAAACAGGCAGTTAGTGGTTTAGACATCCACATTGATGCTCATTGATTCTCCTGTATGGATGGTCTAACCTGGGGGCCCCCAAACTTTTTTACTCATGAGATGAAAAGCAACACAAGCATGAGAAAATGCTCATGGGATTTATGCTACTTGGTAGCCCTATGGGGACTGGCAGCTAAAGGAGACTCTTACTTGGCAGTACACCTGGTTTTTATTCAAAAATCTAAATTCAGAAATAAGCCTCTGCTTTAAGGAGACTGGGAGTGATGTCCATGGGGTTGGTGAGTAACACTGGTTGGGGATCACTGATCTAACCTGTGAAAAAACTGTGGGCCCCTCACATCCTGATCTTTCCAAAAAAACATGGAATTATTGTGTTGTTAGTATGGAACTGTCCCACAGGTGGAGCTCAACAGCTATTGGCTGAAGGCTGTGTGGGTTGAGTCAATCAGTAACAAGGTGTATGGGCCCATCATACAACAGGGTCTACCTGAGAGACACGCCCCTGCCCTGGCAGTTTGGGATCAGGTGAGGCTACTGTAGAGGGGACCCTTATCATCAGGCAAGAGGTGCTCCAGAATTCTTATAAAGGAACTCAATGTATCAATAGCATTTCTGTCTGGAACATTAACAATTCTCTCTCGTTCATGTGATGTGTTACAATCTACTTGCCACGGGCACGGGGGGCACAGTAAAGACTCGCATATGACTGGCGCATCTACACAAAGGGCAAGTTCTTCAGTCTATGGACACAGCCATGCGGACAGACAACGAGCAGACAAGAATAAACGAGGATAAACGAGGGACGGCTTATAGATCAATAAGGAGACTCGTGAAGCGGGCAAGCTCTCTAGTCAGGCGTATGCAGAGGGAACAGGCAGTGATTGAGCATGAACCCTGAAATCCAATCACTGTGGGGAAACTGACAGTTGCCAAAAGAATCTACAAACCGCCTGAAAATGCAGCTCCAGTGTAACTGCTACACCTGCACCCAGTGTCTATACAAGGCCTGAGATACACTGAATCCTTTCATTTTCATTCTCAGAATAATTGAAACCACCGAAATTTGTCCTCCTTATCTGCGCTGATACCTGAGCCACAAACTGCCTGAAATCCCCCCCAGTAGTTGTTGGAAATGAATGGGTTAACATCAGCTCCTATCTGGCCGGCATGAAGATCAGACCATTCCCTGAGCTTTTGTCACGGATTTATCTGCATTGAAACAACTGGAACGGACTGAGCTTCCCTCTAAGGCTCCCGACACACAGGGAGATTAGTTTCCCAGCAACAAATCTTCTCAACTGCGGGCGACTAATCTCCCCAAATGCCTTCTCGCGCCGTCACAAATGCAAAACACCGTAGGACGACATTCGTATCGTTTCAGTTTCCCGAAGTTTCCTCCTGAGGTGATCCGCATTCTTGCTGGTGGGAAGGCATTTGGGGAGATTAGTCGCCCGCAGTTGAGATTTGTTGCTGGGAAACTAATCCCCCCATCTGCCACCATCACCCTATCACTGCCGACACACGGGGAGATTAGTCGCCCCACAACTCACTTAGCAACTTTGGGCAACTTCATAAACTGAAACAACTGCTGATTTTGTTTATTGCCGATGAGAAACATTTAGATTAGCAGCCCCCACTACAGGAGATTAATTAAGGGCAGAGACACACGGTCAGATTTGGGGAGATTAGTCGCCTGGCAACAAATGTTCTCTTCTTCAGGGCGACTAATTTCCCCAAACTGCCTCCCTTGCCGGCTACAATGTAAATGCCTGGGTGATGGTACTTTGAGCGTTTCATTTTCCGAAGTCGCCTCATGAGGAAACTGTCTCTGCCCTAAACACAAGGCGACTAATCTCATCTGTCAGGGTCCTAACTGTCAGCCGGGGGGGGGGGGGGGGGAGCATGAGCTCTCTCACAATCCTCTCTAGAGACCACCAAACCTACTTGTCTTCAACTGTTCCCCTTTAATGTTACTGTTTTAAGGGATACAACCCCCAGTCCCCCCTCTCTATCAGTCCCTGCAGCAGGATTAACCCCCAGTGTCCCCTCTCTATCAGTCCCTGCAGCAGGATTAACCCCCCAGTCTCCCCTCTCTATCAGTCCCTGCAGCAGGATTAACCCCCAGTCTCCCCTCTCTATCAGTCCCTGCAGCAGGATTAACCCCCAGTCTCCCCCTCTCTATCAGTCCCTGCAGCAGGATTAACCCCCAGTCTCCCCTCTCTATCAATCCCTGCAGCAGGATTAACCCCCAGTCTCCCCTCTCTATCAGTCCCTGCAGCAGGATTAAGCCCCAGTCTCCCCTCTCTATCAATCCCTGCAGCAGGATTAAGCCCCAGTCTCCCCTCTCTATCAGTCCCTGCAGCAGGATTAAGCCCCAGTCTCCCCTCTCTATCAGTCCCTGCAGCAGGATTAACCCCCAGTCTCCCCTCTCTATCAGTCCCTGCAGCAGGATTAACCCCCAGTCTCCCCTCTCTATCAGTCCCTGCAGCAGGATTAACCCCCAGTCTCCCCTCTCTATCAATCCCTGCAGCAGGATTAAGCCCCAGTCTCCCCTCTCTATCAGTCCCTGCAGCAGGATTAAGCCCCAGTCTCCCCTCTCTATCAGTCCCTGCAGCAGGATTAACCCCCAGTCTCCCCTCTCTATCAATCCCTGCAGCAGGATTAACCCCCAGTCTCCCTCTCTATCAGTCCCTGCAGCAGGATTAAGCCCCAGTCTCCCCTCTCTATCAGTCCCTGCAGCAGGATTAACCCCCAGTCTCCCTCTCTATCAGTCCCTGCAGCAGGATTAACCCCCAGTCTCCCCTCTCTATCAGTCCCTGCAGCAGGATTAACCCCCAGTCTCCCCTCTCTATCAGTCCCTGCAGCAGGATTAACCCCCAGTGTCCCCTCTCTATCAGTCCCTGCAGCAGGATTAACCCCCAGTCTCCTCTCTCTATCAGTCCCTGCAGCAGGATTAACCCCCAGTCTCCCCTCTCTATCAGTCCCTGCAGCAAGATTAACCCCCAGTCTCCCCTCTCTATCAGTCCCTGCAGCAGGATTAACCCCCAGTCTCCCCTCTCTATCAGTCCCTGCAGCAGGATTAACCCCCAGTCTCCCCTCTCTATCAGTCCCTGCAGCAGGATTAACCCCCAGTCTCCCCTCTCTATCAGTCCCTGCAGCAGGATTAACCCCCAGTCTCCCCTCTCTATCAGTCCCTGCAGCAGGATTAAGCCCCAGTCCCACAGACAGTACAGGAGGAGGAGGAGGAGGAGGAGGGAAAATGACTTACCCAGTAGACGAGGCTGGAGATGTGAGTACAGGGGATGGGAATGTCAGGGACACAGGAGCAGGGAGTTGCAGGGAGTTACAGGCGGCAGCAGGGGACAATTCCCAGCCTGCTCCTCAGTGTGTCCCTATCCGGGCTGTGTACGAAGGGCGGAACTGGCATCTCACAACCTAACCCCCCATTTGAGACAATTCAGTCTCCTGCCAATGAAATTGCTGGGTTTGAGTCCAGCCCAGGAAATGATGTAGCTAAACTAGCAAGGCACAGGTTTGTTAATAACGCAGAGCTGCGACGCCATTTTGTTGGTGGGCGGAAGTGCCCTGACAGCGCTACACAGAAAACCGTATTGTGGTGGAGATTAATATAAGAAGCAGTGACTGACAGTGAATAAATAATTTGGGCGCTGGCAGCTGTGCCCCAGATAATGTGACTTTACAAATCAGAGGATGAGCTTCTTTTGCTTTCATTGTAGCACTTTTGTTTGTCATTTGGGGCTTTGGATTGGGACTTGGCGGAGGGATATCGATGTGACTGCGGCACATTCATCAGTGTCAGCACTTTGCGCCCGTGTCTAAATGTTTCCCATGATTCTCTGCTCTACCTTCAGCCCGAGCTGATTATATAGTGCGGGCCGGGGCGTGGTTTATTTGTTTAAAGGAACAGGGGCAAATAATCATTCCATAAATACTGGGGAATATGCAGTGCAATGAGGTGATATCAATTAGTAATGAAATAGTAATTGTAATAGTAATGTAATAGTAATAAAATAGTAATGAAATAGTAATTGTAATAGTAATGTAATAGTAATTGTAATAGTAATGAAATAGTAATGAAATAGTAATTGTAATAGTAATTGTAATAGTAATGTAATAGTAATGAAATAGTAATTGTAATAGTAATGTAATAGTAATAAAATAGTAATGAAATAGTAATTGTAATAGTAATGTAATAGTAATTGTAATAGTAATGTAATAGTAATAAAATAGTAATGAAATAGTAATTGTAATAGTAATGAAATAGTAATTGTAATAGTAATGAAATAGTAATTGTTATAGTAATGAAATAGTAATTGTAATAGTAATGTAATAGTAATAAAATAGTAATAAAATAGTAATGAAATAGTAATTGTAATAGTAATGAAATAGTAATTGTTATAGTAATGAAATAGTAATGAAATAGTAAATAGTAAAGAAATAGTAATGAAATAGTAAATAGTAATGAAATAGTAAATAGTAATGAAATAGTGAATAGTAATGAAATAGTGAATAGTAATGAAATAGTAAATAGTAATGAAATAGTGAATAGTAATGAAATAGTAGACTGCACCTTGCACATACCCTGTACCCATGGAGAATGAGAAATATTCATTTCGTAAATCTGTCCCCAAATCCCTGTGGGACTTTCCTGCTCATATAGATGTCTGTGTTTTCCCTCTGTTACAAACGAGGAAAAGGTTTTAAGCCACATGGTTTGACTTAACTTCAACTTCTGAATCTTCCCACATTCTGTGCAGGGTGTCTCCCCTGTATGACTTCTCTGGAAGGGGGCACTCAAGTCATGGGGGCATGGCTGGGGATGTTGAGGGTGGGTGACATTGAGGGGGGTAATGTTGAGGGCGGGTGACGTAGTTGAGGGCTGGTGATGTTGAGGGCTGGTGACGTTGAGGGTGGGTGTAGTTGAGGGTGAGTGAAGTTGAGGGTGGGTGTAGTTGAGGGTGAGTGAAGTTGAGGGTGGGTGAAGTTGAGGGTTGGTGATGTTGAGGGTGGGTGACAAGAGAAAGGTTTCTCCCCTGTGGGGGGTTTGTGATCTCTTGGCCGCACCCCTTAGAGATGTTTGCCCCCAATTTTCCACTTTAGAGGCTGTTTCCCCAAAGTTGTTGCATTGATTTCCATTTTCTCCTTTGCAGACCCTCTAGTTGTGTGGCATGAGGGGTCATTGGCTGCAGCTGGTGTATCAGGATATCCGGGGGCTTCTAGAGTTGGATTGTTTGGTCAGCTCCACTCATTTAACTAGTTACCATAAAGGGCAACTAAAGACTCAAGGCAGAGGCACGTGATATGTTTTGTCAAAAGACACACGTCCATCAAGTTTAACCTTTTAGTCTATATAAATCAGAAGTAGGTTTCAATATTTTTTATTGAAATTTTTTTAAAAATAGAACATACAGTCATAAATATGACATATCTTATTAATAACAGTAAAATGTTTACATCACTAGATAAAAACAGATAAACAGACCAGGTCTGAACTTTAATGTATAAAGAATTGGTTAATAGCTGTAATTATACATTAAAACATTCTTATGAAATATTTGCTTAATCTATAGGACCAATCACACTACAACTTTATTTTTGTTGTTTTCCTAAATGGAGCAGAGCCTAATAGAAACTGGGGGACCGAGATCCTCCCTGCTAAGTTTCCAAGGGTCGCATCCATCCCTTAAGGATATATGCAGCGCATTTGTGTCCTTTTAACTAATAAACTTTACGTATTATTTTTATTTGTAGATATGTCTACTATATTAAGGGATACTAATATGAAGTTCTATCGCTTACTAGTTTATATCGATAACCATAAGTAATCAAATAATAAACAAATGAACAGGGATTGTCTAACGGGACATGTCACTGAGTATATGGATAGGATAATTAGCTATAATGACCAGTTGTTTAAGTATTGCAGAATCAAAGTAAATTTAGCAAGTGAGAGATCTAAAATTCAGATAATTTGGATGCAGGATACACTGACAACCAAAGACTCGCCCTGTCGAGAAAGGTTTGTAGATTTCCACATTTAAAAGCCCAAGACTTCTCAGCTGTCAAGTTGAAATCCACTTTTTTCAGAATTTCAGTAATTTTTGGAACATATGGAGATTTCCAGTTATCAACAATTAGAAGTCTTGTGGATACAAATATATGATGTAATATGAGCCTCTCTCTCTTGGGCAGGTCCCTGATTCCCAAGTGTAACAAAGCCATACCTGGGGGGATATGAGTAAGGTTAACTGGTAATTTTTGTAAAACTTTTTCTACTTCTTCCCATATTAGTGTAATTTTAGGGCAGTGCCAGAAAATATGGTCCAATGAGCCTGTTTGGCCACAGTTCCTCCAGCACAAAGGTGTTGTTCTGCTGTCAAATTTGGATATTTTTTCAGGCGTCATATACCACTGCCAAACCATTTTGATCCAGTTCTCATGATGTGAAACACAATGGGATGCTTTCTTTAAGGATTTTAGGGCTAATTCCCAATCTTCTTGTGAGATGTCAGTTTGTAAAGTTTCTTGCCACTTTTTCAATTGCCATTTAGGTGTGTCATCTTTTAATGATAATAATGCTCTATATAATACTGATGTTCCTTTTTGATTATTTTTTTCAGATTTTAGCAGTCTATTTATCTGGGGAGGTAAATTTATTGGATTAGGGGGATTTTTAGATAGAAATTTATGTATGGTAAGATATTTGTTGTTTTCAGATCTAGGAATATTGTAAAGGTTTACTAATTCATCAAATGTTTTCATTTTAGTGTCATCAAAAAGTTTGTCTACCGAATCTAGGCCTAGTTCTATCCAGTTACCTATATCTAAGCCTTTAATCATACTAGATAAATTTATTATGGGGTTTATTTGGATATTTGCTAATGGGTCTTCACTGTTAAGTTTAATAAATTCTTTCCATACTCTCAAGGTGTTGGCTGTAATAGGATTGGAGGTTTGCTGTTGGGTTTTCCATATCAATCTAGATTCCAGAAATGCTCTATAGTTTTTGAGGGGGAGTTGGTCTTGTTCCAAATGTATCCATTGCTTGGACAAGTCATTTGTCCAAATCACTCTAGATTGTTCTAATATAGTGGCCTTATAGTATTTTTCTATGTCTGGGACACCAAAACCCTGTTCTGAGGAATGTAGGGTTAAAATTTTATTTGAAAACCTAGAAGATTTATTTATTAATACAAATTTATTTATCATTCTCTGTAATGAGGTAAAGAATTTTTTGGGGATTCTAATTGGGATATTCCTAAATAAATATAGCAACTGTGGAAGAACCATCATTTTAAAGGCAGCTGTTCTACCTAACCATGAGAATTCTAATTTGGAAAGTGCTTCTAATTTTGTTTTTAGCTTGGTAATCCAGGGCTCGTAATTTTCTTTATATAGTAAGGGTAGAGATGGGGTAATATAAATTCCAAGGTATTTAATTGATTTGGTTGACCATGAAAAAGGGCAAGTACCTTTAAGTGATTGGAGTGTATCTTTTTTGATATTGCAGGGTAAAATTACTGTTTTTTGTTCATTCAATTTATAATAAGAGATATTTGAGAAATTTTTAAGCTCTTTTCTTAGGTTTGGCAAAGATATAGACGGTTTTTGTAGGTACAATATTATGTCATCTGCATAAAGTCCTAGTTTTATTTCAGAGTCATAAACACTGACTCCATGAATAGTTTTGTTTTCTCAAATTTTTTGTGCTAGAGGTTCCAGTGACAAAATAAATATTGTTGGTGAAAGTGGGCATCCCTGTCGGGTACCATTGGTGATACTATAAATCAGAAGTAAAGAAGAAGAGCAGGACAAAGCCGTAATCTTCGACTGCAAATTGTTTTATTGAGAAAGTAAGTTTCAGGCAGGCCCTGTAGCAAGAGTAGAAGAACATAAGTCTATACATAACCTGCCTAACTGTCAGTTCATCCAGAGGAAGGCGAAAAACCCATTTGAAGTCTCTCCAATTTGCCTCAGAGGGGAAAAATTCCTTCCTGACTCCAAAATTGCAATGGGACCAGTCCCTGGATCAACTTGTACTATGAGCTCTCTCCCATATCCCTGTATTCCCTCACTTGCTAAACACCATCCAACCCCTTCTTATACCTATCTAATGTATCAGCCTGTACCACTGATTCACTTCCCAGCTCTCCCTGTAACACCCCTTTCCCTCCTCTAATCTCATGGGCTCCCTCCTGTCTGCTGGGAGGAGCTACTGGTGAATAAAGCATCCGACCCTTCCTTGTACCTATCTAATGTATCAGCCTGTACCCCTGATTCACTTCCCAGCTCTCCCTGTAACACCCCTTTCCCTCCTCTAATCTCATTGGCTCTCTCCTGTCTGCTGGGAGGAGCTACTGGTGAATAAAGCATCCGACCCTTCCTTATACCTATCTAATGTATCAGCCTGTACCACTGATTCACTTCCCAGCTCTCCCTGTAACACCCCTTTCCTCTAATCTCATTGGCTCCCTCCTGTCTGCTGGAGGAGCTACTGGCTGAATAAAGCATCCGACCCTTCCTTGTACCTATCTAATGTATCAGCCTGTACCCCTGATTCACTTCCCAGCTCTCCCTGTAACACCCCTTTCCCTCCTCTAATCTCATTGGCTCCCTCCTGTCTGCTGGGAGGAGCTACTGGTGAATATAGCATCCAACCCTCCCTTGTACCTATCTAATGTATCAGCCTGTACCCCTGATTCACTTCCCAGCTCTCCTTGTAATACCCCTTTCCTCTAATCTCATTGGCTCCCTCCTGTCTGCTGGGAGGAGCTACTGGTGAATAAAGCATCCGACCCTTCCTTGTACCTATCTAATGTATCAGCCTGTACCCCTGATTCACTTCCCAGCTCTCCCTGTAACACCCCTTTCCCTCCTCTAATCTCATTGGCTCCCTCCTGTCTGCTGGGAGGAGCTACTGGTAAATAAAACATCCGACCCTTCCTTGTACCTATCTAATGTATCAGCCTGTACCCCTGATTCACTTCCCAGCTCTCCCTGTAACACCCCTTTCCCTCCTCTAAACTGTAGGGCATATTCTAGATGGGGCCTTACCAGTGCTCTATACAGTGGGACCCCCTCCTCCCGTGACTCTCTGCCCCATTTAATACAAGTCAAGACCTTATTTGCCCTTGATGCTGCTGACTGGCATTGCTTGCTACAGACAAGTTTATTATCTACAAGGACTCCAAGCTCCGTCTCCATTATGGATTTGCCTAGTGCAGTCCCATTAAGGGTATAAGTGGATATTGTTACATCCCAGGTGCAGGACTTTACATTTATCAACATTTTTTTGGTGAAGTGAAACGGGTGAAATTCGTCCATCCCTAGTTCTGAACTCAAACACATGAGATAACAAAACTGCAATAAGGGGGCACCGTGCTATGGGTGAAACATGTAAATGCTGATACAGGTATAGGATCCATTATGTGAAAACCCATTATCCAGAAAGATCTGAATTACACAATGGCCATCTCCCATAGACTCTATTTTATCCACATTTTTAAAAATGATTTCCTTTTTCTGTGTAATAATAAAACAGTCTCTTGTACTTGATCCCAACTAAGATATAATTAATCCTTATTGGAGGCAAAACCAGC
Organism: Xenopus laevis; assembly: GCF_017654675.1. Lineage (NCBI taxonomy): Eukaryota > Metazoa > Chordata > Amphibia > Anura > Pipidae > Xenopus > Xenopus laevis. The sequence continues at coordinate 2,671,080 of NC_054381.1, read as the reverse complement.
CTATTGGCTTTATTTCATGTTTATATGATTTTCTAGGGTATGAAGATCCAAATTATGGAAAGATCCAATATCCAGAAAACCCCAGGCCCTGAGCATTCTGGATAACAGGTCCCATACCTGTATATTTAAAAGTAAAAAACAGACAGTTTAGAAAGAGATACAGGTTCCTGCCCATAAACGTATTGTTCGTAGGGTCGGCACTCAAAGAGCAAATCCTCCAGGCAGTTGTAGTTAAAAAATGATTTATTGAAGTAAAGTATAAATAACAGCCTTACGCGTTTCATGTTCTCACAACACTTAATCATAGGCTACTGGATATTTAAACTTATCCACCAATCAAATTAACTGATCAGAGGGTATCACTAAAAATATTACCACTCTAAATGGTTCTAAAGTTAAAACGGAGGGAGGAGGGAGAAAAGCCTATCCCACTATGATGGTGTGTCACATGACACTCCGGGTGGCCATATTTGTACTCCCTGTGTGAAGCCAATTCTCATAAAAAAAAAACTTTATTACCAATATGACAAAACAACAAAAAACGATATGAATAATTATTAATTTCAAGGGAACAATTAGTGATTGTAGTCTCATATTCAGAGGTATATGTGTGTGTGCACATACAGACCGATTACTAAAAATATCATTCTAAAAATAACAAGATATATCATACTCATTATTCATATCCTTTGTGCCCAGAATAAAAATCCACGTTGTTTCTCGGTGCAGTATCTTTTAATTAAATCTCCAGCTCTGTTGTTCATGAAGACTCTCTCAATGGCCTGTATTGAGAAATAATAAACTACCGAGACACTGTGAGAAATGTCGAGATCTAGAATATTATATTATTATTAATATGTTCTCGTGCTCTGTCCTTAAAACACCTACTCGTTTGCCCCCACATATTGTTTCCCCCATTTCTTACAAGAGATTAAATACAATTTATATATTGTTTTATCTTATATGTGCCTTTTGTAATGTTGGAAGAAAAGGGGCCTCCAATAGAAATGTATTGACAAGTTACAACCTACTGTATTTAACCAAGTCACATGATCATATTTGGGATTAGGAATCGTACTGGGAGATACGAGGATTCCTGCCCATGAAGATCTGCTTCTGAAAATATATGTTGCCTAGATTTTCGTTATTCGTTACCTATGATTTGTGGTATTTCTGCGGAGGGTAAAGGGAAGGAGGCTACAGACCTGTTACTGGATATAAACACGGCTCATAATCTTGTATCTGTATCAGGGGACAGGAAATCTGCTTCATTCTCACTAACAAAACTACATTACCCACAATCCCCAGAGAGATTTCAGTATTATGCTCAGACTTTAAGCAGCAGGAGTTTCCCCTCAGGGCGACATTACTGGGAAGTGGAGGTCAGTGAATCAGGGGTGTGGGGGGTAGGGGTGGCCTATCCCAGTATAGAGAGGAGAGGGGATCAGGCGAGTCTGAAATGGGGAATAACAAGTCCTGGGGTCTGTAGAAAAGGAAAACTAATAATATCTATACAGTGAGACACAATCATAGAGAAACAGACTTAAGGTGGCCATATACTATTAGATTGGCAGGGTGATTTCGGTGTAATTCAAATCGTTTGGCTCTGGGGCCAAGGGACCGGATTACAATGATATGAGTGGCTCTGATGGGTTGTAGGACTGATCAACCAGCCAATGTGCTCCTAGATCAAAGAAAAAATCAAACTTGCCCAATCTATATCTGGTCGATTTTTGGCCTGATATTGACCCATCAGAAGCCCCACACATGGGTAGATAAGTGGTTGAATCGGTCTAAAGCAGTGATCCCCAACCAGTAGCTCGTGAGTAACATGTTGCTCTCCAACCCCTTGGATGTTGCTCTCTGGGTCCTCAGAGCAGATGCTTATTTTTGAATTCCAGGCTTGGAGACAAGTTTTAATTGCATAAAAACTAAGTATAGTACCAAGTAGAGCCTCTTGTAGGCTTCCAGTCCACATAGGGGCAACCAAATGGCCAATCACAGCCCTTATTTGGCACCCAAGGGACTATTTTATGCTTGTGTTGCTCCCCATCTCTTTTTACATTTGAATGTGGCTCACGGGTAAAAAAAGGTTGGGGACCCCTGGTCTAAAGGACCAATATCAGCAGCTTTAATCTGCCCCTATATGGCCACCTTCAAGGGATTGTTCACCTTCAAACAGATAGATCAACAGAAATAATGACTTTTTCCAATTACTTTCTATTTTCTATATGTGACCATTTTTCCAATATTGAAGTGTAATTTTTCACCTTCTAAAGCAGCTCTGGGAGGGGAGGGGGTCGTTGACCCTGTAAACTGATCTAAATGGATACATTTAGTTGATACATTTCTTATGTTTGTCCCTGCTGAGCAGAATCTCTGGGTTTCATTACAGGCAGCTGTTAGACTTGATACATTAGTTACACTTATATTCCAGAGATGCTGCTGAGAAATGGATCAACTCAATGTATCAACTAAATGTAGCAAAATTGTAACTGAATTACTGAAGTGTCAGACTCAAACACCAGAGACATTCAACTTTACACTTAGATTTTGGGAAAATGGTAAAAAATAAATAATGAAAAGTAATTGAAAAAAGTCTTTATTTCTGGGGAACAATCTGAAAACAACTGAAAAAAAGTGTGTGGAAGATGAACATCCCCTTTAAACCTATGCCCCTTCCTGCAGGAGAATCAGGATCTCATTGGACTATGAGGCCGGACGTCTGTCCTTTTATGAGCTGAGTGAGCCAATCAGACACTTACACACCTTCACTGCCACATTCACCGAGCCCCTTCATGCTGCATTCTGGGTCTGGAGGGGCAATACCTGGGTGAGAATCACTAGATAGGGCCCTGCCCACTGTAGGGTTACCAGGAATATTGGGAGATACAATAGAAACACTTTGTGTTCCATTGAACATCACACAAGGTGACCTCCTCTGTTGAACCATCCAATGACCCAAACGTGGTCAGCAGGTAGAGGCTCAGGGACCATGAAGCAACAAGAGACCTCAGTTCTTTTGGTATGTTAAAGGGATACTGTCATCGGAAAACATGTTTTTTTCAAAACACATCAGTTAATAGTGCTACTACAGCAGAATTCTGCACTGTAATCCATTTCTCAAAAGAGCAAACAGATTTTTTTATATTCAATTTTGAAATCTGACATGGTGCTGGACATTTTGTCAATTTCCCAGCTGCCCCAAGTCATGTTACTTGTGCCTGCACTTTAGGAGAGAAATGCTTTCTGGCAGGCTGCTGTTTTTCCTACTCAATGTAACAATGTGTCTCAGTGGGACCTGGGTTTTACTATTGAGTGTTGTTCTTAGATCTACCAGGCAGCTGTTATCTTGTGTTAGGGAGCTGCTATCTGGTTACCTTCCCATTGTTCTGTTGTTTGGCTGCTGGGGGGGGGGAGGGAGTGATATCAGTCCAATTTGCAGTACAGCAGTAAAGAGTGATTGAAGTTTATCAGAGCACAAGTCACATGACTTGAGGCAGCTGGGAAACTGACAATATGTCTAGCCCCATGTCAGATTTCAAAATTGAATATAAAAAAATCTGTTTGCTCTTTTGAGAAATGGATTTCAGTGCAGAATTCTGCTGGAGCAGCACTATTAACTGATTCATTTTGAAAAAAATTTTTTTTCCCATGACAGTATCCCTTTAAGTTTTTTTTTATCATAAATCTAGGACTGTTTTATGCAAATAAATGTTTCATGTGTGAGACTGACTACTACATGTATTACGGTTTATTCAGCGTATAGGGCAGCATTTAGGAATATCACTGCTAAGCACTTGCTGTAATCGTTTCGTTGTCACGACCCACTCCCTCTAATCTCAAATCTGGATCAAAAACTAAAATAAAATCCCTCATTAAAGTGAAAAAGTAAAAAATGTATTAATGTGTTCATAATTCATATTTTATTTCTATAACTGATGTACGTGGAGCTCGTATACTATTTACAGATGAGAATATATTTGTAGAAATATTATTTTAGTATTAGTAAAAAATACATTGGAGTGAGACACTGCGAAGGATTTTCTACTAAAATGGAGGGGAATACGAGTAGAGTATGGAATATTTCCCCTAGGGAATGCTTTTATATATGTGGGAATGGGGTTTTGCTTCTGAGTTCTTTCCCCTTTGCACAAGTGATAGAATTCTAATAAAGTCACTACTGATGGTACCTCGGGGGCGTTCCTTTTGTACAACTCAGGCCCCACCCACTAGGACCTTCTCCAGGAAACCTAATCCTGGCAATATTTTATTTAGTTTAGTTTGGTCATTTGTCTGATTGGTCAAATTGCACCGATAGCCAAATACCCCCGGACTGAACACAGGAGATTGACAAAAAAATAGTTTAGTATTTTTTTTTTTTTGTCAAACAGTTTAGATTCAGATATAAAAATGTCAGGAACTCATGGCTTCAGGGGTGTAATTATAAAGGAAGCAGAACCCACGAGCACTGGGAGGAGCTATAGTGGGGTGTTACCGAATAAGCGGTTTCAATATATGTTTATGAAACGACTTATTTTGGAGGTTTAGGTAAATTGACTTTGAGGTGAGGTCTCGTAACATCAAGTTATTCGGCTGCTTGCGAATATCTACGATGTATGAGCTTTGTACAGCAGAAATCCTTTTCTAACAATGAGAATCATTCCATGTATAAGGCACTAGGGATGGGCAGGTTTTTTTTCGCCTTGTTTCGCCGTAGAAATGACGCCCATAGACTTGTATGGCGTTGAGCGTCAAAATAAAAATTACGCGTGTCAAAAAAAATTCGCAGCACATCAAAAGTTTTTTGACGCCCATACACTTTAATGGGCGTCGGCGACATTTTCGCTGGCGGCAAATTTTTGGCCAAACGAAATGGGTCAAATTCGCCCAAGCCTATAAGGCACTATTCCATGGGGATTGCGACCTCTGCAATTTTGTGCTAGAATTTGGTTCTATCAGACCCGTCATGATCACAAAATACTACCTCACGGTGCACACAAACAAACCAAACATGTTAGGTCACATGAGCCAATGAACAGACAGCATTCTGTCTTTTGCTTCAACACTTCTTCCTGTTACATTTAGAGCTGCAGTATTTCTGGTCAGGTGATCTCTTCCTGTTACAGTTAGAGCTGCAGTATTTCTGGTCAGGTGATCTCTTCCTGTTACAGTTAGAGCTGCAGTATTTCTGGTCAGGTGATCTCTTCCTGTTACAGTTAGAGCTGCAGTATTTCTGGTCAGGTGATCTCTTCCTGTTACAGTTAGAGCTGCAGTATTTCTGGTCCTCCTACTAATAAAACCTCCGTGAATCCAAGGCTCACTCTGCTTTTAACAGGTTCGGGATTCGGCCTTTTTCAGCAGGATTCGGCCAAATACTTGTGTCTGGCTGAACGGAATCTGAATTTGCATATGCAAATTAGGGGCAGGAAGGGAACTCACGTATCGTAAAGGAAGTAGGATTCGGTTCAGTATTCGGCTGAATCTTTCACTAAGGATTCGGGAGTTCGTCTGAATCCCAAATAGCGAATTCGGTGCATCTATACTTTCAACCCCAGCATTATTAGTTATACTTGTAACAAACCACCAAACCCATAGAGATAAGGAAGAATAAGGAAGAATTGCAGCCGAGAAGACTTGGACAAGTATCTTTGGAACACTACTAACCCTAAAGTATCTTTGCCACGTGATATTTCTGTTGCATTGTTCATGTTTTCCTAAGCACACAAAGTGGTGCCGCTTTCCTCTAGCTCAGTCTTTTCCCTTGTGTGAAGCCTCTGGTGATCCTGAAGGCTCTTTTTACGAGTGAAGCTTCTTCCACATGAAGTGCAGATGAATGGTTTCTCCCCGGTGTGAATTCTTTGATGCTGGAGAAGTTGGCTTTTTGTATAACATCTATTTCCACATTCTCCACAAACAAAATTGTTCTCCTTTCTGTGGTACCTTTGGTGGGTGTGAAGGGTGCTGTTTAAAGAGAAGCTTTTGCCACATTCTGAGCAAGTGAATGGTTTCTCCCCTGTGTGGATTCTCTGGTGGGAGCGAAGGGTGCTCATCTGTGAGAAGGTTTTTCCGCATTCCGTGCAACTAAATGGCTTCTCCCCAGTATGGATTCTCTGGTGTGAGCGGAGGGTGCCTATCTGAGAGAACGTTTCACCACACTCAAAACAGGTGAAGGGTTTGGTTTTGTTTTGGTTGATCTGGTGAGTGTGAAGATTAGAGAAGCTTTTCCCACATATTTTCTGGTGGCTGAGACGGCAGTTATTCCGAGGGAAACATTTCCCACAAAAGGGACAAGAAAAGAGTTTCTCCACTGTCTGATTACCTTGATGTCGAAGCAGCTTGGCCATTGCAGTGAAACTTAAACCACATTCTGTGCACGTGTATGGTTTCTCCTTGTTGTGAATATTGGAGCCTGTGTTCAGACTGCCCTTCTTACAGTGGGGTTTCTCTGAGAATTTATCTTCCAGTTCTCTACATGTAACAGGATTATCCTTTGCTTGACTTCTCAGATGTCTCTGCTTCTTCTTAGAGGAGCTTCTCCCACATTTTGGTTCCTTCTTTTGGTGAATCGGTTTATGAGCGGAGAGAAGGGCCTTTGTGCTGAATGGCTCCCCACACTTAGAGCAGTTATATGGTTTCCCTCCTTCACTGACCTTCTCATTCCTTGGGCATGAAGACTCCTCGGCTTCAACTGGTGAGTTAGAGGAGCCGATGGTGTGAAGAACCTGAACTGCTGCTGCTCTTAATTGAATGGATCTCTCGGAACCTGACCTCCATTTGTTATTCAAGGAATTGTCTATTAGAAATAAAGGAATTGTATGTTAGAAAACAAGATACATCTTGGCATAAAACTGGGAAAACTAATTGCTGAGAAAAAAAAGAAAACAATTATAAAATGTCCCAAAACTGTCAAGATCGTACAACAACTGGGCACCTCCAACTGTTTGCAGAGAACCTTGATCATATATAAATTGGTTCAGATCCACTGCATCTATATTGTTCCTCTACTCTTTTTGTTGGGAATCCAATCCTGGACTCCATATACTCCTATTCATTATTTCCAGGAATATGCCAAGTCTCACACAATAAACATCTCTGTTTTGCTTCTGCTGCCTTCTCACCACGTTGGGTTTAGTCCGTGGTGGAGACACTATTGATTAAGATCCTTCCCCACTGAGAGCAGCAAGCGAGGCTGGAGTTAGGAGGCCAACATCTCCCAGATGAACACTATTATGTTGGTGCAAGTGGTAACATCACCAAAAAGTGACAAAAAGAGTTAGAATGTATTATGCAAAAAAAAGTTTGCTGGTTTTGGCAAGGACCACATTGGTTAACTGTTGTGGTCCTCACGCTACAACATTTTCCATAGGCCCCAGCATGATCAGTGCTTTGGCCTCCAGGCTAGTGATTGGATTGTGGCTACATCTGGTCATTTTGAGCCTCAACAAACAATCTGATCTAAAGGCCTATGGGCAGCTTTAAGCTGTGGAAGGTGCATACTAAGTAGTGTATGTTTAAAGGGATACTGTCATGGGAAAAAAACATTTTTTCAAAATGAATCAGTTAATAGTGCTGATCCAGCAGAATTCTGCACTGAAATCCATTTCTCAAAAGAGCAAACAGATTTTTTTATATTCAATTTTGAAATCTGACATGGGGCTAGACATATTGACAATTTCCCAGCTGCCCCTGGTCATGTGACTTGGGCTCTGATAAACTTCAATCACTCTGTACAGCAAGTTGGAGTGATATCCCCCCCCCCTCCCTTCCCCCCGCCAGCAGCCTGACAACAGAACAATGGGAAGGTAACCAGATAGCAGCTCCCTAACACAAGATAACAGCTGCCTGGTAGATCTAAGAACAACACTCAATAGTAAAATCCAGGTCCCATTGAGACACTTTGAGTTACACTGAGAAGGAAAAAAAGCAGCTTGCCAGAAAGCATTTCTCTCCTAAAATGCAGGCACAAGTCACATGACCAGGGGCAGCTGGGAAATTGACAAAATGTCTAGCCCCATGTCAGATTTCAAAATTGAATATAAAAACAAATGTTTGCTCTTTTGAGAAATGGATTTCAGTGCAGAATTCTGCTGGAGCAGCACTATTAACTGATGCGTTTTGAAAAAAAACATGTTTTCCGATGACAGGGTCCCTTTAAAGGAGAACTAAACCCTAGAAATGAATATGGATAAAATTGGCTTATTTTATATAGTGAACTAATTGCACGAGGCTAAAGTTTGAGCTTGTCAATAGCAGCAATGATCCAGGACTTCAAACTTGTCACAGGGGGTCACCATCTTGGAAAGTGTCTGTGACACTCACATGCTCAGTGGGCTCTGATTGGCTGTTGAGAAGCTAAGCTTAGGGCTCGTCACTAATTATCCAGCAGAAAATGACCTTCCCTGGCTGTAATATAAGCTGATGCTACAGGTTTGCTGATTATTCAATTCTGATGCTAATTGCACTGGTTTCTGTGCTGCCATGTAGTAATTATGTATATTAATTACTAATCAGCCTTATATTGTGACATTTCTATTCTATGTGTACTGTATATTGTGAGTGGCTCCCTAAGCTCAGTAAGTGACAGCAGCACAGAGCATGTGAATCAGTGAATCAGCAGAAAAGAAGATGGGGAGCTACTGTGGCATCTTTGGAGACACAGATCTTTACTGCTAAAGGGCTGTGGTTGCCTTGGGCTGGTACTAGGGTTGCCACCTTTTCTGGACAAAAATACCGGCCTTCCTATTTATTTATATTTTTTCCCTATTAACATTTGGATCAACCATCATTTTTACCGGCCAGGCCGGTAAAATAACGGCCAGGTGGCAACCCTAGCTGGGACAGAAGCACAAAACACCATGTACAACATTTCTAGCTACTTTATGTAAAGTCATTCTGCCATGATTTTTATGGTGTCGTTTTTATTTCTAAATGACACTGTTTACACTGCAAATAATTGACTGTACAATATAAAATGTCATTCCTGAAGCAGCAAGTGTATTTAGTTGTAATATTGGTGTGTAGGTGCATCTCAGCTCATTTTGCCTGGTCATGTGATTTCAGAAAGAGCCAGCACTTTAGGATGGAACTGCTTTCTGGCAGCCTGTTGTTTCTCCTACTCAATGTAACTGAATGTGTCTCAGTGGGACCAGTATCCCTTTAAGCTTTAGTTCTCCATTAACAGTATTTATATACAATAAGTATCTGCTGTATCACACACACATTAATTGCCATAACCTTGGCTACAGTCCCAAATGGAGTGGCTTGGGTTCCATTACACATATCTGGATGCAAAGTGTATTAATGTACTGACCATTTAAAGGGACCCACTATCAGAAGACAAAACAACAAAAAAGTGAATCCGTGCAGGCACAGCAGAGGCTTAGGTTAGAGGGAGCAGCTGATAAAGGAGATTATCTTATTTACCATCCAAAGGCCCGGCTCAGAGATACAAACTCTGCCTTCCCAGTATTATATATAGTTACACAAACCATTGCCTGCAGCATGAGCCAATTGTTGACCCATGGGCCAATGATCAGATTTGGGCTAGTGGGGTTGTGGCCAAATCACTCATTGGCAACCTCCCTGTAGAAGTGGATAATGAACTTAAAGGAAAACATTACCACCAAAATGAATATTAGTTCATATCATATTAAAGTGGCATATTAAAGAATCTTACCAAACAGATATACTGTATATATATATATATATATATATATATATATATATATATATTTTTTTTTTAATAATTAAATATTGCCCTTTTACATCTCTTGCCTTGAACCCCCATATCATGATGGTCTCTGTGCTGCTTCAGAGATCACCTGACCAGAAATACTGCAGCTCTAATTGTAACAGGAAGAGATCACCTGACCAGAAATACTGCAGCTCTAACTGTAACAGGAAGAGATCACCTGACCAGAAATACTGCAGCTCTAACTGTAACAGGAAGAGATCACCTGGCCAGAAATACTGCAGCTCTAACTGTAACAGGAAGAGATCACCTGACCAGAAATACTGCAGCTCTAACTGTAACAGGAAGAGATCACCTGACCAGAAATACTGCAGCTCTAACTGTAATAAGAAGAGATCACCTGACCAGAAATACTGCAGCTCTAACTGTAACAGGAAGAGATCACCTGACCAGAAATACTGCAGCTCTAACTGTAACAGGAAGAGATCACCTGACCAAAAATACTGCAGCTCTAACTGTAACAGGAAGAGATCACCTGACCTGAAATACTGCAGCTCTAACTGTAACAGGAAGAGATCACCTGACCAGAAATACCGCAGCTCTAACTGTAACAGGAAGAGATCACCTGACCAGAAATACCGCAGCTCTAACTGTAACAGGAAGAGATCACCTGACCAGAAATACTGCAGCTCTAACTGTAACAGGAAGAGATCACCTGACCAGAAATACTGCAGCTCTAACTGTAACAGGAAGAGATCACCTGACCAGAAATACTGCAGCTCTAACTGTAACAGGAAGAGATCACCTGACCAGAAATACTGCAGCTCTAACTGTAACAGGAATAAGTGTTGAAGCAAAAGACTCGGTCTGTTCATTGGCTCATGTGACCTAACATGTTTGGTTTGTTTGTGTGCACCGTGAATCCTACAATCCCAGGGGGCGGCCCTTTTTGTTTTCTATTTAGGATTACCGAATGGCACATACTACTAAATAAGTATATTATTATGAAAATGGTTTATTTCCATGACGCAGAGTTTTACATATGAGCTGTTTTATGCAATATCTTTTTATAGAGACCTACATTGTTCGGGGGGTATAGTTTTCCTTTAAGAGGGAGACATGTGCTGTGTCAGCAGCTGGTAGTCACGCACATAAGACAGTTTATTAGTGGGTCAAGTCTGCTGTGCTTCTCCTATTAACCCTGAATGTCCCCTAGAGAAGTCTGTGCTGTGTATAACATGTGTCTTATTAATAGAGAAACGTTACTCACCGGCCCCAGGAACGGGATCCATTTCCCTCTTTATTGTGTCCAGAGGATCCTCAGTGTCCGGCTCTTCATTCTCCCATTTCCCCTCTAACCTCCTTGTTTCCATCTCTGGAGAACCTGACAGCAAGGAACACAAACCCACCATATAAAGCTGCCTGTGGGGATCCCCCCTCTCATATCACTACAATAAATACATGTTGTACTGGGACCAGTTTATCCCCCAGTCCCACAGTCTCCCCTCTCTATCAGTCCCTGCAGCAGGATTAACCCCCAGTCTCCCCTCTCTATCAGTCCCTGCAGCAGGATTAACCCCCAGTCTCCCCTCTCTATCAGTCCCTGCAGCAGGATTAACCCCAGTCTCCCCTCTCTATCAGTCCCTGCAGCAGGATTAACCCCAGTCTCCCCTCTCTATCAGTCCCTGCAGCAGGATTAACCCCCAGTCTCCCCTCTCTATCAGTCCCTGCAGCAGGATTAACCCCCAGTCTCCCCTCTCTATCAGTCCCTGCAGCAGGATTAACCCCCAGTCTCCCCTCTCTATCAGTCCCTGCAGCAGGATTAACCCCCAGTCTCCCCTCTCTATCAGTCCCTGCAGCAGGATTAACCCTCAGTCTCCCCTCTCTATCAGTCCCTGCAGCAGGATTAACCCCCAGTCTCCCCTCTCTATCAGTCCCTGCAGCAGGATTAACCCCCAGTCTCCCCTCTCTATCAGTCCCTGCAGCAGGATTAACCCCCAGTCTCCCCTCTCTATCAGTCCCTGCAGCAGGATTAACCCCCAGTCTCCCCTCTCTATCAGTCCCTGCAGCAGGATTAACCCCCAGTCTCCCCTCTCTATCAGTCTCTGCAGCAGGATTAACCCCAGTCTCCCCTCTCTATCGGTCCCTGCAGCAGGATTAACCCCCAGTCTCCCCTCTCTATCAGTCCCTGCAGCAGGATTAACCCCCAGTCTCCCCTCTCTATCAGTCCCTGCAGCAGGATTAACCCACAGTCTCCCCTCTCTATCAGTCCCTGCAGCAGGATTAACCCCCAGTCTCCCCTCTCTATCAGTCCCTGCAGCAGGATTAACCCCCAGTCTCCCCTCTCTATCAGTCCCTGCAGCAGGATTAACCCCCAGTCTCCCCTCTCTATCAGTCCCTGCAGCAGGATTAACCCCCAGTCTCCCCTCTCTATCAGTCCCTGCAGCAGGATTAAGCCCCAGTCTCCCCTCTCTATCAGTCCCTGCAGCAGGATTAACCCCCAGTCTCCCCTCTCTATCAGTCCCTGCAGCAGGATTAACCCCCAGTGTCTCCCCTCTCTATCAGTCCCTGCAGCAGGATTAACCCCCAGTCTCCCCTCTCTATCAGTCCCTGCAGCAGGATTAAGCCCCAGTCTTCCCTCTCTATCAGTCCCTGCAGCAGGATTAACCCCCAGTCTCCCCTCTCTATCAGTCCCTGCAGCAGGATTAACCCCCAGTCTCCCCTCTCTATCAGTCCCTGCAGCAGGATTAACCCCCAGTCTCCCCTCTCTATCAGTCCCTGCAGCAGGATTAACCCCTAGTCCCACAGACAGTATGGGAGGAGGAGGGTAAATCACTTACCCAGCAGTAGTTAAAGTTGATTAGAGTGCAGTGCAGGGATGTGAGTTACAGAGTAAATAACACGAGGTCCCTCACAGTTGAGTTGTGTCCAGGCTGAGGATATTAGGGGAGGGACAGATTTATTTGAGCTCCGCCTATGAAGGGGGCGGTATCCCAGGTGACTGTAGCTATAGAGGAGCTGGAGTTCAGAGCCATTAATATTATGAGCTGACAGTTAGAAGTGCCAGTGGGAATACTGAAGTCGTCATGACACCGGTGGGCAGCTGTCACGTTAACTAGAATAGGGGGAGCTTGACCCCGCCCCTAGGAGAGATCTTTATCAAATATCAGTAGAAGTTTGTAGTATAAATGAAGGAGACAACAACAGTCATTGGATAGAGTTGTGTGGTTGGTAGAGATTACAGGAATGTACCACAATTATAGCAGGGGGGGGAAGGACACAGTGTGAGGGAGCAGTGATCTTTGTTCCCCGGGGGTGTCCCTCATAGTGTGTGTCCCTCATAGTGTGTGTCCCTCATAGTGTGTGTCACTGCTGTTGCAGCTCAACTACAAATCCCATCATCCCCTGAGGGAAAGTCAGTGGGGCTCACTGTATCACATCACATTATGTTTGGGAAGGGTTTTGCCTTTTGGTTGTTCTTATCTGCTGAGAGAATCCTGCCCCGGGTCACTGACCCCGCCAGAAACACAAACACATCACAGCAGTTGGGATATTGTAGAGCAAAGGGCAATTGTTTTTTTTTTTTTTGGAGGGGGTGCTTTGGAACTGAACATTTATCTGGTTGCTAAGGTCTGACTTCCCCTAGCAACCAGGCAATGGTTTAAGTGAGAGTGAATGAACAGGGGAAGGCCAATGGATATGTTCCTACAGGGTCAGTGCAATGGAGTGGCTTCATATAGAGAGTAAAGATAAGTGATTGTGACCCACCCAAGTGCAGGGGGAACCATGTGTATTTTGGGGTGGGGGAGTCATTTGAGGGATTTGAATTATTTGCCTCTTTCTTTGCCCATTCCCCAGTGGACATGATTGTTATTATAGAGTCAGTGTGTTTAACCCTTTACATGCCTGCAGCTCCGACACAGGGAGTACCAGGGAGACATTGCCATTTATGGGGGGATCTGTACAGATTGAACACACGGAGCTACGTGTAACGCAATGTTGTGTATAGTGAGGGGGATAATCTTGTGTATAGGGACAGGGCACAGGCCCCCCAAGCCAAGGAATCGCAAGCTGCTGTATGTGTCCGTATGTACATCAGTGAATACAATAGAATCACTACTATATACTGCTGGTGCCTCCCCTCTGTGCAGAGCAGTGCTGGAGGAAGAGTCAGACTAAATAACTCCCCAGTAACTCTGCATAATCCAGTGGTGGCACTAAATGCACTAACTATAAAAAAATGAGTTGTTTCCCTTTAAATTAACTATAAACTACTATGATGTAGAGTGTGACAGTCTGAGACAATTTGCGATTGGTTTTCATTTTTTATTATTTGTGGTTTTTGACTTATTTAGCTTTTTATTCAGCTGCTCTCCAGATTCCAATTTCAGTAGTCTGGTTGTTAGGGTCCCAATTCCCCTAGCAACCATGCATTGATGTGAATAAGAGACTGGAATATGAATAGGAGAGGCCTGAATAGAAAGATGAGGAATAAAATTGACTATTTCATGACAGGCATGAATCAAAAACATAAAAGTTGTTTTTTTAGTTCCTACAGGCACAATAATGTTGTACAGGTATGGGACCTGTTATCCAGAATGCTCGGGATCTTGGGCTTTCCTGATAACAGATCTTTCCGTAATTTTGATCTTCATACCTTAAGTCTACTAAAAATCATGTAATTATTAAATAAACCCAAATAGTCTGGTTTTGCTTCCAATAAGGATTAATTATATCTTAGTTGGGATCAAGTACAAGCGACTGTTTTCTTATTACACAGAAAAAGGAAATCATCTTTAAAAATTTGGATTATTTGATTATAATGGAGTCTATGGGAGACGGCCTTTCTGTAATTCTGAACTTCCTGGATAACGGGTTTCCCAATAACGGACATGAAACAGACTCTATATGTAATGTACGCTTACACAAACAAGATGATTCGAGAAAATCATTTGTATGTTGCACAATGAGCTTTTCACCCTACTCTTATACACAGGTACATATATATAAATATAATAGACAAAAGCCATGAATATCTTGTAAATTATATCCTTATAAACGGTGAGTTCTGATGTCATCAGTTATAAACGGTGAGTTCTGATGTCATTTCTGTCACATGACTCACTGAAATTTGTGTATTATAATAAATAAAGTACCCCCAGTTGTAAAATATGAGGATATTAGAAGTTACCTCGGAGTTCCATGACCTGTATAACTCGGCCTTCGGCCTCGTACTTTTATATGGTCATGAAACTCCTCGGTAACTTATAATATCCTTATATTTTACAAGAGGGGGTACTTTATTCACTATATATAAATATAGTATATTCACGTGTGTGTATTGCCAGTCTGTGGGGAAGGAATGTCTTACATCTCATGACTAATGTAGGGGAAAAGTCTTGCAGGCCTTGCTTGGCCCCCCTTAATGGAGTGAACAGTTTCTGGGTGCCCATGAGGCCCTTCTAGAAACTGTTCAAGGTTATGTGTAACATCTGTGAGAAGGTTCTTTTTACTGTTATGTTTTGGTTTCCAGTAACAAGGTGCAATATCTTTGAAGCTCACACATAGTGGTACTCCCTTTATTTTCACATAACTAGCTAATCACACTGACTTGTACTCCTCCTCACTCCCTATACTCCTTCCTTACTCCTTTCACATACCATTCCCATGAAGTTCCCCACTAGAGGGTATATAATGTGTGGTCAATCTTTTGTTTCTCAGTTCTGACCTACTTGTGTATCAGAACCCAGGGAGCTCGTGTATGTTTATTATATAAATAATAAACTTGGATTAACCCTTTTACCTCGGTGATCTCCGGTCTTTGGATTATTCCCTAACACTAATTGTTGCGACTCAGTAGTCTTTAATTCCTGCACCGGTCGTTAAACTAAAGCTGTGATTGTCTCTGACCAACTGTTGCCCCTACCTGCCGCCCCAGAGAGCTTGGCAACACCCCACGTGTGTATCAGGCGTGTGACTCCTAATAATATTTATACTCAATGGCTCTGTGTGGGAGTCGGGCAGGAACAGCCCAAACCTTTATGCTACAACAGGATCTGCTGGGTCAGACTCACTGGCACCCAGTGCCGGGCCAGCCTTGGCAGACACCCTAGGCAGCCCAGCTGATTGGAGCGCCCCAGCAGCGCACACGCAGAAAACCTGGTGTGCGCGGAAAAACGCGCGCGCATGCGCTAAAGAATCTGTTGTGCGCAGAGCTGGGCCAACCCGGCCAGGCGCCCTTGGCAGCCTGGCGGGCCAAGGCGTCGGCTCTGTGCACGCTCGACTGCGCATGCGCTCCAGTGCACATGCACGATATGTGCGCGCGCATGCGCAGAAGCGCATTTACGCCAGTGCCAGACGAGGAGAGACGGGACCGGACACGGGGTAGACGACAGAGCAGGTACGTGCCTGGCGCCCCCTCAGCTTTGCGCCCTAGGCACGTGCCTACTCTGCCTACCCCTAGTTCCGGCCCTGCTGGCACCTGATTCCATGTTACTTTGTATCACTGGTAGCGATGAGCGAAATTTTTTGCTGAGTTTCACGGCAAAAATGGCGCCGATAGACTCCAATGGGTGAAAAAAATAGTGGACAAAAAAATGAACGCACCACATTGTGCGAGGAAAAAATGTTGACGCCTATAGACTTCAATGCATTTTGGCGAATTTTCGGCATTTCAGGAACTTTTGGAAAAGTGAAACGATGTAGGTCCTTCCAAATGAACTTAGATGGTGTATTTGTCTTAGTGGGCAACAGGCAGGAGTCCGCTCCCTCCACAAATAGGAAAATACTTGCATTATGGAACATTATTTCTCCAAGGTTACAGCTACAAAACACCAAGCTCTGTTAATTCTACATAAACTTTACATAACGATTTCTACGCTGCCTTCTAGTGATGAACTAGAAAAAACGCACCACTCTTGCTACGGTTGTTATGTTTTGTTTCACTGAAAATGTAGCAATCTGTAAATTTTGGTTTTACTCAACCGATACGTGACGCAATCTTTTGCCATCTAAGTGCTTAATAAAAGAATTGTTAAAAAAAGAAGAAAGAAATATGATATATTGTCCACTGGGGTCGGGAAAAGTAACTATGTAACGTATGGCATGTGATGGTTTGTTTTCTTTTCCCAAATGATGATCCATCTGAACAGGGTAGGGCTGGGCAGGACTTTCTTCAGGGCCCCGTTGAGCACATTTGGGGCAGGTTTGGGTGGATTGAGGAAGGTGTCTGGGGCCACATTATTACTTACTAAACTCTGCCTCTAAACTGTAACGTTTCTTTATGAGATTCTGCACAAATTGCAGTAGAAAAAGAAAAGTGAAGTCTACAGCGCAGAAGGCAAAGGTCACACACACGTTATAGACATATTTCTACCAACAACACAAACCTTATACAGTATTTACTATAAACAATCATTGAGGGACAGGTAAAGGTGAGTTACAGGTAAAGGATCGGTTATCTGCAATGATAAAAATCACTGACACATAAAATAAACCCAATTGGATTCCTGCAGCTCGGCCACAATCAATAACAAGATTCTCTTTTTTTTAATTGCAGAGAAAAAATATAATTTAAAAAATGACAATTATTTGCATAAAAACTGTCCCCTGCGGGAGATTCTCCTCATGATGTTGAGCCTTTGTGACACCAGCTTTTTAAACTAAACCTGCAGTGCAGACCTCCCAACTGTCCCTTTTTCGGAGGGACAGTCCCTCTTTTGACAGCTCAACCCGCAGTCCCTCATTTGTACTGGAAAGTCCCTCTTTTCTCTGCACTGAACAGCCAGAAAAAGAAACAAAGTTTCTCACTTAATTGGCTTTTAGCGGAGAGCCCAGAACAGCTAACAGGTGCAAATAAGATACTTTGTAACAATTTTGAGACACAAAAACACCGTTTAGATAAGGAGAAATATTTTCAAACTTTCATAACCTGCCAAATTTTGTAAAATGAACATGGTAATTAGGGGGTGTGGCCACAGAAAGGGGTGGGGTCAAAAAATTGCTGCGCTACGTGCGGGAAAAAAAATTTTGTCCCTCTTTTTACTTCCAAAATGTTGGGAGGTATGTGATTCAGACAGACTGATAAGCTAAGGGACAGTGTGTGTGTGTCAGTCAGTATATCAGTCAGTCAGTGTATCAGTCAGTCAGTGTATCAGTCAGTCAGTGTGTCAGTCAGTCAGTCAGTCAGTCAGTGTATTTGTTGTGAACTGAAACACAAACATGAAACAAACAGGAACCTTTCCTTCCCCCCCCCCCCAAGTAAAACCAGCATTTTGTGTCATTGTGAGTGAACAGTCTCAGCACAGAATTTGATTAATAGACAAATCTCTTACTCCCCCACGTCTGCATTAACTTACACCTGTGACAAAGGAGACGAGTCGTTTATTTTTTGGCTTCACTTGGAGCAAATAGGTTTGAATGACGCTTTATACGAGTCGACGCCGCCATTTTATTGGTGGGAAGACATAAGATATAATTGGCTTACGTCACTAACTCGCGACTTCGGCGCGCAGGAAAGGCAGAGGATGCCGCACTGATGAAGGATGTAGAATTGTTTCACGGTCACGTGGTTGAGGGAAAAGGCGGAGCGAGCTATCTCTCTACCAATTGTTTCCAGGGAAACCAACAAAATGGCGGCGCACCTTCTACATAGTGACAAGTCTAAAGTGATAGCGGCCATTTTATTGGGCTAGAGTGCTTGGGTTACGCTCAAGTCAGCAACAGAGTCCTTCCCCTAGGGGCGGAGCTGAAGCCTAGAACGGCGATTGTGCTGAGATGTGAGGGGATTCACTAGGCAACAGGCTGGGAATTGTCCCCTGCTGCTGCCTGTAACTCCCTGCAACTCCCTGACATTACCATCCCCTGTACTCACATCTCCAGCCTCATCTACTGGGTAAGTCATTTTCCCTCCTCCTCCTCCTCCTCCTCCTCCTCCTGTACTGTCTGTGGGACTGGGGCTTAATCCTGCTGCAGGGACTGATAGAGAGGGGAGACTGGGGCTTAATCCTGCTGCAGGGACTGATAGAGAGGGGAGACTGGGGGTTAATCCTGCTGCAGGGACTGATAGATTCTGAATGAATGGCTGGTACAGTGCTGTGTGTCTTAGTCAGAGGGAGTTGGGACTTCAGTGCCTGTGTGTGTGTGTAACTCTGCTGATGTCATATAACTTTCAAAATGTAGAGCTATGATGTCATTCCCATCTTGTGTGTCTCCTCCCTTTATTTGTGTTTATTTCAGGAGTGTAACCCTTTACTGTTTAGGCTGATGACTTGTGTAGTGAGTTTTGGCAGAAAAGGGCAAACTGTTGTTTTGATGCTGACATTTCCCAGGTACAAAGGATGGTTGATGGCAGCGTATGGTTGTGATTTACAACAGATCAAGGTTCAGCACTTGTAGCCTCAGCCCCCCTCTCAGAATTGGGGTATTTTTCCAGATGAAACGGTTTTGCTGCTCTTGACATTCCCAATTTGGGAGCAAGTAGACGAGTGCAGAGAATCACGGCTGTTTGGTGGCTTTTCTGTTGCAGGGATCGTTGCACAGAGGATTTTGCTGAAGAGCTGACAGTATGAATTCCCGTTCCACCATAAAGAGAGAATCAGATTCCGTTCTGGGTGCAGGTGGGTGATTTTCTTGTATAACAGAGTGTCGGCCATTTTTCTTACACATACACAGGAGCTCTCCTCAAGTAGAAATGGACAGAACAGCAGTGTTTGGACCAGAATGAAATGGATCATGAGGCTGATGGGGCGGAGAGACTGGGTGCTGCCCTCCTGCACCTTCTTTCTGTCCCTCTTGTCTCATAACACAACTCTTTGCTCCTTCACACAGGATTCCCAGAGGCAGAGCAGCTCCAGATAAAGATAGTGAAGCAAGAACCAGACAATTATCAGAGAGGAACCAGAAGCTCCTCCGTTCCACAGATTCCTGGTAAGACATCCACCGACTACAACTCCCAGAATCCCCTCCTGGATTTTGTAGTCCAGCTGCAACCAACCCTGGTTTTGCATCTGATGTGAAATAGAAACATCTCTAGTATCTCACAATCATCACTTTAACTTGTACATGAGATATATATCGTCATTTCATCATCGAAGCCCTTGTCCTTCTTCTCTTACCATATATCTGCAGTGTCGATGTGTCCACACTACAGATGCTGCTGGCATTGCATGCTGGGATTTTGCTTTTACCTTCCTGGCTTTGCAGGAGTTCGGTGGGTGGCACACGCAGAGGGCGCTGGATACCGTATCTGTACATAAAGCAACTCTAATGGGCTGTGTCTCACTTCCTGCTTCCTGCCGCACTTCCTGTTCCCTGTTAGGTTTCCCCCTGAGTGACCCAGAAGAGTCCCGGGTAAGGATAAAAGAGGAAGTGCTGGACCCCAGTTATAATGAGGATGCAATGGACGACACAGTTATCTCCTTCACTGTTGGAGGTAAGTAGGGAGGGCAGTTGTCACTGAGACTTGGCTGTGCGTCGGGGATCTGTCCGTTTGTCTGGTACAAAGCACAATATCAGCAATTACACACTGTTGGTACATAGGTAAGATCGTGTGCATGGCAGGCTGCTAATAACTTCTTCAGAACCCTTGTGCTAGAACCCTCGGGACTTACACTTGGGTGCCTCATTCTCATTGCATTAAAGTGGACCTGTCACCCAGACACAAAAATCTGTATAATAAAAGTCCTTTTCAAATTAAACATTAAATCCAAATTCTATTTTTTATTAAAGCATTCATAGCTGTTGTAAGCTCATTTAAACATCTCAGCTGTCAATCAAATATTGTCTGCCCCTCCTCTATGCCTTAGGCAATTACTTTCACTTTCCATTCAGCGCTTCCTACATGTCACTTCTCTCCCCACATTCCCCCCAATCTCTTCACCATTTAATTGTGTAACCAGGACATGGGGATGGACATCAGGTCCCCCATTCTGGTGCACAAACAAGATTCTGAGATGATACAAGACTTGTCTTAATAACAGTGTCCCACAAAATGGCTCCTGCCTGCTTGTTATAATTATGAATTCCCAGACTGAAGGAAACAAGATTCAAATAATTTATATAGTGTCATTAAAGTTCATTTTGCTTGACTAATGTGATAAAATAGGATTTTGAATAATTTGTTTTGGGTGACGGGTCCCCTTTAAGGGGCATTTGACTGGCACGATTCTCCCAGTAGACTATTCTGTTCATCATTATGATGTGGTTACTCTGCACATAGCAACGATATACAGTAGATTTATTTCTTACGGGGGTTCAATCCCTCTGTACCATTGGGTGGATTCACTTCACTTCTAGATACAAAGTCTCTACAGGTGATGAGCATCGGACATTCAGCAGTCACTCTAGAGCCATTCTCTGGTGGGTGATAGTCAAATTGCCATATATACTCTGGGTCAGTTCTGTGGGAAGGAATTGTGGGATCTTTATGTTCTGTCAGCTTCATGCGGCACCTGTCTGTCCCTTTGTGCTTCCCAGAGACAGACCCACAGACCTTACAGATGAAGGAAGAGGATGAAGGAGCAGCCTCTGGGAGTTACCAGGAAGACACGTCTACTCCATTTGCTGAGGGGGGTAAGTACCCGTTGATTGTCAGTGTATTCCTCATTCTGTTTATATAGTGAATAAAGTACCCCCTCTTGTGAAATATAAGGATACCGAGCAGTTCCATGAACATATAAAACACGAGGCCAAAGGCCAAGGTCATGGAACTCCGAGGTGACTTCCAATATCCGCATATTTTGCATCAGGCGTACTTTATTTATTATATTACACGCGTTTCAGTGAGTCATGTGACAGAAATGACATCACTAAGCTCCAATTATAGTCAATGACATCACTGAGCACCATTTATAGGGATATAATTTAGAGGATGTTCATGGCTCTTGTGTATTACAATGATATTAATCCTGCACACACAGGCCTCACTCAGGAGAGGTAAATTCCACGAAAATGTCCGATTGGTGCCTAAAGCACAGAATGAATAAATGTTCCAGACACACAGGGTTAATGTTTGCTCAAGAGAACAGCATGTTAAATCAACACTTTTACTGGTTTAGTTCATAGTAACATAATTACTTGGCAGTGGTTGAGGGGAATGTAGCAGGAGGAAGGGTGCAGGGCCATAACAGCAGAGTGTTTAGATTGGACAGACTGATAATAGAGAGAATAATACATTATTTAATGTCAGATTTGTTACTGTTTAATACATAATGACACATCATGCACGCCATCTCCAAATATACATTTTTACATCCATTTAAAGCAGCCTGGCTGGCTGGTTATATTCTGTGCACTACTGTTCCCGACTCTTGAAAGAGTGTAGCAGAAGCCGGCTGATTAAGAGACCTGGAGGAGGAGTCAGAAGCAGAAAACAGTAACATATAAACAATTACTGCTTAGCATTTGCACACTAAAATTACTGAAGTGTTTCATTATAAAGTGTCTGTTTGCAAATCATTCCATTCACAGCCCTGTATTTCTCTTACTGCCAGGTTTCCTTCTGGCTGGGCAAGAGATTTATCAGACAAAGATCAAAGACGAACCAGACCCTGAATTCTACCCAAACCCAAGAGACATTTCAGTGGCTCCTCTTCCTGATGGGGGTAAGTAGCCATGGACTCTGTGTCTGTGGGTCAGTAACACTGGAGTTTAGGGGTCTCACTGCTTGTGTCTGTGGCTCAGTAACACTGGAGTTTAGGGGTCTCACTGCTTGTGTCTGTGGGTCAGTAACATTGGAGTTTAGGGGTCTCACTGCTTGTGTCTGTGGGTCAGTAACGCTGGAGTTTAGGGGTCTCACTGCTTGTGTCTGTGGCTCAGTAACACTGGAGTTTAGGGGTCTCACTGCTTGTGTCTGTGGGTCAGTAACACTGGAGTTTAGGGGTCTCACTGCTTGTGTCTGTGGCTCAGTAACACTGGAGTTTAGGGGTCTCACTGCTTATGTCTGTGGGTCAGTAACACTGGAGTTTAGGGGTCTCACTGCTTGTGTCTGTGGGTCAGTAACACTGGAGTTTAGGGGTCTCACTGCTTGTGTCTGTGGGTCAGTAACACTGGAGTTTAGGGGTCTCACTGCTTGTGTCTGTGGGTCAGTAACACTGGAGTTTAGGGGTCTCACTGCTTGTGTCTGTGGGTCAGTAACACTGGAGTTTAGGGGTCTCACTGCTTGTGTCTGTGGCTCAGTAACACTGGAGTTTAGGGGTCTCACTGCTTGTGTCTGTGGCTCAGTAACACTGGAGTTTAGGGGTCTCGCTGCTTGTGTCTGTGGCTCAGTAACACTGGAGTTTAGGGGTCTCACTGCTTGTGGCTGGGGGTCAGTAACACTGGAGTTTAGGGGTCTCGCTGCTTGTGTCTGTGGGTCAGTAACACTGGAGTTTAGGGGTCTCACTGCTTGTGTCTGTGGGTCAGTAACACTGGAGTTTAGGGGTCTCACTGCTTGTGTCTGTGGGTCAGTAACACTGGAGTTTAGGGGTCTCACTGCTTGTGTCTGTGGGTCAGTAACACTGGAGTTTAGGGGTCTCGCTGCTTGTGTCTGTGGGTCAGTAACACTGGAGTTTAGGGGTCTCACTGCTTGTGTCTGTGGGTCAGTAACACTGGAGTTTAATGGTCTCACTGCTTGTGTCTGTGGGTCAGTAACACTGGAGTTTAGGGGTCTCACTGCTTGTGTCTGTGGATCAGTAACACTGGAGTTTAGGGGTCTCACTGCTTGTGTCTGTGGCTCAGTAACACTGGAGTTTAGGGGTCTCACTGCTTGTGTCTGTGGGTCAGTAACACTGGAGTTTAGGGGTCTCACTGCTTGTGTCTGTGGGTCAGTAACACTGGAGTTTAGGGGTCTCACTGCTTGTGTCTGTGGGTCAGTAACACTGGGCTGGAGTGTGTAACTGGAGGGATCTCCCTGAACTTGTATTTAAAACAAATCCTTGTGCAACAGATGTCTTTGTCTGTGTCGTTTCTTTAGGCTCATTTACAGAAGGGAAAATGGAGAATGAGCATATGGACACCGAGGATCCTCTGTCCACAATAAGGAGTGAAATTGTTACTTTTCCTGTGCCTGGTGAGTACTTTTTTTTTTTTTTTAAATTTTGGACCATAATGCATTCTTTAACTGAAACTTTGTTCTTTAAAATAAAGTTCAGATTAACAATTTGGCAAATTCAGATAATATCGCTGGCCAGAGGTATCTGCTTTGTGTGGAAGTGTAGTTAATACCTCCCAATAACAGATTGTGCCTGGAAAACGTATTATTTACTGATGAAATATATGTTGCCAATTGGCTGGAGCCAGTGTTAAATTGTTTCCCGTGCTCCACACTTTCACACCAAATGCATTTGGGCCAATGGAAATTGCCGCTGATTGCTAATACTGATTGGCTGGAGGGAGTTAGCTTCACAGCTGGCAATGTCCGGTAACGAGCAAAACACTGACCGGGGGGGGGGGGTGAGTAGATACATTTAATTGGAGGATGAGCATAAGCCAGTCATCTTCTTATTATTGTCCATCAATGAAATGTTCTGAACTTGAAGCTTTTTACCAGTCACTTTACCCACAGCTTGGCCAGTATTACTGACCACTGGCCTCCAATGAAGTTTGAACATGTCATACTTAACCTTGGGTCCCCAGATTATCTTAACATGGGATTTGTAGTGTAGCAACATTTATGCCCTAATGTTAAGAAATGGTGGGAAAGCAATTCTGTCATTGCGTGTTGTATAAAGGGTGCTGCCAGCCAATAAAAGTTGTTGCTTTTGTATGAACCCTATCAACACTGCTTGCCAGTTTG
Source organism: Xenopus laevis (assembly GCF_017654675.1). Classification (NCBI taxonomy): domain Eukaryota; kingdom Metazoa; phylum Chordata; class Amphibia; order Anura; family Pipidae; genus Xenopus; species Xenopus laevis. The sequence goes on along the minus strand of NC_054381.1, from coordinate 2,646,613 downwards.
GACCATACATAAAAGGTTCTGCTGCTCACCAGTAAATGCTGTATGTTGTCTCTGTTTAAGTCGCTCATTAGCTTTCCATTTTTAATGAGGGTTTCTCTTAACTGCTTCCCCCCCAGGGAAGATGGACCCAAGTTGGCCAACATTATTTCATAATAGAGCAACAGTTCTAGCTGTCAGTTTGTCTGCAGATGATGCGTTGGCTTGAGTTTTATGCCGTGGTAAAATTGCATTAATGGAAGGAGTTTGGGCTAAACACAAGCTGAACACTAGTCCAACATTGTAAGCAGATACTTCCCCGAAATGTTCTGCTTCTGTAGGACCAGCACCACAGGCTGCGTTTATAAGTTATATGTGGAACTTCCAGGTCAATCGCTCACTCCTCTCAAGTTTTCATTTAGGCATTCAGTATACACACTTTTACTCATACTCTCCCTCACACACTACCCCATAAGAGCAGAACTTGCTAGTTATACTTCCAGATACTTATGTAACACAGGAATAGTGTCAGAATCTTTAGCTTGTGCTGCCTGCCTCAAAAGTAGCGATGCCTCAAAAGTAGCGATGCACCAATGTATTTGATTGGGGAATCCGCTGACTGCTATCCCATTCTGCAGGATTCAGAGTATCAAGTCAAGCATTTTTTTTTTCTTCACAGCTCATGACATTTTTAAATGTTTCTCTAATATTAATATGTAAATTAATGTAGGATTTCGCATGTGTCTTGAGTTCAAAAATGACGGATTTGGTGCTTCCCTACTCAAAAGCTTTATTGTTTCTCAGTCCGTCAGGGATTGTGAAGGAAAAAAACACATTTTAAACCTTCAGTGGTGGTGTTTGGACTTTTTAAGCCCCTTTTTTGGGTCCACCATTTGGTATAGCCCTCAAGGAAACATTGTTATATAAACCATTCAGCCATGGTTTCCAAGTAGCGACAAGTAAATTGGGCAGGTTCTTCCATGAATGTGAGCCCTAAATTGTGAGGATTATGGGTCATAAATTAAAAAAATCTCTATATCCATGCTTTTTGGAATAAAATAATTTTATTGTATCATTTTAAAATCACAGAAACCCCATATTTAGCCTAACGCGTTTCATGCTTACGTAGCATTGCTTACCTAGCACTTGGTCATAGGCAATGCCCCCCCCCCCAAAAAAAAGAATTATGGGTCAGACTTCAAGCAGGGCACCTTCATCTTATGTGATGTAATAGTACTAACCTCTCACCTATGGTCATCAGACGGGGGAAGGGTCGGGTGTGGGACTTAAAGTAGAAAAGGGCTTTTTGGCTGGGTCAGATGGGGGTTAAGGGAAACATTTTGACCTGCTCATCTTTAGTTCCAACAATCCAGAAAGATCAAGTATTATGTGTTGACCCCTATATCTAATTGGCCTTCAAGCCAGGCATCTAGGAGAGCAGATAAGCTGAGATCATCTACTGAGCCTCCTGCAGGGGGCTAACCCAATAGTTTGGGCACCACTGATATAGAATGTATCAAAGACTGAACTGATGGATGACAGTTCTTTGCTTACTTGACATCTTTGTGTGACCCCATTACCATAAATATGATTTTATGCATAGCATTCTCTTTGCTTTAATAGAGAGAAGACCTACTGTGCATCAAGACATAATGTGCAAGCAGAGACGGTTGTCTTATAACATTTCCTTTAAGCTCGAAGTAGTGAGCTACGCGAAAGAGCATGGAAACAGAGCGGCGGCACGGCACTTTGGCCCTCCACCGACTGAAAAAATGATTAGGGAATGGAGGAAGCAGGAGGAGCAACTGCAAAAAACCGAGAAGAACAAGTGCACACTCCGGGGCCATGTGGCCAAATGGCCTCAGTTGGATGAAGAGATGAAAAACTGGATAATGCAGCACCAAAATACTTGCTCTGAACACAAATCTGAAAAGGAGCCCAACTGCACTTCTTGCTGCGCAAAAGGATCTTAAAAATGCTACTGGGGTGCCATGAGAAGGCACAGACTTAACATGGGCACTAAGCCCAGGATGACGCATAAGATGCCAACTTCATATAAAGCAAAGACTGTTGCATTTCACATGTATGTGATTGATGCAAAAAAAGTTGGAATGATCTAGGGCAGATAGGAAGCATGGACTTGGTCCATCTGACTTTGATGTTCCATCAGATGGAACGTGTTACGTCTCTGGTTCATAAGCATTTCAATCACCACTACACCATTGTCTTGGCCTACGGTGCTGATTGCGCAATGGCTGCAACCACTCATTACATTCAAAAGATGACAAAGGACAACATGGGCCTTTCTCCATGTCTATGATAAAGTAAGGTTGGAGGGGGCATTTAGGGGCCTTGCTAAAAATACCTGCCCTTCTATTCCTTGACCAGTTCAGGGCTCGAAATCTAAAACCCTCTAGGATCTACAGCCCCTTCATGGGTCGGTCAACTAATTTCATAGCGTTTCCCTGAAAGAGGAATGGAACCAGTGGATGGAAGGTGGACCCCACTTTCTGACTCAAGGAGGCCCACCATTACTGAATTTTTTCTTGGGTCTAGTGAACTTGACTAATAAATACAACATGGGTGATGCCTTGGATGGTCCACAGAATGATGATCTGTACGATGGAAATTTCTTGGCCCCTGGGTGCAGCGATGAGATGGCTTTTGACTTTTTAGGAATTTTTCACTGTTTTTTATTTTTTTAAGGTTGCACTGAACACTTTAATGTTTTTCTCTCTTGTAGTTGTTTCAATTGTTGTTCTTGTTAAACTATACCGTTATAATAAATGTGACCATTTACCTGCAATAACTCGATTTAGGCTGGTTTTCTTTTTCTTTTCTAAAACAGGGTATATTATGGTCCCGTTGCAGTTGCTCTTTACTTTGGCTTTGGATCTGGGTGTTAGCGTCACTGCAGTGGCTGCACCCATTAACAGGAACAATAAAAATGATTCCAAAAAAAAAACAAGAAATAAAAAAACATTCAGGGCACAGGTTTGTCTAAGAAGTGTGTGAGGTTTCTAGCAAGGCAAATGGATTCAGAGCTGGAATCTGTAAGGAGGTTCTGTCCTACCAGGAATGCTCAGACCTACAAGGGGCTAAATTTCATCAGGTCATCAGAGGGAGTTCCCCAATGCCCAGGTCACAAGCGATACAAAATTTTGTGTTTTCACACAAAACTCCTTGTCCGCACCACAATTTGTTGTGTGTGTCCGTGCACAATCGCACACATTAGAGGGAACATTGCTTGGAAAAATGGCTGAATGATTATACACCAATCTATTAACTTGTTATGTATTAAGGGGGCACTGACATATGCTGGTGTGTTTGAACTGAAAAAGTCCAACAACCTCTGCTTTATGCTAAATGCTGTGAATGGAAAATTCCCTGGCCCCATCCCATCATCCAATAAACTAGTCAGAAAGCTTTAACAAATCCTCTATCTATTTCCTGTTGGTAGGTGTGAAACAGGAAGAGCCAATAGCACCCCAGATAAAGATTGAGAAAGAAGAACCAGAGTATTACCTGGACACTGTGGAAAATACAGCTGCTGATGGGGGTAAGTGGCTAGGGATCCTCTCTAACAGTGTGGAGAGATTTTAGGGATCTTCCTGCTTGTACCTGTGGGCCAGTTACACTGGATTGGGGACTCCCTGCTTGTGCCTGTGGGTCAGTTACATTGGTTGGGAACTCCTTGCTTGTGCCTGTGGGTCAGTTACACTGGATTGGGAACTTCCTGCTTGTGCCTGTGGGTCAGTTACACTGGATTGGCAACTCCCTGCTTGTGCCTGTGGGTCAGTTACACTGGATTAGGAACTCCCTTCTTGTGCCTGTGGGTCAGTTACACTGGATTGGGAACTCCCTGCTTGTGCCTGTGGGTTTCTAAATTTCCGAGATCTCTTAAGTGAAAATGGATTGTCTTGAATACATGTGAGGGAGGGGATTAGATTGAGTAGAAAAGGGATCGTTAATGTGTTTAGGGGATGGAGTGAGGAAAAGACCCAGCTTGTTGGTTTATCATGAGGGGATATTGGCATGGAGCACACTAGGGGCATGTGTAAATAAAAAATAACAATAGAAATATTTATAACTAGGTCGTGCATCACAGATCTCTGCCTTTGCAGGTGGTGTTGCTGATGCGGGCGTACAACAAGGTCCAAATGAAATATCTGACAAGGATCGAGAAGAAATGGTAATACATAATGTTAACCGTATCTAATATGTTCTCTAATAATGATAGTAGAAGGAAATATTTTGGGTTGATGATTCAGATACTTGGAGTTTGTGGTACCTTGGTTGGTACATTGTTGGTATGGGCACCTTACATATTAATCTTGGATGTCCAACCTATATGGGCTATAGACATGAAATTGACAACAGATGTCCGTAACAACCCAAGTAATCAACACATACAAAGAAAGCAAAACAAATAAGTCCATAAATTAAGTTATGTGTAATAAAGTGCAATGACACAGTGTGCAACACAAAGTATTGAACACATGAAGAAAAGGAGGTGTAAAAAGGCCCGGTAAGCCAAGAAACCTCCGAAATCTGTCCGTATATAGAAGCAATCCCGCCCCTATCAGTGCAAATTAATATCAGCTGGTTTAGTCCTAATTAGTGGCCTATAAAAAGGTTTCTCATTATCAAGGTGTCGCACAAGAAGCATCTCATGATGGGGAAAAGCAAAGAGCTCTCTCAAGACCTTCGCAACCTTATTGTTGCAAAACATACCGATGGCATTGGTTACAGACGTATTTCTAAGCTTCTGAACGTTCCAGTGAGCACCATTGGGGCCATAATCCGCAAGTGGAAAGAACATCATTTCACCCTAAACCGGCCACGATCAGGTGCTCCTCGCAAGATTTCTGACAGAGGAGTCAAAAGAATAATCGGAAGAGTTGTCCAAGAGCCAAGGATCACTCGCAGAGAGCTTCAGAAAGACCTTGAGTTAGCAGGTACAGTTGTTTCAAAGAAAACAATAAGTAATGCGCTCAACCGACATGGCCTCTATGCACCGTCACCGCGCAAGACTCCACTAATGAAGAAGAAGAAGAATGTTGGAGCTCATTTAGCCCTTTCACTGCCAGACGATTTGTCGTAATAGCGAACATCCACTACTAAGTAGTTTTTAGACATTTTGAACTCATTACGTTTTTTGACACAAAAACCTACATGAAATAAGTCCATTGTATATATCAAATTTTTTTTTTTTTTGGATGAAATTGAGCTTGAACACTGGGTAAGGTTCACTCCTCTTCCTAGGGTTACCGTTCTTTTGAGCAAACAGACAAAGAAAGCACCCCGACAGCTGTATAGTAAAATGATTATATATTGAATAGTAAATCAATGAATTGTTACAACACTTAAACAATTACAATACCTCTAAAACAACACCGTATTTATATTATTTACAGTAATATAATGATTATTATACAGGTATGGTACCTGTTACCCAGAATGCTCGGGACCTAGGGCTCTCCGGATAACGGATCTTTTCATAATTTGGATCTTCATATCCTAAGACTACTAGAAAATCATGTAAACATTAAATAAACCCAATAGGCTGGTTTTGCTTCCAATAAGGATTAATTATATCTTAGTTGGGATCAAGTACAAGGCACTGCTTTATTATTACACAGAAAAAGGAAATTATTTTTAAAAATTTCGATTTGGATAAAATGGAGTCTATGGGGCAAATTTACTTGCCTTCGAAGTTGCGCCAGCGTTGGCTTCGCCGCACTTCGCCAGGGCGCCACTAATTCACTAAAATCCGAAGTTGCGCTCAGGAAAGGCGAAAGGTAGCGAAGTTGCGCTATCATTAATTCGTCAAGCAAAACGAAGTTACGCTAGCGATGCCTAATTTGCATACGGCACCAAGTTAAAGTACAATGGACAAATATGTAGCAGCAAATACATTACACTACACAAGCCTGGGAAAGCTTCATAAAATAATAGAGTTGTTATTTTTCCCTAGACATGTGCCCACTGTATAGTTTAGGTGCCATATGTTAGGAAATGTAGGGGGAAGGAGGGTACATCCAAAATAATTTACAATCTTTTTCAGCCTATCACCCACACCAGTGTTTTTTTGGAACTTAGAAAAAAATTTAACTTTTTTGAAGCAAGTCCTATCTACTCTATTGCACTTCGCCTGGTCTGAGGTGGCGAAGGCAAGTCTGGCGCAAGATGTAGCGTTCAGTAAAATGCGCAAGTTAGTGAATTAGCGTAGTTACGTCCCTTCGTCATAGCGCAACTTTGCCTGGCGTAAGGGTGCGAAGTAGCGCTAGAGTAGGTCCACTTCGCTAGTGAATTTACACCATCACCCCTTAGCAAATCTGCGAAGTAACGAAATGACGTCACACTGGCAAATTTTCTCTAGCGTTAGCCACTTCGATCTTTAGTAAATTTGCCACTATGGCAGATGGCCTTTCTGTAATTTGGAGCTTTCTGGATAATGGGTTTCCGGATAATGGATCCCATACCTGTACAAGTCTGCATTGTTACCACCAGACCCCTGATAGTTTCTTTCTGGTTAGCTGATGGCTCCTGCTCCCCTCGTTCCTGTCTGGCCAGCATCTTCATCTGTCCCACGCTGCTTCTGTCTTCATCTCTCCGTCAGGCTCCCCAGGCCGCTGTCCAGTGTTCTTTTATCCTGGTTTGTGATACCTGCCCCAACAGCTCCCAAATGACCACATGGAGGAAATAAAAACCATCAAACTTCCCTAATTCTAGTTGAGCGAGTTTGTTACATACAGAAATTAGTTATAAGGCTCCAGTAGCAACATACAGCCCCCATTCCAACCCCAAGAAACCCTTTGATATGTAAAATTTGGCTAAGGGTAATCACACGTGGTGGTTCCTTTTTCCGACTTTACCTCACAAGGAAACTTCGGAAAACAAATTGCCGTGTGTGATTAACGCCGGCGATTTTTCATTTTAGCCGGCGCAGAGTGAGGGAAGGGGTTTGGGGAGATTGGTCGCCACAAAGATGAGGCGATTAGTCGCCAGGCGTCCAAATCTCCCCAAAACACGCAGTGTGGCCTTACCCTAAGGGTGTGACTTGGAATCTAATTTTCCGGGACAACCAGTTCCCTATTGAGGATACATTACCAAGAAAATAATCTCAAAACCAAGATGACAATTTTCTACAACTGTAACAAAGTTTTGTACATTTTCTGTAATAAAAAATTTGTGTGAAATATGTAAAAAAAAGTGAAATAAAAGTGTTTTATTTTGTCTTTTTTTTCCCAAGAAAAATTACATTTACTGACAATTTTACTGTTTGTAAAAGTCCTGATTCTGCTGAATCCAACGATACCAGATATATATCGGTATCCCACTTTTCTGGTCCAGAACACACCCCAATAATAAAACCGCATTTTGTACAATTTTACATCGAAACAAAACAGATACCGTATATACTCGTGTATAAGCCGACCCGCGTATAAGCCGAGGTACCTAATTTACCTAAGAAAACTGGAAAAATTTATTGACTCGTGTATAAGCCTAGGGGTGAGAAATTATTTTAGGACATGGCCAATTTAAAGCTTTAACGTTGCTGCTTACTCACTGATCTGAAGCATGCACTGACTCCTCCATGCTGCTGTCAAGGTGAAAAAGGTGGACATGTCATGCAATAAGGCCATTACTGGAACTGTTAACCTTTCAATTATACCTAGTGTTATATATTCACATTATTTTTCTAACACACATGGTCTACTGCACACACAAGTATACATAATTCTGCTCCAGCCCCTCCCCTCTCAGCTCTTGTCAATCAGTCCTCCCTCTCAAATGACAATGGTAGCTCACAAACTTACACGGAGAAGTAAACTGCCGCCTCCTTTCCCCCTATTACGAGGCTGCAGCGTCCCAGGGCACATCACAAAGGGAGAAGACGCGCGCCTCCGCTCCCTGTACAGGTGCGTGCTCGTATCACAGAGTGAGCGCGCACCTCATCCACGTCTCGAGCGCTCCTCTTCTAAACTCTTGTGCGCTCCTACGCTCCTACGCGCAATACGGTAATGCGCACACAGTACTGAGTACTGAGTGACGAGAGCTGAGAGGGGAGGGGCTGAGTGCTAAGGAAGCCACGAGCGGGAAGAAGTATGGGCAGCACGGAGGAGTCACTGCAGACTTCAATCAGTGAGTAAGCGCCAACCTTTTTTAGCTGACCCGCGTATAAGCCGAGGTAGAGTTTTTCAACACATTTTGGGTGCTGAAAAACTCGGCTTATACGCGAGTATATACGGTAAGTGTAACTTTATGTGAACCAGACATATACAACGATAGAAGTGAAATACCCCCAAGTATAAGTTAGGAATTTTTATAAACCTCATTCCTCTTGGTTTTTAGCTGTGGTGTCGTTTTTGTTCTAAATATACCGTAGCCACTGTCATACAGATCACCATAAAACTCGACAATATTTTTTAAGGAATTTTTTTTTTCTGAAATACCATCACAGTCTCAAAGTCAAAGCTCCAAAAAAGATCTCCCGATTGAAACGATCCCCGCATATATGGGTGCACCTAAAGACGTGGCTTCCAAACACCCCAAAACAGGGACAATACATAATGGCAAGTGTAGCTGGAAATTTTGGGGCTTCGCTCTAAGTGAACATCTTGAAGTATTTCAGTCCAAACAACCCCTTACCTGTAAAATATTCCCCCCAAACGATATATTCTTTGAAGGTGCAAAACTACAGCTATTCAGTTGTGCCATTCTTGCTTTCCTACATGCAGAAAATCCCAAATTAACCACCTTAAAACACTATGGGGCAGATTTATCAAGGGTCGAATTTCGAAGTACAAAAAACGTCGAAATTCGACCATCGAATTGAAAAACTTTGAATTCGAAGTTTTTTCACCGAATTTGGCAGTCCTACGATCGAACGATTAAATCGTTCAAGTCGAACGATATTAGCGTACGATCAAAGGATTTTTATTCGATGTGTAAAGACTTAGAAAAAGTTTGTCGAATTCGGCAGGTTTAATTTGGCGAAGTATTGAAGTCAAAGTTTTTTTAAAGAGACAGTATATTTGAACGATTTTTACTTCGAAACAAAGAAAATTCAAAGTCGTAGTATCCTATTCGATGGTCGAAGTATCCAAAAAATTACTTTGAAATTCAAACTTTTTGTGAAGTCGAAATTCACTCGAACCTTAGTAAATCTGCCCCTACGAGTGTCCTCAATGCTGCACAAATTTTTCTACCAATTCTTATAATAAATCCAATATGTACACAACAATCTACAACCTTTTCAATAGTGCAGCTGATTATGGTATATTATAAAACATGGTTTAAAACATAACCCAGGGTTGCCAGGGCACTTTGGCCAATAGTAACGTGTATCTTGTCCGATGCAACTTTTTGCGGCCCACATTGCAGACTTTTTGGGCTCTTTGTTTGCCAGGTGTTGGTGAAAACATATCTATAAAATGGGCCAAATAGTCACTAGCAAGCATCTCAGGCACTGCCTCATCTACACCACCAAACAATAGGGCACGGAGTATCTGCAACTGGTAATTATAGTAGGACAATTTGGGGCCTGTACTGCTGCCTTATGTAGGGATTTCGAAGGGCCATTTGAATACGGAATATGCCAACTTTCTTGTACCCTGTCTTAAATTTCTGGGTGGCATCATAATAATGTTGCAGTTGGTCAATTCTGTTAACACCATCCATGTACTTACTATATTCTTTTCTACAGAGAGGCTTAGATTTTGTCGGCTTACCAGCTATCTGTTCTGCAATTACTACTCATCATGGATTGTCGTCCGCATAAACACATTTTTTCTATCAAAATATCTGATGGCAAGGAGCTCATTGTTTCTTAGGCCATACATTTCTCCATGGTTCAATTTTTTGTTGCGCAGACCCCTGGGCAATACTTTTTGGGTGCAATTTATAGGGCCACAGGCTGGGATGTCTAGTAAATATAGGGCTCTAAAGAGAGGAATACTTTGGTAAAAGGTATCCACATATAAGTGGTAACCTCGGACCAGTAGTGGAGAGATGAGTTCTCATACAATTTTGCCACTGACAGTCAAGCCAGGGGGGTCTAATTGTGAGTCCTTTCCTTCATAAATCAAAAAGTAACTGGGGTACCCCGAGTTGTTTTCACAAAGTTTGATCCTGTGGTGGGCTCTCTTGCTTTGGATATACTGACGGGAGTGTAGGAACCCTTTGAAGAGGAGAAGGGACTCGTCAATACAAATGTTTTGTGAGGGGACGTACACCACTGCAAAGCGCTCAGATAGGCTATCTATAAGAGGTCTCAATTTATGCAATCTGTCATGAGAAGGATCATTAGGGGGTACAGCAGTAACATTGATGGTGAAATGCAGAAACCAGAGCAGTAGCTGATACTGGTTTCTAGGTATTGTGGCAGAAAAGACAGGAATGGATAAGCACTGTGGTGGGATCCCATTAGGTCTCCAAAGAATTGGCCATTGGATCGCTTCAGTTTAAATAAGTAAAAAAAAAATGACTGGTGTCCACCTTCATGCCAGAGACTGCAGTAAATGGGGGAGCTCTATGGGGTAGGCCCCCGTGCAAGCTCTCCTCTAGTTGCAGCATTAGCCCTCACCCTCTTCCTGATCTTCAACAGCTTGTTCTACCTCCATGGGCTCCTCAAGTGCTACTACTACCACCCCCTCCCCCACCGTGACTCATCAGTAAACAAGTCACTTCAGGGGCACATACAATCGGAGTCTGTAGGAATATGCTTAAAATCATGATTCTTATGCCTTCACCTTTAAATTCTTATATTACATTGTTAGTTGCTTGTAACTGCAATTGCAAGGTTCAGTTAAAATACAGGATCAATATTATCTGTACAACTTGTAGAAGCTGCATGCTGTTACTGAAATATATGTAACTTCAGCTGTTGCACTTTAGTTATTTCTGTAACTTTGACATTTCTGTAACTTTGACATTTTGCCTCCCCCACCCTATGGAACTTTGTTTGCGTCTTCTAAATGTAACACATGCCCTATTCCTGTGATTCTGCACACTGTGCTATTTGTTGTCTCTCTCCTTGTATGCGGTTAAAGGAGGGGCCATAGGGGGCATGCAAAGAATATAAAATCTAGCTTTACATGCTAATAAACAGACAAGTTTTGCATCATATCTTGTGTGGTGTACTGCTTGTCTCCTGGAGATCTCTGGATCCTAAGTGAGGGGCTCTAAGGGCGTGGTAGGTGGAAGGGCGGTCAAGGACCGAAAACCCTACAGAGTCACTAAACTCCTCTGAGCTAGAGACCATGCACAGTGCCGCAGTTTCTTTAGCAAAAAAAAAGAACTAAAGAGCTTACAATCGGTGACAAAAAGAAAATCAAGCAATCAGTGATTTCACAGCCAGAAAAGTGGACAGCTTAACCAGACATAGAAAAAGCTATGAGCTCAGCCCTCTGAACTTTCAAACTCCCTGGCACTTTGTGGAACAAAAACCCTACCTCACTATCCAAAGAACTTACAATAAAAAAAAACAATTCAATCAACAACTACTGGTGGTCAAATACCTGATTACTATTCACTCAACAACTGAGGAGCAGGTACAACAGAAAATTCAATAAACGTTTACAATAAATCAGGCAAGAACTAGTAATGGAAAGCAATGCAAACTAATTCCATAATGCAAATTCAATACAATCACTGAATCAAGAGCCATTAATCTGAAAATGCATTCTGGGTCACAGGTCCCATTCCTGTAATAATACTAATGAACTGCAAGACAAAGGGAATATGCAAAGTACAAGTTAGAATCAGTAAATCAGCATCAGCGCAAAACTGAAAATGCGATACAACCAACGCAGAACAGAATATTCAATAAAAATCACAGAAAATTAAATAAAATCAACATGTGAAGTCAAAATACACTTTCAACTTGTCACACCACCAAATAAACAGATTTTAGGGGACAACCAATGATGAAATTGAAAAATAAATGTCAGCAAAGTGAAATATTATACAGGTGTGCAACAGTAATTGGGGAAAAAAGTGAAAAACTGCAAAAAAAATTAAAAAAGACAAGTATAAAAATGTGTAATAAGTGTGTAAAGAATGAGGAGAAAATGTCTTATCCTGGGGCAGACGAAGTATCTCGCTCAAGCAAAGACCACAGGGGAACTGCAGCAGGAAGGCTCCAACAAAACCCACGACCAGCAAAGAAGAAGGGGCAGCACTGGGCGGCTAAATTTATATACAGTACCCCATGAGTAGGCATGTGTCTGTGACGTTGATGCTGTTTGGGGTCATGTGGGGGAGAGCCATTGACGAGGTCTGCGGGTAATACAGTCCCAATGGCTCGGTGCCAAGGGGGTTTCTAAACAATCTGCAGCTTTTGATCAGTGGAGAAAGCCCAGAAAATGTACAAGGTACGTTATTGGCAGTCCGAGTCTTTGCCCGCTGAAGATGAAACGATGGTGGACAATTCAGCAACACAATGATCCCAAACTCACAGCCAAGGAAACTCTCAGCTGGTTTCAGAGCTGCTAGAATGGCCCAGTCACCCAAGTTGTATCCAATTGAAAATCTATGGAAAGAACTGAAGATCAGAGTTCATAGAAGGGGCCCCCTGGAACCTTCAAGATTTGAAGACCATTGAAGACCTGAGCAATGCGACTCGTTTCTCTATACAGGAGGCACCTTGAAGCTGTCGTTGCCAACAAAGACTTTTCTAAGTATTAAATACATCTCAGTAAGTGTGTTCAATACTTATTCCCTGTGTCGTTCCACTTTACTACACAGAACTTAAATTATGGACTTATTTGTTTTCATTTCTTCGTATGTGTGGATTACGTGATTTGTTACCGTCATCTGGTGTCAATTTCATGTTAATAGCCCCATTAGAAACAGTTGACATGTTCATTACTTATTTTCCCTGCTATATATTCCTTGTACATGGAAAGTCATCACTAGTTGCACCATCATTCGACCATCGTCCAACCATCGTCCAACCATCATCTACCATCTAAACACGGGCTTTCATTGAAATGATTCCCCATAGTAATATTGTGTTCAGATGGAGATGTTGCTGCTCAGTTCGTGGAGCCCCAGTAGAATGGGTGAATATCATGTTGTTTTGTACTACCCATGGAGCTGCCCCATTGCTATAGGAATGACAGTTCTGGTCCAGATGTAGCTGTAACAGTTTTTAGGTAAACAAAAATTTGGAGTCATTTTTATGATATTTACAAGTGCCGACAACTCTTTGAGGAGCTGAGGAACATGTGGGGCCCCATAGACAATGAGTCTTGTTTCCAGGATGATCCCGTATACACAGAGGAGGAGCTGCAAGCCCTGAGGAACGGGAGAATGGCGAGTGCCTGTGTAATACCCAGTGGTACCAGTGCGGCAATTGGATCTGTCTGCCCACCACTAAGGAGTCCGTGTGCTGCCGGGAAATAGCCAAACTCAAGAAATGTTTCACGGGAGGAATCGCTTGCATTATCCAGGTCCCAGAGATGCAGAAATCTTGTCTCGATGCCAAACTCTTGGATTACATGGTGCGATACCGGGGCAAAGTCTCAAAAGAGAAATACACTGAAGAATATCCACAGTAAGTAACAACATGGTGCCAACAGTTGTGGCCCTACTCTGTTTTCTGCATTGGCCTCAATATTGTCACAGAACAGTAAGGGGTACATTATCCCTTATAATACATGAGTGATACTCAGAGTTCCCTGTATAACTCAGCCTGCAGCCTTGTGTCTTTATATGGTCACAGAACAACCCCTCAGTGACTTCTAATATCCTTATCATTTACAGTAGGGGGTACATTATCCCTTATAATACATGAGTGATACTCAGAGTTCCCTGTATAACTCAGCCTGCAGCCTTGTGCCTTTATATGGTCACAGAACAACCCCTCAGTGACTTCTAATATCCTTATCATTTACAGTAGGGGGTACATTATCCCTTATAATACATGAGTGATACTCAGAGTTCCCTGTATAACTCAGCCTGCAGCCTTGTGCCTTTATATGGTCACAGAACAACCCCTCAGTGACTTCTAATATCCTTATCATTTACAGTAGGGGGTACATTATCCCTTATAATACATGAGTGATACTCAGAGTTCCCTGTATAACTCAGCCTGCAGCCTTGTGCCTTTATATGGTCACAGAACAACCCCTCAGTGACTTCTAATATCCTTATCATTTACAGTAGGGGGTACATTATCCCTTATAATACATGAGTGATACTCAGAGTATAACTCAGCCTGCAGCCTTGTGCCTTTATATGGTCACAGAACAACCCCTCAGTGACTTCTAATATCCTTATCATTTACAGTAGGGGGTACATTATCCCTTATAATACATGAGTGATACTTAGAGTTCCCTGTATAACTCAGCCTGCAGCCTTGTGCCTTTATATGGTCACAGAACAACCCCTCAGTGACTTCTAATATCCTTATCATTTACAGTAGGGGGTACATTATCCCTTATAATACATGAGTGATACTCAGAGTTCCCTGTATAACTCAGCCTGCAGCCTTGTGCCTTTATATGGTCACAGAACAACCCCTCAGTGACTTCTAATATCCTTATCATTTACAGTAGGGGGTACATTATCCCTTATAATACATAAGTGATACTCAGAGTTCCCTGTATAACTCAGCCTGCAGCCTTGTGTCTTTATATGGTCACAGAACAACCCCTCAGTGACTTCTAATATCCTTATCATTTACAGTAGGGGGTACATTATCCCTTATAATACATGAGTGATACTCAGAGTTCCCTGTATAACTCAGCCTGCAGCCTTGTGCCTTTATATGGTCACAGAACAACCCCTCAGTGACTTCTAATATCCTTATCATTTACAGTAGGGGGTACATTATCCCTTATAATACATGAGTGATACTCAGAGTTCCCTGTATAACTCAGCCTGCAGCCTTGTGCCTTTATATGGTCACAGAACAACCCCTCAGTGACTTCTAATATCCTTATCATTTACAGTAGGGGGTACATTATCCCTTATAATACATGAGTGATACTCAGAGTTCCCTGTATAACTCAGCCTGCAGCCTTGTGTCTTTATATGGTCACAGAACAACCCCTCAGTGACTTCTAATATCCTTATCATTTACAGTAGGGGGTACATTATCCCTTATAATACATGAGTGATACTCAGAGTTCCCTGTATAACTCAGCCTGCAGCTTTGTGCCTTTATATGGTCACAGAACAACCCCTCAGTGACTTCTAATATCCTTATCATTTACAGTAGGGGGTACATTATCCCTTATAATACATGAGTGATACTCAGAGTTCCCTGTATAACTCAGCCTGCAGCCTTGTGCCTTTATATGGTCACAGAACAACCCCTCAGTGACTTCTAATATCCTTATCATTTACAGTAGGGGGTACATTATCCCTTATAATACATGAGTGATACTCAGAGTTCCCTGTATAACTCAGCCTGCAGCCTTGTGCCTTTATATGGTCACAGAACAACCCCTCAGTGACTTCTAATATCCTTATCATTTACAGTAGGGGGTACATTATCCCTTATAATACATGAGTGATACTCAGAGTTCCCTGTATAACTCAGCCTGCAGCCTTGTGCCTTTATATGGTCACAGAACAACCCCTCAGTGACTTCTAATATCCTTATTATTTACAGTAGGGGGGTACATTATCCCTTATAATCCATTTACAGAGGTAGCGGAGATCTTCAATAAATTGTTAGAAGATGCGATTTGCTTTTATGAAGGTTTTTTTTAATACTTGTGAGAGGTGACAGGTCCTCTTTAATATTTACTTGCACATACAGAGGAAACATTACAATAAAAACCTAAAGGTAGTCAGATCGTAAGCTCTACAGGACAGGGCACTAATCTAGTGATGGCAACACTCATAGTACAGTTTTAATTCAAGGTCTTGCCCAATTGCCATTATTAGATATCTGGCTCACTGGTTTCCCCTTTATACTTCTGTTTGGCCTGTTTGCCTTCCATTGTTCAGTCAGGGGGTGGGGCTTGGTTGTGAGTAATAGGAGTTCATGCATCACCCTCAATGTGAGGGCCACTCTGTCCATAAGAGTTTCCCCCTCACTCTCTGCATATGAAAGGTTTGCCCCCTGTGCCAGTTCTGGGGTTTATGTTTTGGGAGCACCCAAGTGCTTGAGAAGATTGACCTTCTGGTGGAAGGTTTTCCCACACTCTGAACATGTGAAGGGTTTCTCCCCTGTGTGGATCCTCTGGTGAATGAAGAGGTTGCCTTTCTGAGAGAAGCATTTCCCGCACTGAATGCAGGTGAATGGTTTTTCCCAGTGTGGATTTTCTGTTGTTTCTGAGGAATGAATTTATCTGAGAAGCTTTTGCCACTCTCTGTGCATGTGAATGGTTTCTCCCCAGTGTGAGTCCTTTCGTGCTTATAAAGACTGACCTTTTTGAAGAAAGATTTGCCTCACATTCCACAAGGGAAAGGTTTTGGGTCAGTGTGAATGTTCTGATCCTCTTTTGGGAAAAAGCCATCCCACATTCAGTGCAGGCAAATGGTTTCTCCCTTCTGTGCATCTTGTATGCAAGTGGATTGTGTCTTTTCAAGTTAACTTTTCTTCGCACTCCTTACAAGTGAATATTTTGCCCCCTGTGTGCCTTTTTGTCAAAAAATTTCTCCCGCGTTCTGTGCCTTGGTAGGGTTTCTCCCCAGTGTGGATCTTTCTGTGGGAGAGGAGGTGACTCTTGTGAAAGAATATTTTCCCACAATCAGAGCAGAGGAAGGACTTCTCTCCCAAGTGAACTTTCTCCTGCATTCTGGAATAGTGAATATAAACGTGATTATTTCTGAAACAATGCAGAATATTGAATTGATTGTATCCAGAAAGTTTCTCATTTCAGTATGTTGAAGCTTATATTAAATTTTCATTTTCGCAATAGTTCCCCTTTATTAGAGAAACGTTACTCACCGGCCCCAGGAACGGGATCCATTTCCCTCTTTATTGTGTCCAGAGGATCCTCAGTGTCCGGCTCTTCATTCTCCCATTTCCCCTCTAACCTCCTTGTTTCCATCTCTGGAGAACCTGACAGCAAGGAACACAAACCCACCATATAAAGCTGCCTGTGGGGATCCCCCCTCTCATATCACTACAATAAATACATGTATATGAAGGATGAGCAGTGTCTCACTTACCCAGTAGGTCAGGCTGGACATGTGAGTGCAGGGAGTTGCAGGGAGTTACAAGCAGCAGCAGGACACTGGGGTGAGTCCCCTCACATCGGGGCTCTATGTAGGTTGAGGAGGGAGGGAGGTATAAACATCACTAAGCCCCGCCCCAGGGGGAGGTGACAATCTCCAGCATACAGTGCAGCTTAAAGTTCCACCCACTCGCTTTTAACCAATAAAACAGGCTGGATTTCAACTCCAAAATTGTGACTGAAAGGATTCCACCATTTTCCTGGTGGGCAGTCTCTGCATGCACTAGTTACAGTCACAACTGGCATCGTTACAGAAGGCAGCACCATTGACCCCGACACTCCCACAAATCACTGCACTTGTCCGTAAAGTTCCAAAGTGGATCAAACCCTCCTTAATCTGTGGAATTGTCCAATTGGGACGCCCTCCAGAAGTGACTCCGGATGGCAGCTACTTCGTAACAAAAGGGAATTTCTGCTCATGGGCTTTCTATAGACATCAGTCACCACTTTACCTTCCTCATGTGAGAATAATATATCCAAAAATTCCTATCACTCCTATCATTAATCTTATAAGTGAATTCAATAGCACATTCATTATTATTGCAATGAGTCATAAACTCTTGTACTTGCTCTATACTCCCCCTCCAGATCATAATCAGATCATCAATAAACCTATAATACTTCATTATACATCCACTCAGGGCCAATCCATCTCCAAAGATGGGGCACCTCTCCACCCACCCCATATAGAGATTGGTATATGAGGTTGCAAATTGTGCCCCCATTTTTGTGCCACTCATTTGGAGATAGAACCGCCCTGCCCTGAATTTGCGTATTAGATAAGTGAAGCCCCACTGGGTGTAACTTATGAGTAACCACCTCCTACTATTCCTTTAGCTATTAGTATTCAGCCTTCTACTGCCTCATTCCCAGCTCTGAGAGAGAGACCAGCTAGAAACACCAGTAGAACCCAACCAGCCTAGATATCAACTAGAAGCAGAGTCTAACCAAGGAACTGGGAATTCCTCGCACCTTGCAGATTCCAGTAGAAGCAGCTCCAGATCTGGTTTTACTTTAAACAGGCAAATTACTAGCGTCTCTGAAAAAGTCCCACAAGACCAATGTCTGATGAGGAGGTAACAGCCCCCAGGTTAAATCATAGATAAAGATAGAAATTCATATATAACAATAAAACAGTGCAACTCTTATCCTATTGCATCTCCTGACTGCTCTGACTGTCAAAGCAAACGGCGGAAAAATGTGCCATCAACTTACTCTGCGTTGGCCAAATACTTGAAACTGAGTGTTAATACCTACCATCCATGTAGTATGTTTCCCTCGGGCAGCCGTTATTAGAAGTCGTTGCTGCTCACTCGCATGTAGACAACAGTTTGAAATAAAGTAGAGGGGGGCCCACCTTGCCTGGATCCGTTTATCACCTCAGTTGGGCCCCCTCCACTTCATGCCTTGAGGATTGGGTTCAAGGAACAAGTTACTCAAGATGATGTGAATGTTGTTATGCTGCAGTTTTGCAACACATTTCTTGCTTGTTTTTACTTACTAGTTATAGTTCTGTTTACTGAACAAACCTAACTGCCGCCTACGTTCCATCAATCACTTTTGCTGCTGCCATCTTACACTTGCCTTGATGATATCAGCACAATACTGTAGCCTCTAACTGGAACACAACTGTGCCCACAGGACTTATTCACCTTCAGCCACTTCCCTTTGACAGGGAACCTCTGTTCTCTTAATTGCATGGCACGTCTGTTTAAAGGACCCGCACATAATCTGGCACTAGATGGCACAGCCGTTCATTAACCTTGTTGGCATCTGAACCAACTGCATTTTTTCCTTTGTTTCAAGTTTCAAGTGTATCTCCACTGCTGGATTTAGAGACAAGTGTCCAGTTGCAGGTTGGGTGCTTTTCTTTTCTAAATTCTGCCCCCTATATAAGCTTTGCTCCTAAAGCCTCCCTAGAAAACTGGCCCTCGATTGCCCATATTGTGTAATTGCACCGGGTAAGTATCTTTTTGTAAATCCAGGTCTGTCTCTATAAATCCTCTAAATTTTCTGTGGGACTCCATTGAGTGATACCTTTCAGGGTGAGGGAAATGTAATATAGTGTTGCTGAGGTGTGAAAATGTGTGCTAGTTCTTTAGATGCATTAGATCTAAGGGATGCGCCATAATTCTGATGGGCAGAGTTAAGTTCTGTAATACATTGTGTTTGCTACAATGCTACATAAACATTTGGTTTTATATTAAGGACTGTTGATGTTAGTAATGCTAACAGTAGTAGAAGTCTATCTGTATGTGGATAGGAAACTGGCTACAGGATCAGGTACAGAGGGTGGTTGTTAATGGGACATTCTCTACTTGGAGTAAGGTTCTTAGTGGGGTCCCCCAGGGCTCGTTATTGGGTCCACTTTTATTTAACTTGTTCATTAATGACTTAGGGGAGGGGATTGTAAGTAATGTATCAGTGTTTGCAGATGACACAAAACTATCAGCCCAATTAATTCCATCCAGGATGTGGCACTTGCAACAGGATCTTGACTAACTGGCAATCTGGGCAGCTAAGTGGCAAATGAGATTCAATGTTGATAAATGTAAAGTCCTGCACCTGGGATGTAACAATATCCACTTATACCCTTAATGGGACTGCACTAGGCAAATCCATAATGGAGACGGAGCTTGGAGTCCTTGTAGATAATAAACTTGTCTGTAGCAAGTAATGCCAGTCAGCAGCATCAAGGGCAAATAAGGGCTTGACTTGTATTAAATGGGGCAGAGAGTCACGGGAGGAGGGGGTCCCACTGTATAGAGCACTGGTAAGGCCCCATCTAGAATATGCCCTACAGTTTTGGTCTCCATCACTCAAACAGGACATTATTGTATTAGAGAGGGGACAGAGAAGGGCAACTAAGCTGGTAAAGGGAAAATCTTAGCTATGAGGAAAGACTGGCCAAATTGGGGATGTTCACTCTGGAGAAGAGGCGCTTAAGGGGTGATATGATAACTATGTATAAATATATAAGGGGATCATATAATAATCTCTCTAATGCCACTAATTTTACTGAGCTTGTATCCAGAACTGAGAGGGTTAACTCCCAGGAGTACAAAGTGCTGTTTGTCTTTCAGTTTCGTTTCTTGTTCAGTTGCTGTTCCTGCTCTCAGTGATGGCGGCTGCTGATCTGAGAGACGAGCTGAGCTGCTCCATCTGCCTGAGCATTTATACTGATCCTGTATCCCTGCCGTGTGCCCATAACTTCTGCCGGGGCTGTATTGGGAGGGTGCTGGGCACCCAGGAGGGATCTGGGCCTTATTCCTGCCCTGAATGCAGACAGGAGTTTAAGGAGCGCCCTGCCCTGCCCAGGAACAGAACTCTGGGGAACATAGCAGAGCGATTCCTTTCTGCTCAGCCCGAGCCGGGGGACACTGGGATTCCCTGCACCTACTGTGACTCCCATGTACCTGCTGTTAACTCCTGTCTCCTGTGTGAGGCTTCTCTGTGTAATAAGCACCTGAGGATGCACAGCAAGTCAGCAGAACATGTACTGACCCAACCCACTGATTCCTTCATGGAGAGAAAATGTTCTGTACATCACAAGGTTCTGGAGTATTACTGCTGTAAGGAGTCTGTCTGTGTCTGTGTGTCCTGCTGTCTGGCCGGAGAGCACAGGGGCCACAGGGTGGAGCTGCTGAGTGAGGCCTCTGAGAAGAAGAAAGAGACACTGAGGAAAGTTCTGAAGAAACTGAGGCCAGAGAGAGAGGAGACTGAGAGAGGAGCCCAGAGACTGCAGGAGCGCAGGAGAGAAGTGGCAGAAAAAGCAGCCGGTGAGACAGAGAGAGTCACTGCCCTGTTTAGAGACATCAGGGAACAGCTGGAAGCCCTAGAGAAGCGACTCCTGAGTGACATCTCCAGCCAGAAAGAGAAGCTCTCACTCACACTCACTGATCTGATGGAGCAGCTGGAAATAAAGAAGGACGAGCTGTCCAGGAAGATCCGTCACATTGAGGAGCTGTGCAACATGGCAGATCCACTCACTGTCCTACAGGAACGGGAATCACATGGAGCTGCAGATAATGAGGGGGGCAGAGAGAGACATGATATAAAGGTCCCTGCTGTAGGGGATCTGGATGTGGATCTGATCTCAGAGACATTACTCACAGGCTTAGCTGCCATTGGGACTGGGGTAAAGGGAAGGATCTATGGGCAGGAGGCTACAGACCTGTTACTGGATATAAACACGGCTCATAATCGTGTATCTGTATCAGGGGACAGGAAATCTGCTTCCTACTCACTAACAAAACTACATTACCCACAATCCCCAGAGAGATTTAAGAGTTATGCTCAGGCTTTAAGCAGCAGGAGTTTCTCCTCAGGGCGACATTACTGGGAAGTGGAGGTCAGTGAATCAGGGGTGTGGGGGGTAGGGGTGGCCTATCCCAGTATAGAGAGGAGAGGGGGTCAGTCCTGGATTGGGAATAATAAAAAGTCCTGGTGTTTGTACAGATGGAATAATAACAGATATTCAGTGGAACATGACAGTAAAAGGACACATTTACCCCATGTCCCTTCCTGCAGGAGAATCAGGATCTCATTGGACTATGAGGCCGGACGTCTGTCCTTTTATGAGCTGAGTGAGCCAATCAGACGCTTACACACCTTCACTGCCACATTCACTGAGCCCCTTCATGTTGTATTTTACCTTAATGGTGATGGTACCTGGGTGAGAATCATTAAATAAATCTCTGCCCAGGGCTGGAGTCAATGTTTATAAGAAGCAAATCTGCTGTGACTCCCCTTACCAGTGAATGAAAGCCAACTTACCTTTTGATAGAAGTGTCAGCCTTGAGGATACACTGAGATACTGAATAAACACTGATCAGTTCAGCCCTACTAAGTGTATTTCTCTTATCTGTTCCATTACGTGTACTACAGGCAAGATGTATCAGGCCCTCGGGAAACGTTTCCTACTCCCAGTTTACGTTTAGAAGCTGCACAGAAATTTAAGGGAAAGTACAAACTGCTAAAGGTACAGGATACTGAATTGTGACTTGTGTAACTGTGTATGTAGATTGCTATAGGATTCTGTATATTGTTGGCTGGCAATTGAGCTTCTATTTACACATGTTCACTTCTTATTACAAGGGCAGCTGAGACAAGCAAAGAGGTGTAAGTAACTAACTGACTGGCACATCAGCTATGGGCAGGTTGGGGTTTCGGCTCCTCTCACCACTGTGTATATCGATAAATAACGTGAATTGAGTGACTTTTCACTTATCTTGTGACTGTGTGACTGTATTTGCTGCAAGAGTATAAATATTGTTTTTAATCCATTTAATAATGTGTTTGTATATCTTTATTGTGATTAATAATAAATTCTGATTATATTTCCCAGTGATTCTCTTTGGGTTCTTTCTGTATTGCTGGTTCCATCCCCATGGCTGGAATATTCCCATTGGCCTCCCAAACTCCTCCCCCCTTGCATGCTATTGGACAGGTTTGGGCCCCGCATACTGTTCCCTTAGGGGACTGCACAGACACTGACCTGCACTAACTGAGGAACCAACACCAGTGGATCAGGGTCCAGCAGTAAATGTTCATCTCTCTCTCGTCAATACCAGGAACAACCAGAGAAGGAGGAAACGGAAGTGGAGGCTGGAGAGGCAAGTGAGACAGACCATGAGATTTCCCAGGTGATCAGTCTTTATAATGTGTCCCATCTCACTTGGCTGCAGGGGAAGCTTCACTACTTCTTTTGTCCCAACATTGCCCTTTAATTCATTTGAATGTCATTTTGACTGTTAGAAACTAGGGAGAAAACTGAGGTTGATGGAACAATGTGGACAGGATCAACAACATGATGTAAACTTAAAGGGTAACTATGATCCATCGCCTAATCATATTGGCATAAGAGGTTTTTTACCAACTGTCTCCCATGTGAGGCTGCACTGAATCCAATATTTTAATATTTGGCTGAATCCCAACTCCTTTGAGAATCATTTGTTTTAAAGGAGAAGGAAAGCTACAAAGGCATTTTATTGCCAATAGATTAGCTGCAATAGTGCAATCTAGAATGTTATATTTATTCTGTAGAATGTTTTATACCTGAGTAAAAAAGCTCTAGAAACTCTCTGTTTGTTTAGGATAGGAGCTGCAGGATTAACATGGTGTGACATCACTTCCTGTCTGAGTCTCTCCCTGCTCTGGGCTCAGATTACAGTAGAGAAGGGAGGGGGGGGAAGAGGAGCAAACTGAGCATGCTCTTGCCCAGGGCAATGAGGTTTAAGCTGAAGGCAGGAAGTCTGATACAGAAGCCCATGAGTACACAATAGAAGGAAAGAAATGCAGTGTTTCTTTTGACAGGGGACTCAGAGCAGCACTACTTTGGGGGTTTACTGGTATATTTAG
Organism: Xenopus laevis; assembly: GCF_017654675.1. Lineage (NCBI taxonomy): Eukaryota > Metazoa > Chordata > Amphibia > Anura > Pipidae > Xenopus > Xenopus laevis. Next base: position 2,623,073 of record NC_054381.1, on the reverse strand, counting down.
ATGGACCATTCTGATAAGGCTTACTTAGTTTTAACCTTTCCTTCTCCTTTAATCTGAACCCTAATTTGCATTTGTAAATTATAAAAAAGTTGGGGAATGAGAACCACATGCACAACTCACGGTTAAAACGTTTTTGACTTGTTTGTGTTATGAATCACATGATTTTTTGGATTCGGGTCTGGTTTGACCATGCACTTGGATTTGGCCAAATCCTGTTGAAAAAAGTCGAAACTTGGCTGAATCCCAAATCAAATCCTGGATTCGGTGCATCTCTAGTCCCATGGAATCAACAAGATCCCTAGCAGCTCTCCTCCCCCGAGAACTAACAAGTCATTACCAGACTCCTAATTCTTACAAATTATGTGTAACAAATGAGAACAGGATCCCTGTGAGGAACAGTTGTCAGATATGTACATTATTTTCCTGGAAAGAAGTAACTAAAGCAAAGTTTGGATATACATTCTACATACACTTTATATATAAAAACATTTTTCTACTTTTTATTTTCTAGATTTTTACCTTTTTTCACATGTTTTTCCACCTCTCTTTCCTGTAATGCTATTGGAGAGGAGGGGCATGTACTGGGTGTAGATTACTCAGGGGTGGAACTATAAATGGAGTTTGTAAGTGCAACCTTTAGAAATGTCGTAGATGACACCCGAAACACTGATGAATAAAGGGAAAATGATGAAGGAAAGTTGACAGTGGCACTGGGTGCTATTTATCTATATTAATATAATGCTGGTGGCACCTGGGCATGAGTCTATATAGGCAGTGTGTGCAGCAGCCTTGAACCTTGTTTATATAGTGAATAAAGTACCCCCTATTGTAAAACATAAGGATATCATAAGTCACTGAGGAGTTCCATGAACATATTAAAGCTCGAGGCCAAAGACATGGAACTCCGAGGTGACTTCTAATATCCTCATATTTCCAACAAGGGCTACTTTATTTATTATAATACACAAGTTTTACTGAGTCATGTGACATGAAATCACTAAACTCCGTTACATGACTTACAATTGTCCATATAAATGTACTTTTCCCAAACTTGTTACAAATTGTTGTATCCTGTAAAGTGAAAAACCATGAGCCACTCTAAGTTCATGTGCACAAAGAGAAATTCAGAGTTTTGCTGCAAACTCAGAGTTTTGCTGCAAACGCTCAGAGTTATTGTCAGTTATTAAATACATGTAATGCCAAAAAACAACCTAGATGTAAAGGCCCAAAGGCTGTTGTGCGATGCCTTGTTTACTGGTGTAGCGCTATAGTAAATTGAGTGCACCTTACTCTACTATAAGCTTCATTCCCAGTACATATGCTCCGGATGAGACCTTAAAATCTTAGGGAGTGAGCCTTTGCATCGATGTGGAAGCAGGGTGTAGTGCAACTGTAACTGTATTCAGGGTGCAAATAATTGGGTGCCAGTGGTTCTTATAACTTAACCATAGAACAGATTTATTGAGCACAATATACAATCCTCAGTGGCGTGTACATAAATCAGAACATTTGCAGGATCATACATTACAATGAATAGGCAGTACTCACAGCACCTTTGGTCATTATGATTCTCCTCAGAGATAGGAACAGTACATGCAGCTTTGAGGAGGCACACCCAGCTTTCAGACTTTTCCATAAGTGGAACCTGAGGGGAATCCATCTACCCTAGGTCTGTACACTTAGTACCTACTTCTGGGCAATGAGTACCCGGGATCTTAATCCCACTACAATCCTCATAGGAGCCTCAAGCTGCTCAGATAAATAATCTAACTGTATGTCACTCCTAGAGCGACCTATTAAAAATATAAGCTATACTGACTAAACTCTATTTAAGTTTAGGTTCCACAGGGGTCCTGTCTGCTTGCTCAGACCAGGAGTAGCTCAAAATGGACACTGAAAGCATGGCTTCATAAGCTTTATACTCTAGCACACTGCCATCTGCTGGTCACTGTGAGAAACAACGAGGGGCATAGCTTAAAGCAGGAATAGGAAACAGTTAGCCCTCCCAACTGTATTTTAGGACCCAGTTAGGTGTCTATAATACTAGGCTAAATAGTTACATAGTTACATAGTTAAATTGGGTTGAAAAAAGACAAAGTCCATCAAGTTCAACCCCTCCAAATGAAAACCCAGCATCCATACATACACCCCTCTCTACTTTTAATTAAATTCTATATACCCATACTAACTATAGAGCTTAGTATCACAATAGCCTTTGATATTATGTCTGTCCAAAAAATCATCCAAGCCATTCTTAAAGGCATTAACTGAATCAGCATCACAACATCACCCGGCAGTGCATTCCCCAACCTCACTGTCCTGACTGTGAAGAACCCTCTACGTTGCTTCAAATGAAAGTTCTTTTCTTCTAGTCTAAAGGGGAGGCCTCTGGTACGGTGGTCCACTTTATGGGTAAAAAGGTCCCCTGCCATTTGTCTATAATGTCCTCTAATGTACTTGTAAAGTGTAATCATGTCCCCTCACAAGCGCCTTTTTTGCAGAGAAAACAACCCCAACCTTGTCAGTCTCCCCTCATAATTTAACTCTTCCCTCCCTCTAACCAGTTTAGTTGCACTTAGTCTCTGCACTCTCTCCAGCTCATTTATATCCCTCTTAAGGACTGGAGCCCAAAACTGCCCCCATACTCCAGATGAGGCCTCACCAGGGACCTATAAAGAGGCATAATTATGTTTTCATCCCTTGAGTTAATGCCCTTTTTTATGCAAGACAGAACTTTATTTGCTTTAGTAGCCACAGAATGACACTGCCCAGAATTAGACAACGTGTTATCTACAAAGACCCCTAGATCCTTCTCATTTAAGGAAACTCCCAACACACTGCCATTTAGTGTATAACTTGCATTTATATTATTTTTGCCAAAGTGCATAACCTGCATTTATCAACATTGAACCTCATTTTCCAGTTTGCTGCCCAGTTTTCCAGTTTAGACAAATCACTGTGCAAAGTGGCAGCATCCTGCAGGGAACCTATAGTTCTGCACAATTTAGTCTCATCTGCACAAATAGAAACAGTACTTTCAATGGCCACCTCCAGGTCATTAATAAACAAGTTGAAAAGCAAGGGACCTAGTACAGAGCCCTGCGGTACTCCACTAACAACACTGGTCCAATTAGAAAATGTTCCATTTACCACCACTCTTTGTAGTCTATCTTTTAGCCAGTTCTCTATCCAGGTACAAATACTATGTTCCAGGCCAACATTCCTTCATTTAACCAGTAACCTTTTGTGTGGCACTGTATCAAATGCTTTGGCAAAATCTAAGTAAATCACATCCACTGCCATCCCAGAATCGAGGTGTCTACTTACATTCTCATAAAAAGAAATTAAGTTAGTCTGGCAAGATCTATTACGCATAAAACCATGCTGGCACAAACTCATAGTATTATGATTTGCTATGAAGTCCAGTATCTTATCCTTTATTAACCCTTCGAAAAGCTTTGCTACCACTGACGTCAGACTAACTGGCCTATAGTTCTGAGGCTGAGAACGGGATCCTTTTTTGAATAGAGGCACCACATTAGCAATTCGCCAGTCTCTCGGCACTATGCCAGATCTCAATGAATCCTGAAAAATTAAGTAAAGAGGTTTGGCAATCACAGAGCTAAGCTCGCTAATTACCCTGGGATGAATACCATCTGGCCCTGGACCTTTGTTAATCTTAACATGTTCTAGTCTCTTTTGAATGTCATCATGTGTGAACCATGCATCAATAGTTGTATTACTAGAATTGGGACTGTTAAGAAGGAAACCTTCACTTATTGGTTCCTCATTTGTGTAGACAGATGAAAAATATGAGTTCAGAATCTGCGCTTTTAATTTGTTTTCATCAACCAGCTGACCCCCCTCTGATAGTAAGGGACCCTCCCCTTCCTGCTTCATTTTTTTACTATTAACATATTTAAAAAAATAATTTTGGATTTTTTTTACTGCTTGCTGCAATATCCTTTTCTATAGCAATTTTAACTTGCCTTATAGCTTCTTTGCATGATTTATTGGCCTCCTTGTACCTTATAAATGTTTCGGCTGTACCAGATAACTTGAAAGTTTTAAAAGCACGTCTTTTCTTACCCACCTCAACACCAACGCTTCTATTGAACCAAAAAGGTTTTGCTTTGCAACGACGTTCCTTGCTTACAAGTGGAATATACTGACAAGTACATTTATTAAGCAGCATTTTAAAGACTTCCCCTTTTTGTTCTGTGTTTAACCCTGTGAAAAGCATTTCCCAATTAATATGTTGCAGAGATGCCCTTATACTGTCACAGTTTGCACGTCTGAAATGTAGTGTTTTAGTTGGTCCCTTATAGAATTGCTTCTGCAACAGAATCTCAAAGGAGACCATGTTATGATCACTATTCCCTAAATGCCCCTCACCCACACAAATGTTAGACATGAGTTCAGTATTATTAGTTATTACAGGTACAAAAGAGAGTTATTCCTAGTAGGTTCTTGAATGAGCTGGAATAAAAAGTTGTCATTCAGCATATTTACAAACCTACTCGCTTTTTGTGTCTTAGCAACCCCATTACCCCAGTCACTGTCTGGATAATTGAAGTCACCCATAGCAACAACGTGACCCAGCTGTGAAGCCGCTTGTATCTGCAAGAGTAGCTGGGCTTCATACTCGACACTTATACCAGGTGGTTTATAACATACACCAATGAGAATTCTCTTTGTTACCTTTTACCCAGTCAAAATCTCTACCCAGAGGGATTCTACACCCTCACCAGTGGCAGCTATTGTTATTTCTTTAGCGCATGGCTTTAATTCAGGCTTTACATACAAACACACTCCTCCACCCGCTATTTAATCCCTCTGTCCCTCCTAAAAAGGGTGTAACCATTTAAATTCACAATCCAGTCACATGTTTCATCCCACCAGGTCTCAGTGATACCAATTATATCATAATGTTTAGAGCAATTAATTCCAGGTCTCCCATTTTACCTGACAAACTCCGTGCATTTGCAGCATACAGCGGAGGTTACTACTTTTACTTTTGAAATTTGCATTACTTAGTGAAGAATTATACGTTAAGTTAGTATTATTCTGTTTTCCTTGTAACAGAGGGACCTCCTTAGCTGGTAAACTGTATGCCCCCCTCACTCCTCCCCCATGACCCCTTACTAACCCCACTGCCCCGTCTACCCTAGATCCCCCATAATTCTTTATCTCACCCACCCCCCTTGCCTAGTTTAAACACTCCTCCAACCTCTTAGCCATTCTTTCCCCCAGCACCGTGGACCCCCTTCCATTGAGGTACAAACCGTCACGACTGTATAGGTTGTACCCAAGGAAAAATCAGCCCAGTGTTCTAGGAACCCAAACCCTTCCTTCCTACACCAAGACTTGAGCCACACATTTAGCTCCCTAAACTCCCGCTGTTTTCCTAAACTTGCACGTGGCACAGGCAAAATTTCAGAAAAGATGACATTGGAAGACCTTTCCTTGATCCCTGATAATAATACTAGGGGTGGCTATTCTACACATCTCTACACTGGGATCTACAGTATTTTCCTCTCCAGGTCTAGTGCTTAAAAGTTCTCTTAGATTGGCTCCCAGTGAATACCCAAATTTGGTTTAAGGAGAACTTTTATCTCCCAAAACTTCATCATTTGTAATGACTTCCCAGTGGTGTGACACATCCCTGTGTATTTCTTTGCTGTGGGATTATATTTACTGATATAGAACATGTCCTGTGCAGTAATGTCTTTGGGCTTATTCCCTGTATCTTGTAATAGTATATTATGATCCCAGGACGTTGCCCATTTAATGGTGTCCATGATTAGCTGTTTGGGATACCCTCTCTCAAGAAATTTCTACCCCATTTTTTGCAGATCCTCCTTTTTATGCTCAGGATCACTGTCTATATGAACCACTCTAGCCATCTGTGATCTGGGAAGGGAATCAAGAAGATGCTTTGGATGATGACTGGTGTAATGTAAAAGGCTGTTTCTGTCGGCACTCTATCTGAAAAAAAGCTAACTTTTCTCCCTTTAATTTGATAAATCTTACCTGGCTCAATAACAAAGCGTTCCCCCAGGCCTAAACAGTGTACTTTTTAAATCATGGCAAATGAAAGGTCTACAAAACATGAAGGATATAATCACGACTACCAACACAATTCAACCAATTGCGACCCTGCTCCAAAAATACCCATTTTTGCAACTTCACCAATTCTGATTATTACAACTTACGCACTTCATCGCAAAACAATTTGCTAATTTAACAGATGTAGACAAGACCAACCCAATTGACTCGCTATGGCCAAAACATGACACAATTAGATCAACTGCACATATTTACAAACAAATCAGGACAACCATTGATATAGACAAAACGGTTATCCCGCACTCAGAAAACATAGACATTCTCCGTTATCACACCCGAATGATGAAAGTACTACCAGCTAGCACATACCAAGAAATGTCCCTGCAAATATTGCATCATACCTATTTGACTCCTTTAAAGAGATCCCATATTGGCACGGCAATCTCAGATAGTTGCTTGAAATGCGGGGAACCGAGAGCTGATATAATACACTGCCTATGGTCATGCCCACTCTTGCAACAGTTCTGGAAGGAAGTCGCCAGCTACTGGGAAAACTTGTCGGGGAAAACTCTGAACATTCACACTACATGAGCCATCTTTAGCAAACTGCAGCCTGCCTCATATATCTCCAAACCAGAACGGGCTCTGGCTGAAAGGCTGGCAGCAGCGACCAGGAAAGCCATTTTACATACCTGGTTGTCCCACCTTCCCCCACCAATGTCCTTGGTGCACCAAAAACTGCAATACATATTCCACTTAGATTGGATAGAAACCTTAACGAATAAGGAAAGACACACGGAAACCTTTTTCGATACCTGGCTGACGCACATTAACACCCTCCCACTGCATACTACTAACCATTCAAACCTTTTAAACTACTACATGGTATGAAAGGGAACTGTTGCTGGGAACCGATCCTGTCTGTGAGGCGGAACAACAGCTAGCCAATCCCGTTTCTGATTCCTTGGCTTGGACATTGGGGCAAAATGAGCAGCCAGGATTGAAGTTTCTCCTACTCAATGTAACTGAATGTGTCTCAGTGGGACCTGGATTTTACTATTGAGTGTTGTTCTTAGATCTACCAGGCAGCTGTTATCGTGTGTTAGGGAGCTGCTACATTGTTCTGTGGTTTGGCTGCAGTACAGCAGTAAAGAGTGACTGAAGTTTATCAAAGCACAAGTCACATGACCAGGGGCAGCTGGGAAACTGACAATATGTCTAGCCCCATGTCAGATTTCAAAATTAAATAGGAAACAATTTGTTTGCTCTTTTGAGAAACGGATTTCAATACAGAATTCTGCTGGAGCAGCACTATTAACTGATGTGTTTGGAAAGAAACATGTTTTGTCATTACAGTATCCCTTTAAGTCCCAGTACAGCTTTGTGAAATGTGATTGGCTGGAGGTGAACACTGTGACTCTTCTTCTAGCCAATCCCGTTTCTGATTCCTTGGCTTGGACATTGGAGCCAGGATTGAAGTTGAGCAGTAAGTATCCCTCCTGCAGCAGCAGGTCAGTAACGGAGCAAAGTTGTTTATTTGTGGAGATAGAGCATAATGGGAGAGAAGTGATCTGGTGGGACAGAGTAGAGAAGAACAATGAAAAACAATGTTAACAGAAGTGGAGGAAATGTGAATCATAGAAAGTTGTGCAGAGTGGGATAAGAAACTGGAATATTGTATAGAGAAAAGGGGCACATATATATATATATATAGAGAACATGGAAATGAGGAGTGTGAGTTGATGAAAGGTGATTGATAGACACATAAGCAGATGTGAGAAGAGAGAGAAAAGACTGAAATGTAAAGAAAAAGCAAAAGTGGAGGAAAGTGGGAGAGAAGAGATGGAAATAAGAGGGAAATAAGAGAAAAGCAGAGAGCTCTGAGAAATACAATGTGAGTAGTTTGTCTCATATTCTGTTAGTGATGAGCGAATCTGTCCCGTTCACTTTGCCAAAACATTAGTGAAACTGCGATTTCTTTTTGTGCAACAATCTTTCTTGCTCCAACGCATTAAAGTCAAAGGGCATTTTTTCTTATGGGGACTTTTTTTTCTCTGCAACATTTTTGTCTTGGAGACTTTTTTGTGTTGGTGAATATTTCCAAGAATCCATGTGCTCATCACTATTCTTTGTACCTGTATAAATGAAGTTAAACTGGTCGCCCATCACTATAAAGTATATGATTGTGTTTATTCATGCCTCGCAGTGCACTACACTAACAACTCTCTCTTTATTCTAACAGCTCCGTGATGGTTGGGGACCAGTGTTCACTGCCAATCACTTGCCGGATCCCTTTAATGTAGAAGTTGCTTATGGTGCCGCTATCCACTGCTTCTCTTTACACAATGTGCTTGGGGCGTCAGTATCAACTGCTCGTCAGCTCTGGGGTAACAATCTGATTATTCCTGGCAATGTCTGAGGGGCTGCTGTAAACCTCTAGTTTATTTTCTCATTTACTGCTTGGGGCTCACTGAAAATTGGTTTATTATAAATCTCAAACCACACACACAGCTATAGAATCCATTATCCAGGAAACCTGAATTACAGGAAGGTCATCTCCCATAGACTCCTTATCCAGAAAACCCCAGGTCCCAGGCATTCTGGATAACAGATCCCATACCTGTACTTACAATTTCTTTTAACTAAAATGCACTTAGGGTGTAGTTTTCACTACATTTGAGGGTTAAAAAACCCTCAAATTCGATCCTTGAAGTAAAATCCTTCGTATTCGAATATCTAATTCGAAGGATTTTAGTGCAAATCGTTCGTTCGAATAAAAATCGTTTGATTGAACGATAAAATCCTTCAAATTTAATGATTTTAAGCAATCAATCTAAGGATTTTTATTCGACCCAAAAAAACTTAGAAAAGTGCTGGGGAAGGTCCCCATAGGCTAACATTGGACTTCGGTAGGTTTAAAGTGTTTTTTTAAAGAGACAGTACTTAGATTATCGAATGGTCGAACGATTTTTACTTCGAATTGTTCGAATCATTTGATTCGATCGAATTTGACCAATTCGATGGTGGAAGTACCCAAAAAACTACTTCGAAATTCTAATATTTTTTTATTCAAATTATTCACTCATGCTTAGTAAATCTGCCCCTCAATGTATAATAATATGGTGATGCCATGACTTATTTCTCGAATGGTATATTGTGCTGGAGATAACGCTTTTCAGTTATTTAGCTAACTCAGCAGCTCTCCAGCAATTTTAGCAATCCGGTTGCTAGGGTCCACATTACCATAACAACCATGCTTTGAATTGAATAAGAGACTGGAATATGAATAGGAGAGGCCTAAATAGAAAAATGAGCAATAAAAGTAGCAATAACAATACATGTGTAGCCTTACAGAGCATTTGTTTGGAGTCACTGCCCCCCATTTGAAAGCTGGAAAGAGTCGAAGGCAAATAATTTGAAAACTATAAAAAAAATAATAATGAAGACCAAGTGAAAAGTTGCTTCGATTTCGCCATTCTATAAGATACTGAAAGATAATGGTGAACCACCCCTTTAATGCTGAGAGCTGACAAGTATAAACTGATGGGCCTCTGAAGCATGAAGCCCTCAGTACATTAACTTGTAAGTGCAGCTTTCTTTTGCCTCCCCAAACAAATAAATCACTGAGGAGCATTGAGGCTCCATAGAAACCCCTCCAGCCCCTCTGGCTTTCCCCTCCATATGAAGAAGGGATTGTCACAAAGTCATACGGAAACACATTGGTGTAAGAGAGTGAAACTCGTGATCACATGGCAGTTCCACAGCGTTGGATGTAGAGTCGCTTTATGAACTTGAAGTCATTTCTGTGTAACACCAAATGCAATAAACTCTGCACATTCATTGTTACCAATAATATACTGAATTGTCAACTGCTAATTCAACACTCAATAAACAACTGTGTCTTTTAATTGGCTGCTCATAGACACAATACATAAGGCAATCATTTCATTCAAGGATCAATTAGAAGAAATTATCGGCCGACTCGGTGGCCTCTCCAAGTTCTTATGTATTTTTGGAAAGGTGTAAATGACCGGAATAACTGGATTGTCCAGTACCAATTGCCCCGTTGCTTCTTCAGGCACCAACGATTAGCTATCCCCATAATAACCAATGTTATCAATTCTGTTGTAAATTCTGCAGTGGGGTCATCAGATAATTTGTTGTAATTATTAGTGTCTGATAAATGAGCTCAGTTTTATAATAGTTGTAATTCAAAATGAGCACAGCTCCTCCCTTATTGGCATTTTTTATTATTATGTCTTTATTGTACTTCAATGTGTTAATCACCTCCTTTTCAGCTGGGCTGAGATTCCCTCTCCAACTTCTTGTGTTTCTGTGCAGTAATGCGCTATTATTTACTAAACAATGAAATATTTGGATGGAGGCATTATTACTGGGTGGCTCGTAGGTGCTTTTGGGCTTATGAATCCACTTACATCTGTCATTAAAACCTTCTCCAGTTTCTGTTTTCTCCGCCTTATTGGTAAAGTGTTCCTTTAAGCATAATTGGTGTATAAATGTGTAATTCTGTACAATATGTGTGAATGGATGGCTACTCACCTGTAAGAACCTACCCTGGTGGTCTAGTGGGCAGTGGAGTCCACGCCGTGTCCTTGGCGTGGACGCCCGCTGCGCCGCTCCTGTCCCCTCCTTGCCGTCGCCATTTTAGTTTTCCTAGGCCGTGCACGGCGCGCCTGCACATCACTTAAAGGCGCTGGCGTGATTGCGCCAGTGCGCAATGGCGCGAATTTGCGCACGTTTTGGCGCGAATTGGGACCCTATTTAAGGCCCATTCAGATCTGTAGCCAGTGCCCGTTATAGGATCATATCCTGTGGTTTCCTGAGCCTTGTGCTACTTGTTTCTGAATTACTATCCTGACTGTTCTTTCCGTGTTTGACCCAGCCTGTTCCTGACTATTCTGACCTCTGTATCCTGATCCTGCCTGTTTATCGACTACCGAGCCTGCCTGATCCTGTTTGCCTGATTACCCGGTTTTGACCCTTTGCCTGCCTAACGACAACTCCTTCTGCCTGATCCAGTCTGTCTGATTACCTGGTTTTGACCCCTTGCCTGCCTGACGATTCTGTTATCTGCCTGTCCTGATCCTGTCTGTCTTGTTTCTGTTTCTACCAGACGCCTTGTTCCTTGACCTTCTGCCCAAAGACTCTTGCTATCCGGTCGTGCCCCTTTGCCAGCCAGAACATCTCACCTTGTACCCCTCGTTAAGTCCAGGTGGCACCCAATTAAGCTGAGGGCTCCTCCCGAAGCCCAAAGGTGGTCACACTACTGGTGAAGTCGAGCCGAGACCAGGGTCCTTGGCACTTGTTCTGGTATTGGGTGCCGGCCATGACATTACCATAAGTATGAAGCATAGGTCTGTCCATAGTTCCTCCATTTCTGTTTTTTTTAAGTTGGTATGAGGAGAGATTAAACATGAAACTCTCTTGGTGATCCTTTTGCCCTGCTTCTGTGTCCGGGTCTTTACCGGTGCCGTCTGATGCCCGGGTGGGTGGCTTTCCAGGGTCTTTTGATGTGACCGGTTTCCCTAAAAAAGGCACTTGGCTTGTGGAGTCCAAATCTGCTGGCTCAACTGGAGCGCTGCTTTCTTCTTCACTGCCTGATACTTCTTCTTAAAGGGAACCGCTCCTTGCTGCCAATGATATACCCTCGCTTCCTTATGATGAGTGTAAATTACAAAGTGCTTAGAATAGCACTCTCCTCAATTTTAGATTCACTTATTTTAAAGGTTTACATATTCTTTAAATCAGAATCACACCATAGGATATTATATGGTAAAAAAAAGCAATCCTTATTACACATAGATAAGCCATACACATATAACATGCGGCTTTTTAAGGGTAAAAATTGTAAAGAAATGCCATCACCCACGCCAAACCGAGAGCTAAAGCAGTGAAATAAAGTAGAGTGATACTCACCTAAGCACAACCCAAAGTCATAGAGGACACAAATGCTTCCGTTTAAGGGTATATACCAGGCTGTAGCTGGGCATTATAGTATCAATTGGTGCATCAAGAATCCCGGTTTGGCATTGGGTGATCACACTTTACATACACTTTGGTGTCCAGATTTTGTCCTTTGATTGTACCCCCTTACATTTATATACTTAGTCATTCTCTGGTACAGCTAGGGTTAAATGTGTATAGTCACACAGTGATACTTTCTGTCTGTCTGATTTACTGTGGGAATATCTAAGCTATAATTTGTGTGTCTTAACTATGTGTAATAAATATTGATTTTTATTACATTTAAATTCTATGGTGGGATTCTGTTTTGAGGAGAATGATGGGAGTTGGAGTTGTATTATAGCTTGTGAACCCCCCACTTTAAAATATACTACACAATATCATTAAAATAATTTCTCATTAGGGGTGAGGATACATTCTGGGTAATTGCTCCAAGTTGTTTTTTCTTTTTCTTTTGAATTTCCTCCTGAATCACACCCCCATCAATACTTATATTTTTAGAATGTGGTCTCTTAAAAGGGAAACCTTCATTAGCTTGTTCTTCAATTCCACAGACAGACAAAAATGAACAGTTCAGAATCTCTGCTTTTTCACTGTTCTCATTGACCGATTGACCTCCCTCTGACACTAAGGGACATATTTATCAAAGAGCGAAGTTAGAGATCACCACAGTCCACTAGTATGAAATTCTGCCACTCATTTATTATCCATTATTACTCATTATCTCATTATCAATTCATTTATATGGGATTTTAGAGTATTATCAATGGGTGAAAGCTTTAAAAATGCTATAGAAATAAATGGAGAGGTGAGATTTCACACTAGTGGACTGTGGTGATCTCTAACATCACTCTTTGATAAATATACCTCTCATACCTTCTTGCTATTTTAGCTTCTCTGATAGCTTTTTGCATGATTTATTGGCCTCTTTGTACCATATAAATGATTCGGCTGTCCCAGCTAACTTGAAAGCCTTAAAAGCAGCTCTTTTGTTACCCACCTAGTGTGATACCACAATTAATGTGGTCATGGTCTTAAAAGTTCTTATGGTAACATGGGTTTGGTTTAAAGTGGGTGTGGTTTAAAACAGGGAGTGGTCAACTTCTGGGGGGGTGGCAGACCCAAAGATGGCCACATCTTAGAGAGCCCCTGAGTCAGAAGAAGAAATCATATGCCATCACAGCCAAGCACCACATCAACTCAGTGAAAAATAAGCCCATTGACACAGAGACAGAAAGGGGAAAGATATTGGCAACTGGCTCATTGTCACAGATACAGTACTTCCAGCCGCACGTGACTTTAGGTGTGACTATCAGGGGTCACTCACTCAGTCTCTCATCCACCTTGCACACAGGTTAGACTAACATAAAAGCACCCCAAACACCAACCAACACCCACAAAACTCATTTGCTGCCACCATCTATATATAGAATTCCTGGTCCTGGAGGCAAGGGGAAACAAATCGGATAACTTCCAATCGCAATTGGTCCTCCTAATTAAAATCCAGTTGTTAGTCAGAAGAGCTGACTATTTATCAGTGATTTCAGGGAATCAGCTAACTGGACACTCCCCTTCCCTCAGGAATGTAAGGGGCGTGGCCTAGCAGGACACAGATTGAGTGAGTATGAGCTCCTGTGAGTAGGAACTGGACCAAGAATATAATGACCATAACTCCTTATAGGAACATAGGAGAGAGATAATATTATATTCATTGGTTATTAATTCTCTCAGGGATTCCATAGATACTAAACATCAATACTGTGTGACCTGCCCCTGCCCAGATATTCACATCTAATACACAGAGTAACAAACCCAGTCATGTTTGGACTCGTTGGAAAGCTGAAATTGCCTTGAACTCATCACCAGTTGTTTATACTTTTGGTACAACAGGTCTGGGTTATATGAGGATAAATATGTTTCAGGAGGTCTTATATGTGACCTTTACTTCATCTTGTTGTTTGATAATTGCTTAATATTTAATTAAACTATTAGAAGGTTTTTAATTAACCAAGCAATTAATTTCATCATTAGCACACACACTTTATTTATATTAATTGACCAGTCTACGGTAAAATTTAGATATTAATTAATTCATTTGAGAGTGCAGGGGCTTTTTACTATCTTTCTCTTTATTTTTAAATAATTGTTAACAGTAATTCACGTCTCCGACTCTCCACGAGGTAATAATTTTATTGAACTTAAAAGACTGCCTTCCTTTTTAGTATTTTTACAATACAGATAACAGTCCGGTGAGTGACCCCCACCCGATCACAAACCTTAGAGGGGTGAAAGACGTGATCTGGTCATGGGAGGGTGAGCACCGCAGGGACTTTGGAGCGATCAGCACAAGTTGAAGTAAGGGCCCGAGAAGACCACGTGACACTTCATACACCTAATACCCATACAGAGGCGCATATTAAACATGTGGTTTTAACAATATTGAATAAAATCAAGTTTTATATTTATCGTTTGGCTTCAGGAGTGTGTGCTCAGTTTTTTCTTTGTTGGTTGCATATTAACCAACAAACCAACCACGTCAAGGTAAACCCCACACGGTGGTCCCTAACTTGTTTACCTCTGGTCATAGTATTGAGGATCTCTGCATAATAAAATTAGTTGAAGTAGAAATCTGCTGAACCTTGGTTTCTGTCTGAGGACTAGATCCTCCCCCGCTGCTAACTTGAGAGTGATTGCCCAAACCAACGCCCATTTTTCAAAAAAGTATATTATGAAAATGGTAAAGTCAAGTAAAATTAAATATATAAGTGCATACTTAGAGAGTGTATATATATATATATATATATATATATATATATATATATATATATATATATATATATATATATATATAACCATTAGTTGACCAGGGTAGGTATGGGGGGGGGGGTGCTACAAACCACATGAAGCTGAGCCAAAGCTATTGTAGCCTGAAGCTTTGGCTAAGCTTCATGTGGTTTGTAGCACCCCCCATACCTACCCTGGTCAACTAATGGTGGCCCTATGTGTTTAACTGCACCAAATCACACTTCTGACACCCATTTATATTCATTATACCTATTACTACACTTATTTAACTTGTCCTTTACTTATTTTAGTTCACATTTTTTCTTATTTATACCTGTACTAACACATTTACATATAAATACATTTTCTAAGTATTCACTTATATATTTAATTTTACTTTGTCTTTACCATTTTCATAATATACTTTTTTTTAAAAATGGGCGTTGGTTTGGGCAATCACTCTCTCTTAAAAAGCTGCAATTCAGCAGCGGGGGAGGATTTAGCCCTCAGACTGAAACCAAAGTTCAGCAGATTTCTACTTCAACTAATGTTATTATGCAGAGAGACACAGGATCCTCAATACTATGACCAGAGGTAAACAAGTTAGGGACCACCATCTGGGGTTTACCTTGACATGGTATGGTGGCTTTTCAACTTTATGATCATAACTTTGTAACTAAAAACCCCTGTCTTTGTGAACACATATATTTGTATATCTACTGAATTACTTAGACAGGGGCCCAGGGAATGTGCACTGACCCATTTGGTTATGTCTCTTCCCTTATACTTCTATATATTTCTACTTAGCAATGTGAGTTCTCCCACAACCCCCTTTTGTAGTTGCATATTAAACTTAAACTGCCCAATCTAACTAAACAGTGGCTGCTTATCATCTCCTGAAGCCTCCTATGGAAAGCAGGGTCCCCACACTGAAACCCTAGACCAGTCCCAAATAAAATACCACAGGGTAAAGGAGGGAAATGAGTGGAAGGAACCCCAAGTAACAACATACATCACAAACACCAGAAAAACACCCGGATTAAGGAGGGGTGAAAGAAACAAGCTTCAAATAGACTAATAATAACACAAATAAAGGCCATAAACCACATGCGACACATAAAGTGGTAACAGCACGAAACACAGTAAATTCCCATAACCGGAGGTTTCCAGCAAATCTGTGCACCAATGATCACTTTCATACATACTTAAAAACAAGTTGGGCAAATGATCTGGATGACAATATTAATCACAATCCACAGTTACTACGGGTTACAGCAAAGCCAGTATTAAGGGGACACATGACCTCATACGTAATTAAACAGAAAAAGAGCTAAAATTAAAAATATACCTTTCTACAAAAACAGCAAAACACTAAACAGATTTTAAAAAACAAACATGCCAGAAACAATGGAAACATATTAACCTAACGTTCCTTTGGTAGAATACACTTTACAAAAACGATTCTGTTTCCTAAAATGATAAATCCACTACAGATGTTACCCTATTATATTAAACCTACAAATCAAAAAACGACTAAATCATATATTCAGAACATTTATTTGGAACAAAAAACACCCTAGAATAAGCCTTTTCATATTAGAACAAGCCAAACACCTAGGAGGAACCAACCTTCCCAAGTCACAGAATATAACAAAGCAGCTCTATGTAGGGAATTGGCTCCTCATCAGAAATGATAAATAACGTCTTCATTAGACCAATATTTTACTGATAACTATTCCCTCAATTACTTGCTTTATTCACCTATAAATAATATTCCACTAAACTAACGAGATAATCCTATATTTTTTGACACATATAAAGGATGGCAAACAGTCAGGAAGAAACATAAAATATCCCTACACATATCCCCATATTTATCATGGATAGAAAACAAAAATTTACCAACAGGCATACAAAACCCCATTCTTTCTCAATGGAGAAAAAATGGTTTAGAAAATCTTTACGACATAATTGATAATTACTCAGTTTTATCACAAACAAAACTGTCAGAAAAATTCTCGTTCACGACACCATAGATTTTTTTTAAGCCTCCAAATTATTCATTTTGCAAATCATACAATTAAACAACTAACAGGCAGGGACAAAAGCAATTCACTTAATAAAATCTGGAAAGACAAAACTCACAAACTATTAGAACACTAAGGGGCATATTTATCAAGGATTGAATTTCGAAGTAAAAAAACGTCGAAATTCGACCATTGAATTTGAGTGCTTCGATAGTCAAAGTATTTTTTCCAGCAAAAATGGGCGTATTCAATCGAAGAACGATCAAAGTAAGATCGTACAATCAAACGGTTTAACCCTTATAATCGAACGATTCGAAGGATTTTTCAAAAAAAAAACAAAACTTTGACTTCTCAAAACTTGCCCAAAAGTTCTAGGTGGTTCCCCATAGGCTAAACAGCAATTCGGCAGGTTTAAGGTGGCGAAGTGTCAAAGTCGAAGTTTTTTAAAGAGACAGTACTTAGATTTTCAATTTGAATTGAAGTCGAATTTGGCCTATTCGACAGCCGAAATACCAAAAAATTACTTAGAAATTCAAAGTTTTTTAATTCGAAAATTCACTTCGACCTTTGATAAATCTGCCCCTAGTTGAAACTGAAAACGAAGAAAGCTCTAATTACACATGGACAACCGAGATCCCAAATTCCACAATATCAAGCACCTTAAAACAACACAAAAATACTATGAAACTACTCCCAGCAAGTGGATATCAAGAAATGTTTCTCTAAATTCTCCATAACTCATACCTTACTCCAATTAGAAGACATAGAATGGGAAGTCTCTCCTCTAATAAATGGCTTAGATGCTGCTTCACTAAAGCTAACCTAGTACATAACCTGGTCTTGCAGCTCCTTCAACTTTTTTGCAAGAAGTGGTTTCGTACGGGGCACAGATGGCCGGAAAACCTCTCCAAAAACAAATTTAGCAACACTACATCATATACACAATTAACAAAAGCAGAAAAAACTTGATGGGGAGACTAGTGGCAGCAGCGAGTAAAACATTACTACAACAATGGCTCCGAGGCAAATTAGACACCTTATGGTTTATACTTTTAGATACACAACATGGTACAATCTGTAATCATTAAAAAAACGACCCACTGGTCGTGGAATTGTCCCAATACCTGACAACCTGACAACAAGAACAACCAGACTATGCACCTCCAGGAGTCATCAAATTAACAGATTATTGCTACTTATCAGATATACACTTTGTGGATGAAGTACTCCTTGGTTATCAAATAGTATATGGCTCGAGTAAGGCACCGGCAGACCTTTAAACTTTCACAAATCGTAGAGATCACTCTGGAGAGCCAATTTGTTTGATCAGTAATCACTTTATTCTGAAATGTACAACATGTTTTGGATCTAGAGATCCTTCCTCAGGTGCTATAAGCATAAGCATCTCTAGATCCTAAACATGTTGTACATTTCAGAATAAAGTTATTACTGATCAAACAAATTGGCTCTCCAGAGTCATATCTACTTCTTATCAGATATCAAAGGTCAAAGTAAACTTTATTGTCATCTCAGCAGTATAAGAATATACAGTGAGACGAGACGACGTGGCTCCAGCTGGTACATATCACAAAAAGGCACTTAAAAATACACAATAAATATGTAAACATGAAATTTGCAATATATTGGCAGGAATAGGATATATACAAGTGTAAACATTTAGAATTGTGCAAATAAATGAACAGTTGACAAAGTTCAGTTCACAGTTCAGGTGGGTCTGGAATGTAGTGGGAGGACAGGCAGTGAGTTGAGGAGTCTGATCACGTGTGGAAAAAAGCTTTCGCCTGGTTGTTCGGCCTTTAATACTGCGAAAGCGTCTGCCGGATGGGAGCAGCGTGAACAGTCCGTGTGAGGGGAGTGTGGAGTCCAGTGCAGGAGGCCTTTCTTACACAGCGCTGGTGGACAATGTCCTGCAGTGATGGAAGAGCCACTCCAATGATGTTGCCAGCTGTCCCTGTAGACTTTTCTGGTCAGCAGAGCTGACACTACTGTACCAGATGGAGATGCAGCTCGTCAGGACGCTCTCTATGGTGCCCCTGTAGAACACTGTGAGGGTGGGAGGCGGAAGGCTGGCCCGTTTCAGTCGTCTTAGGAAGTGAAGACTCTGCTGAGCCTTTTTGGTGATGGAGGCGGTGTTGGTGGTCCAGGTGAGGTCATCAGAGATGTGGACTCCCAGGAATTTGGTGTTCTTTACTGTCTCTACGGTGGAGCCATTGATGTTGAGTGGTGTATGAGCAGGGAGAGTTCTCCTGAAGTCGACGATCATCTCTTTGTTTTATCCACACTCAGTGACAGGTTGTTCTCACTGCACCAGACCACCAGCTGCTGAACCTCATCTCTGTACGGCGACTCGTCGTTGTGGTTGATGAGCCCCACCACAGTTGTGTCATCGGCGAACTTGATGATGTGGTTCGAGCTGTGTCTAGTTGTGCAGTCATGTGTCAGCAATGTGTACAACAACGGGCTGAGGACACATCATTGAGGAGCTCCTGTGCTCAATCTGATGGTGTCGCTGATACGAACAGACTGAGGCCTCTCTGACAGAAAGTCCAAGATCCAATTACACAAAGAGGTACTTAATCTCAGCTCGCTTAGTTTCCCACTCAGCTTTTGAGGGATGATGGTATTGAATGCTGAGCTAAAGTCTATAAACAGCATTCTCACATAAGTGTCTTTCTTGTCCAGATGAGCTAGTGAGAGGTGGAGTGCAGAAGATATGACATCCTCAGTTGACCTGTTTGGCCGATATGCAAATTGTAGTGGGTCCAGTGAGCGGGGGAGGGAGCTCTTGATGTGCCATCACAAGTCTCTCTAAGCATTTCATGATTAGTGCAACAGGGCGGTAGTCATTCAGGCAGGTTACTGAAGATTTCTTTGGCACTGGAATGATGGTGGTGGACTTGAAGCATGTGGGGATGATCATCTGGTTTAACCATATGTTGAAAATGTCAGTGAAGACGTCAGCCAGCTGATCAGCACAGTCTCTGAGCACACGACCAGGAATGGTGTCTGGTCCGGCAGCCTTTCGTGGATTGACCTTGGTTAAGGTTCGCCTCACGTCGGCCGTGGGTTGACAGATGACTTGGTCAGTGAGAGATATAACTTCTCATAAGGTCTCTATAGATTTTAAAAGAGCTGAAAGTTAGAAATGTTATAAAATGTTAACTATATATTGTGGATGTAACTACATGTACCATTATAATCTTTATTGAAAAGAATTGCAGATCTGAAACAGAAAGATTATGTTACAACAATAAATAAAAGTAAGTTATAAAAAAAACAGGGAGTGGTCAACACTAGTTTCCATTATTGTCCCTCCACCACAATGGTCAGAAAAACTCTAGCCCTTGTACCACAGAAGTTGGACAGCAGTGGCCTAGATAATTGAAGTCTCCCATAATAATAATATATTACTTCCATTTTCTGCAGTGATCTTACTGATATATCTGGGTAATTATGTGTAAAGGGGGGGACAAATGAGTAGTTGCCTAAAGACTATGCTATGGCATGGTGGATTTTTTTGTGGCCTTAACTTTCACTTTTGCTTTAGGCTTTATTGTGTTTGCCCTGCTCATCATTGTATATAGTTGTGGGTGGGAGACATGGAGGATGCACTTATGTGTTTTGTGGGAACCTCACGTGAGGTTGGGCTCCTGGTACCCAAATCTGACACTGCCCTTCCTTTACTGGGAGTTGTAACTCACTAGACTTCTGATAAGTAACAAATCAGCTGAAGTGCTGAGGGTAAAGGCAATGCTCCAAGTATCAGTAGTAACCTAGTTGCCTAAACAACATTTCATTCATTATATTTTAGGAACCTCGGTGTATAGGGGCTCAGGGTACAGAACATTCCGTGGGACTAGGCACTTGTATTGAGATTAACCTCTGTGTAAATGTCAATATTCCTTCATAGTGCTACAGGTACAATGTCCACATGAATAAATTCTTGTAATTAACATAGTTGCATTCTAATCAAAAGACAGAGAAAGGTAACACTGATTCATTTCAATGTTTTATGAAAAAGGCATCAATCCCTTTCCTAAAACAATGTAATTAATCTGCCAGTTCAGGTCCTTGATAAAGGGAATTGTCTCAGTCAATTGACTTTCTTTTCTTATAACTGTACAGGTTTACATAGTAACATAGTAACATAGTAAGTAAGGTTGAAAAAAGATACATGTCCATCGAGTTCAACTTTTTTTTTTATTAACTACCTATCTGCCAGTTGATCCAGAGGAAGGCAAAAAACCCATCTGAAGCCTCTCCAATTTGCCTTAGAGGGGGAAAAATTCCTTCCTGACTCCAAAATGGCAATCGGACTAGTCCCTGGATCAACTTGGACTATGAGCTCTCTCCCATATCCCTGTATTCCCTCACTTGCTAAACACCATCCAACCCCTTCTTATACCTATCTAATGTATCAGCCTGTACCCCTGATTCACTTCCCAGCTCTCCCTGTAACACCCCTTTCCCTCCTCTAATCTCATTGGCTCCCTCCTGTCTGCTGGGAGGAGCTACTGGTGAATAAAGCATCCGACCCTTCCTTGTACCTATCTAATGTATCAGCCTGTACAACTGATTCAGGGATACAATTCCACATCTTCACAGCTCTCACTGTAAAAAACCCCTTCCGAATATTTAGGCGGAACCTCTTTTCTTCTAATCGGAATGGGTGACCTCGTGTCAGCTGGAAGGACCTACTGGTAAATAAAGCATTAGAGAGATTATTATATGATCCCCTTATATATTTATACATAGTCATCATATCTCCCCTTAAGCGCCTCTTCTCCAGTGTGAACATCTCCAATTTGGCCAGTCTTTCCTCATAGCTAAGAATTTCCATTTACCAGCTTAGTTGCCCTTCTCTGTCCCCTCTCTAATACAATAATGTCCTGTTTGAGTGATGGAGACCAAAACTGTACAGCATATTCTAGATGGGGCCTTACAAGTGCTCTATACAGTGGAAGAATGACCCCCTCCTCCCTTGACTCTCTGCCCCATTTAATACAGTTAAAGACCTTATTTGCCCTTGATGCTGCTGACTGGCATTGCTTGCTACAGACAAGTTTATTATCTACAAGGACTCCAAGGTCCTTTTCCATAATGGATTTGCCTAGTGCAGTCCCATTAAGGGTATAAGTGGATATTGTTACATCCCAGGTGCAGGACTTTACATTTATCAACATTGAATCTCATTTGCCACTTAGCTGCCAAGATTGCCAGTTTGTCAAGATCCTGTTGCAAGTGCCACATCCTGGATAGAATTAATTGGGCTGATAATTTTGTGTCATCTGCAAACACTGATACATTACTTACAATACCCTCCCCTAAGTCTTTAATGAACAAGTTAAATAAAAGTGGACCCAATACTGAGCCCTGGGGGACCCCACTAAGAACCTTACTCCAAGTAGAGAATGTCCCATTAACAACCACCCTCTGTACCCGATCCTGTAGCCAGTTTCCTATCCATGTGCAAACGACTTCATTAAGCCCAACAGACCTTAGTTTAGAAAGCAGTCGTTTGTGGGGCACAGTATCAGATATCAAATATCCTTCATAAAGCCATGCTGATTGCTGCTCATAATGCCATTCATTAGGACAAAATTTTGAATGTGATCCCTTAACAAGCCTTCAAATAATTTGCCCACCACAGATGTCAAACTTACTGGCCTATAATTGCCAGGCTGAGATCGTAATCCCTTATTAAATATTGGAATGACATCAGCTTTTCTCCAATCCATAGGCACCATACCAGATGACAGTGAATCTGAGAAAATCAGAAATAAGGGCTGGTCTAAGACTGAACTAAGCTCTCTTAGAACCCGGGGGTGTATGCCATCAGGCCCTGGAGCCTTGTTTACATTAATTTGTATTAAAGCTTTTTGAATCATATCCTGAGTCAGCCACTGACTAGATTGAGCTGAGCCATTAGTGCAGTTATAAAGTGAGCCTGGGAACTCACACTCCTCTATTGTATACACTGAAGAAAAGAACTGATTTAACACATTTGCCTTATCTGTATCTGTTACAACCAGACTGATACCATTATTTAATGGAGCAACACTCTCAACCTGCATCTTTTTACTATTAATATATTTAAAAAACTTTTTAGGGTTAGTTTTCACCTCCACCGCAATTAACTCTTCATTTCTTTTCTTAGCCTTCCGGATTGCTGATTTACAACATTTATTACAGTGTTTATATTCATTAAATGCAGCTTCTGTCCCAACAGACTTGTAGTTATTAAATGCCTTTCTCTTCTTTCCCATTAACTCCTTTACTTCTGTATTAAGCCACACAGGATGATTCTTAGAGCTTCTACGTTTAGTCCTTAAGGGAATAAATTGAGAACAGTAATGATTTAATATCATTTTAAATGACAACCATTTCTGTTCTGTGTTTTTAGCTGAAACCTAATGCCCCAATCAATGCTCTGTAGGGCAGCCCTCAAGGCACTAAAATTAGCTTTTGCAAAATTCATGGTTTTTGTTGCCCCAGTATATTTTTGTTTTTTGCACCAGACATTAAATGATATAACATTATGGTCACTATTACCCAGGGGTTCAATGACTTGCACATTTGCTATAAGTTCTGGCTCATTAGAGATCACTAAATCAAGAATAGCATTTTTTCTGGTTGGCTCCTCAACAACCTGTGCTAAAAAATTGTCGTGCAATAAGTTTATAAACTTGTTCCCATTAACTGATCTGGCAGTACCGTTGCGCCAGTCAATATCTGGGTAATTAAAATTCCCCATTATCATTACTTTACCTAAACTAGCAGCCTTTTCTATTTGCATTAGGAGCTTTGTCTCTTCCTCCTCACTTACATTAGGGGGTCTATAGCGACTCCTACAATTAATTTGCTGGATTCTTTACAATTGGTGAAGAACTCCACCCATACGACTCCTGCCCCCTCATTTTCTAACATAACCTCCTCCTTTATATTAGATTTAAATCCTGCCTAACATACAGACATACCCCTCCTCCTTTTCTATTGCCTCTGTCCCTCCGAAACAAGGTATAGCCACTGATATTTACTGCCAGTCATGTGACTCATTCAGCCATGTTTCGGCCACACCAATCACATCATATTTTCCTTTCAACACCAGCAGCTCCAGCTCTCCCATTTTACCAGTCAGACTTCTTGCATTTGTAAACATACATTTAATACTGGTCCCATATTGAACATATGACATGTGCTCCTCCCTATCCTTAACAGTATCCCCAGCCAAATCTCCTCCCCCATTTTCCCTTTCTTTGCCCACTATCTCATCTAACCTGTCTTCCACTGAATCTTTTACTGAACCCTCCCCCCCCCCACACCTAGTTTAAAATCTCCTCCAACCCTCTAGCCATCTTCTCTCCCAAAACAGCTGCCCCATCATCATTGAGGTGCCCCCATCCCTAGCAAAGAGCCTGAAGCCGACTGAAAAATCAGCCCAGTTCTCCAAAAACCCAAAACCCTCCTCCCTACACCAATCTTTCAGCCACGCATTAATCTCCCTACGCTCCCGCTGTCTCCTTAGCATTGCTTGCGGCTCAGGTAATATCTCTGAGAAAATTACCTTGGAAGTCCTCGCCTTCAGCTTTGCACCTAGTTTTTTAAAATCATTTTTGAGGACTTCACCACCTCCTCTAACTTTGTCATTGGTACCTATGTGTACCAAGACCGCTGGGTCTTCCCCAGCCCCTCCCAATAATCTGTCCACTCGTTCCACCACATGCCGAACCCTAGCACCAGGCAAGCAGCAGACTGTTCCACCACATGCCGAACCCTAGCACCAGGCAAGCAGCAGACTGTTGGTCATGTAGGGGCCTTGCGACAGATTACCCTATCCACCTTTCTAATAATTGAATCCCGTATAACTAGAACCTGCCTTTCCTTCCTTGCACTCCCCCCACCACCCGTATTAGAGCCACTGCCTCCCGGGGTTCTCCGAGAGTCAGCCTGCTCCATACACGCCAGTTCGGAGTTTTCCTCCCTAGTATCTTCAGCCAAAACGGCGAATTTGCTGTTTTGGACAAACTGTGGACCAGCCCCTCTACTCTTCTGTCCCCTACTTCCCCTCTTGACTGTCACAAACCTTCCTCCCTCATTAGCCTCCACTGCCCCTTCTCCTCCTCCCCCCACTCCACTAGCCCCTGCCAGTGGTTGCTCTGCGAGCCTCCTGTCATTCCCCTCGTTTGCCGATGCTCTCAGTGCTGCAAGTTCACCACTTAGAGTCTGCAGCTCAGATTCCAAGATGAAAACCCACGACATCTCTCACATGTAAATACTGCCTGGAACTGCTGCTCCAACACCACATACATGTGACAAGACACACACTGAGTAATACCAGCAAACCCACTCATATTTACACTGGGTACTTACAGTCTCCCAAATGTAATTCCTCACCAACACCTTTTCAGTTTTAAACGCCTTAAGGTTTTTAACGCTGCTTAACACTTAATTCACATGCAACACTTTGATCACATGCAACACTCGCTAAACAGCTTCCACACTCGCTTTGCCTTCACAAGTGTGAGGTTTGTGCTATTGATTCATTGCTTTCCCTGCCTACCCCAAGGCATTTATCAATAGATTGAATAATGAGCATATCCATTAAAAAAGGCACCCAAACTGAACCTATGGCTCCCAATTTACTGCAGGATTTTGTGCACAATTTCTTGTTGCCATCCAAAAGCCATCAGCTGTCAATTTTGAGGGTTCTAGTTCAAGAACACCATTTATTCTGCCATTTACCAACATTTCCCAGAGATTATTTTCTTGCAGCCACTGATTGGATGGAGTCGGATACATACTGTGGGTTATTTATAAAGTTTGCACAGTGTATTTTTATTCTTTTTCCCGAAAGCTAAAATATTGCACTGCTCTGCCCATCTTTCTAGTTTTTGTGAATTCGCATTGTGCACAAGTTTTAGCAAGTGACTCACAAATGAGATGGGTGTTTGTGTGAGTGCAGTCACTGTGTGAGGTTGTGCAGAAAAATAGCAGTGGCAGTAGTTATAATATACCATATATACTCGAGTATAAGCTGACACGAGTATAAGCCGAGGTACCTAATTTTACCATGAAAACTGGGAGAACTTATTGACTCGAGTATAAGCCTAGACACTGAAAGGGTTA
Source organism: Xenopus laevis (assembly GCF_017654675.1). Lineage (NCBI taxonomy): Eukaryota > Metazoa > Chordata > Amphibia > Anura > Pipidae > Xenopus > Xenopus laevis. The sequence goes on along the minus strand of NC_054381.1, from coordinate 2,597,061 downwards.
ACTTCTATCCTTGAAACTTCTGTCCTTGCTCAAACTTCTTTGTGTAAAACATGCTTATATGGCACGTACTCCCCAGCTGGCCTGATCAGCCCCCAATGCCCTTGGGCCAATATGTTTCTTATCTCTTCTTATCTCTTCTTAGCACAGCCCACTCTCACAACTTCTACATTGTTTCTACAGACACACACTTCTCATTTTCCCTTAGGCTAAGGCAGGGGTCCCCAACCTTTTTTAACTCGTGAGCCACATTCAAATGTAAAAAGAGTTGGGGAGCAACACCAGCATGAAAAATTCACTTGGGGTGCCAAATAAGGGCTGTGATTGTCTATTTGGTAGCCTCTATGTGGACTTGCAGCCTACAGGAGGCTCTGCTTGGCACTATACTTAGTTTTTATGCAATTAAAACTCACTTCCAAGCCTGGAATTCAAAAATAATCACCTGCTTTGGGGCCACAGAGAGCAACATCCAAGGGGTTAGAGAGCAACATGTTGCTCACGAGCTACTGGTTGGGGATCACTGGGCTAAGGCATACCTTTGTAACACGTCATATTGGCTATATAAACAACTGCTGTAACCCTAATAAATCTGAACTTGCTTTGTAACACACAAGCCTACTGTGTCGTTCTTTGCAAGACCCCTGCGCAGTGTATCTGGAGGGTGTAATCAGATGGTTTCTGCCGTGCCAAGACCAACCGGTTCGCACAGGGATAGCACAAAGATAGCACAGTGAAAGCCCGGGATTTCTCCTGTTCCTTTCAGCTGGTGTCAGATGTGGGATCGGTTGGATATAGAAGTAGAATTGCTGTCTGAACTGACGGTTTTTTCTCTTACCTTTGGCTCTTTCCAATAACCAATTTCTTGATATATATAAAAAAAAAAAGGGAAAAAATATAACAACGAAAAAGAATAAAAATAAAAATAGGTTTTGCCTCTTGTATGGCGGTTTGAGGCTGGTTGTTATATATATAAAAAATAAAAAAAACAACATAAAAACTAAAAGAATAAAAATAGGTTCGCCTCGTGTATGGTTGAGGCTTATTTGCTAAATTGGTTCGCCTCCTGTAATGGTCGATACTGTTAGTACAGTAAGATAGGGATATTTAGGTTGCACGCAGAAACCTTTTCTTACTGACTGATTCACCTCTCCATATACAATATTGTCTCGTTTTGTCTTTGTACGTGTATGTAACCCCCATGTCTGTATAGAGATTAAGGTATATACGTCACATTGTATTCAATTTTCTTGACGTGTAACTTCTTACTTAAAATCTATCATTCTTTCGCCGTGCGTGTGTGTATATGTGTGTCATCCAGGGACACATAATTGTTTGTTTGTATATTGATAACTGTTACTAATACATCTTGTTGGTGTTGCTGCTATTTGTAAGTTGTACTTATCATATATATATGGTGATGGAAATTGCTACGTGAGGGCAGTGATTCTGTCAACAGAATTTCCCAAAACCGGCAGGTAAGCCACTTGTTGCTAATCAACAGGGAACTTCTGTTGGTAGTGTTCACAAGTCACACACTTTGTTATAAGTGATTACAAGCTATATATATATAGGTAAGGCATGTATGCATATGTTTTGTTGTTTTGCCGTCTAAGTGTTGGGTATTGTATGTTGGTATAGTTGTGTTACCAATTAATTCTACTGCTAACTGTCTGTGACCACATTTGTGGATTGCCTCCTATCTCTGTACTGTCACTTTTATTCCTTTTACTTTTGTTCTTACTAGAGACATAAACTCTGGATTTGATCCAGCGGCAGGCTGTCTTTTCTAAATAAGACTTATGAATCCAGGAAATAGGTAATTAGTCTGGGACAGGGAGTAATAGGGTCTAGAAAACACATAAGCAGTATTCGCTAGGAAGAACTGCAGGTCTCATCCAACACTACACTACTTGAAAAGATAGAAAGCTGCTATCCTACTATTTCTCTTCTATATTTTCCCTCTAATGAAGAGTAACAAATAATGAATGTTTCAGTAAAGATTGTTTGGGAATGTGTAAAAGATAAGAGAAAGTGAAATAAGGAACAATATTAATGTAAAGCGACAGCATGGAGCAAGGCTCCGGCAGGTAGGAAGTTGGAAATTGTTAACCATATGTGCCCTAGAAAGTCAGGATTACTAAATGATCCTCAAAGTAACCTCAGCATACATAGTCTTGCCTGGAAGCATAAGAAGTAAGAAAAGATAATTGCCATTGCCACAAGTTGAGAACTCCTGTCTTAAGCCCCAGCAGGTGTTACTAGGTCAGCAACAGTCTAACAACTTCCAGGATAATTCCCAAAACTCCAGAAACAATAACTAACAGACAGCAGTACAGGTCAGATAACCATAACAAAAAGACAGTTGTTTGCGTTCATTGTAATAATCAAGGGCATTATGCATATAAGTGCATGTCCCCAAAGACAGCCCTTTCCCCTGCAGGAGATGCAGCCCCTTCGCATTCCAATGCATCCCTCATAAATCCTGATTGAAGGTGCGACGCAGCACCGGTACCAGTATTTCCAAACACTTCTAATCACCATTCACAATAATTTCTCCAAAACATGCTATTCAATAAAAAAATATATTTTATTCACATCAGTAGTTAAAAAACATGTATAGTAATCCCTCTAACGCCTAACGCGTTTCATGCTTACCCAGCACTTAGTCATAGGCAGAATCCAACTAGTCTTTCTTGTTTAGTTCCTTAAATACTAGCACATATAGTCCCTCCCCTTAATAAAACCAATCACATACATATGTTACAAATGCCATATATCATCCAATGGACTGCAGGCTTTGATCTAATACAATGATCTATATGTTAGATAATACATGTTACAGGGCATATACAAAAATATAATTCACAAATAGTCATAAGAAAATATAATTAACCCTTTAAGTGCCACAGAACGTAGAATCTACGTTCTGTGGATCAAAGGACCAAAGTGCCACAGATCGTAGATTCTACGTTCTGCAGCACTTCCGGGTTTGCGAGCGGAGGAGCGGCTGTTAGAGCCGCTCGCTCCGCTCCTTCACGATCCCCTGCCCCTAGACAACGAGCAGAGCAGGGGATCGTGTGGCCCCTGGGGCGCGATCGCCCAGGGGCCCCAAAGCAGCAGCAGGGACGCGTTTCCTATGCGTCCTGCTGCTGCCTGCGCTGCACTTCCGCCCAGCTCCGCCCCCACATGGCTGATGACCGTTGGAGCTGCAGATCTGCTGCGTGGAGCCCTCTCTCATCGATCTGAGGCATCTACCCCAGGTAAGTGTAACATTTACACACACAAAAACACACAAACACACCAACACACACTTATTACAGTAATATACACTTACATTCACACTTACACACACTCACACATAGATTTTTGGGGATTGGGGGGGTCACACACACTCACAGCACCCATGTACACTTGCACACGCGCACACGCGCAAATAACATGCAATTTACCCGTTGTGCACACGCATATGTACATATATGGCTTTGTGGCTTTTTTTTTTTTTTTTCTTATCGCATCGTCTCTTTTTGGGCTAAAAAAAATGTTTTATTGCCGTTCCGAATAGCGTATTCGCTAACCGTACTGTGCAATAGCTTTTGTATGTTATTTTGGTGGTTATATTGCAATTTTGGGTATTTTGGTGCATTTTTAGCCATTTTATTGAATTTTTAGCCATTTTATTGCATTTTCAGCTCTGCATTTGTGTTGTTCACTTGTTTCTGTCCGTATAATCGATTTGGCCCAGCTAAAATATTCAAACGGTAATTCTGGTGGCCGATTACACTAGTGTGAAAAAAAAAAGCATTGATTTTTGTGGTTTTATTAGTTTTTGGTGATTTATTTGCATTTCACACTGTTCTGTGTTATTTTGTTTTGCCTATGTAAATTTTATCTACTATATATCCATTTGTGGGTCTCTGTGCGCCACATAGTTTGGTATATCTATGCATATTGGGCATCAAAGTGTTCAGTAGACCCCTGTCGTTCATATTTAGGATGTTTTATGCTGATACGTTACGAAATGTGGGGCACATAATGGGGTAAAATTCAAGCTTTGTGACGATTTTCAGAAATTTGATAAAAACCGTTATGTTCAGCATTGCTTTGCAGTTTGGCAGTTTGCAGTAGAAACACTTATTTACCCATATTGGATTCGTCAGAATGTGTACTTTCTGAAAATATATGGTTTTCTGGGGTCTCTGTACTGTTAGGTGGTCTAATGTCGCATATTACACACACCAGGTGCTTATATTGCAGCAGCCAGCGCGTCAGCTGTGAAAATGTCTATACATATTGTCATTTGGGGGTCTCTGTGCGCCACATAGTTTGGTATATCTATGCATATTGGGCATCAAAGTGTTCAGTAGACCCCTGGCGCTCATATTTAGGATGTTTTATGCTGATAAGCTACGAAATGTGGGGCATATAATGGGGTAAAATTCAAGCTTTGTGACGATTTTCAGAAATTTGATAAAAACCGTTATGTTCAGCATTGCTTTGCAGTTTGGCAGTTTGCAGTAGAAACACTTATTTACCCATATTGGATTCGTCAGAATGTGTACTTTCTGAAAATATATGGTTTTCTGGGGTCTCTGTGCTGTTAGGTGGTCTAATGTCGCATAATACACACACCGGGTGGTTATATTGCAGCAGCCAGCGCGTCAGCCGTGAAAATGTCTATACATATTGTCATTTGGGGGTCTCTGTGCGCCACATAGTTTGGTATATCTATGCATATTGGGCATCAAAGTGTTCAGTAGACCCCATGCGCTCATATTTAGGATGTTTTATGCTGATAAGTTACGAAATGTGGGGCATATAATGGGGTAAAATTCAAGCTTTGTGACGATGTTCAGAAATTTGATAAAAAACCGTTACGTTCAGCATTGCTTTGCAGTTTGACAGTTTGCAGTAGGAACACATATTTACCCATATTGGATTCGTCAAAATGTGTACTTTCTGAAAATATATGGTTTTCTGGGGTCTCTGTACTGTTAGGGGGGTCTAATGTCGCATATTACACACACCAGGTGCTTGTATTGCAACAGCCAGCGCGCATCAGCCGTGAAAATGTATACACTATTGTCATTTGGGGGTCTCTGTGCGCCACATAGTTTGGTATATCTATACATATTGGGCATCAAAGTGTTTAGTAGACCCCTGGCGTTCATATTCAGGATGTTTTATGCTGATAAGTTACGAAATGTGGGGCATATAATGGGGTAAAATTCAAGCTTTGTGACGATTTTCAGAAATTTGATAAAAACCGTTATGTTCAGCATTGCTTTGCAGTTTGGCAGTTTGCAGTAGAAACACTTATTTACCCATATTGGATTCGTCAGAATGTGTACTTTCTGAAAATATATGGTTTTCTGGGGTCTCTGTACTGTTAGGTGGTCTAATGTCGCATAATACACACACACCGGGTGGTTATATTGCTGCAGCCAGCGTGTCAGCCGTGAAAATGTCTATACATATTGTCATTTGGGGGTCTCTGTGCGCCACATAGTTTGGTATATCTATGCATTTTGGGCATCAAAGTGTTCAGTAGACCCCTGGCGCTCATATTTAGGATGTTTTATGCTGATAAGTTACGAAATGTGGGGCATATAATGGGATAAAATTCAAGCTTTGTGACGATTTTCAGAAATTTGATAAAAACTGTTACGTTCAGCATTGCTTTGCAGTTTGACAGTTTGCAGTAGGAACACATATTTACCCATATTCGATTCGTCAGAATGTATACTTTCTGAAAATATATGGTTTTCGGGGGTCTCTGTACTGTTAGGGGGGTCTAATGTCGCATATTACACACACCGGGTGCTTATATTGCAGCAGCCAGCGTGCGTCAGCCGTGAAAATGTATATACACTATTGTCATTTGGGGGTCTCTGTGCGCCACATAGTTTGGTATATCTATGCATATTGGGCATCAAAGTGTTTAGTAGACCCCTGGCGTTCATATTCAGGATGATTTATGCTGATAAGTTACGAAATGTGGGGCATATAATGGGGTAAAATTCAAGCTTTGTGACGATTTTCAGAAATTTGATAAAAACCGTTACGTTCAGCATTGCTTTGCAGTTTGACAGTTTGCAGTAGGAACACATATTTACCCATATTGGATTCGTCAGAATGTGTACTTTCCGAAAATATATGGTTTTCTGGGGTCTCTGTACTGTTAGGGGGGTCTAATGTCGCATATTACACACACCGGGTGCTTATATTGCAGCAGCCAGCGTTGTCAGCCGTGAAAATGTATATACACTATTGTCATTTGGGGGTCTCTGTGCGCCACATAGTTTGGTATATCTATGCATATTGGGCATCAAAGTGTTTAGTAGACCCCTGGCGTTCATATTCAGGATGTTTTAGGCTGATAAGTTACGAAATGTGGGGCATATAATGGGGTAAAATTCAAGCTTTGTGACGATTTTCAGAAATTTGATAAAAACCGTTATGTTCAGCATTGCTTTGCAGTTTGGCAGTTTGCAGTAGAAACGCTTATTTACCCATATTGGATTCGTCAGAATGTGTACTTTCTGAAAATATATGGTTTTCTGGGGTCTCTGTACTGTTAGGTGGTCTAATGTCGCATAATACACAAACCGGGTGGTTATATTGCAGCAGCCAGCGCGTCAGCCGTGAAAATGTCTATACATATTGTCATTTGGGGGTCTCTGTGCCCCACATAGTTTGGTATATCTATGCACATTGGGCATCAAACTGTTTAGTAGACCCCTATGTTTATATTTAGGATGCTTTATGCTGGTAATGATACATGGACAATACGATGCTGGAAAGTTGAAGCTTTGAGGCAATTTTCAGAATATTTTACCAAAACCGCCAAATTTGGCAAAGCCTTGCGACTCAGTAGTTTGGGGCAGAAAGGCATGGGTACCCATTTTAGATTCTGTATAATGTGTACTTTCCAAAGATATATGGGTTTGGGGGGTAAACATATATTTCTGTGTTTTTACCCCACAAAAATGCAGTCAATGTGTTGATTTTTCATTAGCTGAAGTTACCCACAGGACTATTTGTATGCGCTAACTTCATTTTGGGGCCTCTAACTGCCATATACTTTGGTAAACCTATGCACAGTGGGCACCAAACTGTTTGGAGGACCCCTGGCAATCATATTTAGGGTGTTTTTTTTTGGTGCGTAACGATACATGGGTGATATGGTGCTGAGAAGTTGAAGCTTTGAGGCAATTTTCAGATATTTCACCAAAACCGACAATTGTGGGAAAGCCTTGCGACTCAGTAGTTTGGAGCAGAAAGGCATGGGTATCCATTTTAGATTCTGTAGAATGTGTACTTTCCAAAAATATATGGGTTTGGGGGGTAAACATATATTTCTGTGTTTTTACCCCACAAAAATGCAGTCAATGTGTTGATTTTTCATTAGATGAAGTTACCCACAGGACTATTTGTATGCGCTAACTTCATTTTGAGGCCTCTAACTGCCAGATACTTTGGTAAACCTATGAACAATGGCCACCAAACTGTTTGGAGGAACCCTGGCAATCATATTTAGGGTGTTTTTTCTTGGTGCGTAACGATACATGGGTGATATGGTGCTGAGAAGTTGAAGCTTTGAGGCAATTTTCAGATATTTCACCAAAACCGACAATTGTGGGAAAGCCTTGCGACTCAGTAGTTTGGAGCAGAAAGGCATGGGTACCCATTTTAGATTCTGTAGAATGTGTACTTTCCAAAAATATATGGGTTTTGGGGGGTAAACATATATTTCTGTGTTTTTACCCCACAAAAATGCAGTCAATGTGTTGATTTTTCATTAGATGAAGTTACCCACAGGACTATTTGTATGCGCTAACTTCATTTTGAGGCCTCTAAATGCCAGATACTTTGGTAAACCTATGAACAATGGCCACCAAACTGTTTGGAGGAACCCTGGCAATCATATTTAGGGTGCTTTTTCTTGGTGCGTAACGATACATGGGTGATATGGGGCTGAGAAGTTGAAGCTTTGAGGCAATTTTCAGATATTTCACCAAAACCGACAATTGTGGGAAAGCCTTGCGACTCAGTAGTTTGGAGCAGAAAGGCATGGGTATCCATTTTAGATTCGGAAGAATGTGTACTTTCCAAAAATATATGGGTTTTGGGGGTAAACATATATTTCTGTGTTTTTACCCCACAAAAATGCAGTCAATGTGTTGATTTTTCATTAGCTGAAGTTACCCACGGGACTATTTGTATGCGCTAACTTCATTTTGGGGCCTCTAAATGCCAGATACTTTGGTAAACTTATGAACAATGGCCACCAAAATGTTCAGAGGAACCCTGGCAATCATATTTAGGGTGCTTTTTCTTAGTACGTAATGATACATGGGTGATATGGTGCTGGGAAGTTGAAGCTTTGAGGCAATTTTCAGATATTTCACCAAAACCGACAATTTTGGGAAAGCCTTGCGACTCCAGTAGTTTGGAGCAGAAAGGCATGGGTACCCATTTTAGATTCTGTAGAATGTGTTCTTTCCAAAAATATATGGGTTTGGGGGGTAAACATATATTTCTGTGTTTTTACCCCACAAAAATGCAGTCAATGTGTTGATTTCTCATTAGATGAAGTTACCCACAGGACTATTTGTATGCGCTAACTTCATTTTGAGGCCTCTAACTGCCAGATACTTTGGTAAACCTATGAACAATGGCTACCAAACTGTTTGGAGGAACCCTGGCAATCATATTTAGGGTGTTTTTTCTTGGTGCGTAACGATACATGGGTGATATGGTGCTGAGAAGTTGAAGCTTTGAGGCAATTTTCAGATATTTCACCAAACCGACAATTGTGGGAAAGCCTTGCGACTCAGTAGTTTGGAGCAGAAAGGCATGGGTACCCATTTTAGATTCGGTAGAATGTGTACTTTCCAAAAATATATGGGTTTTGGGGGGTAAACATATATTTCTGTGTTTTTACCCCACAAAAATGCAGTCAATGTGTTGATTTTTCATTAGCTGAAGTTACTCACGGGACTGTTTGTATGCGCTAACGTCATTTTGGGGCCTCTAAATGCCAGATACTTTGGTAAACTTATGAACAATGGCCACCAAAATGTTCAGAGGAACCCTGGCAATCATATTTAGGGTGCTTTTTCTTAGTACGTAATGATACATGGGTGATATGGTGCTGGGAAGTTGAAGCTTTGAGGCAATTTTCAGATATTTCACCAAAACCGACAATTTTGGGAAAGCCTTGCGACTCAGTAGTTTGGAGCAGAAAGGCATGGGTACCCATTTTAGATTCTGTAGAATGTGTTCTTTCCAAAAATATATGGGTTTGGGGGGTAAAACATATATTTCTGTGTTTTTACCCCACAAAAAATGCAGTCAATGTTTTGATTTCTCAGTAGCTGAAGTAAAGTCCTGAACAATTTGGATGCGCTAACTTCATATTTTGTGTCTCTAATGCCAGATACTTTGGTAAACCTATGCATAATGGGTATCAAACTGTTCAGTGGACCCCTGGCAATCATATTTCAGGTGCTTTTTCTTGGTACGTAATATAGTTTGGGATATGCGGAGCAGCAAAATAAAACCTTTGAAATGATTTTTTCAAAATTTTGAATTTATTTTGAAAAACCGCTATGTTCAGACAAGCTTTTCTGTTTGGTAGTTGGGAGTAGAGAGACATAGTTACCCATTTTGTAATCGGCAGAATGTGTACTTTTCAAAAATGTATGGTTTTCTGGGGTAAACCTATGGTTTCAGGATTTTTTGCCTTGGAATCTAAAGCATGCCGTTTTCTGCCTTAGTGCTTTCAAAATTCAGTAATATACTGCCGGGAGTTTTTGCTGTACAGAAATCCTAAATCTCCCTAAAACTATACATATCTGGTATTGGCACGTTCGAGAGACATAAGGCTTTCCAAATACGTTGGATTTTCATCTGTAAAATGAAATATTTTCTGGTATAAATTGATATACGATGAAAAATGGTAATTTTTCATTTTTTTTTTGTTATTTAGCACTATAAATTTTTTTGCAACAGGTGGAAATACATGAAAACTCAGGCAGATTTAGAAAGCTAAGTTTCTACCGAAAAAAACAATGTATAATTTTCCTAGGTAAACTATAGGTTTCCCCTCAGAAAATGCCCCTAAAGTGAGAGAGCACAAAATGCTTAAAAACGGCTGGCATTTCGCGTAACCAAAATGTGAAATTCTGCTGGCACTTAAAGGGTTAAATATAACAAGTCACATCAAATGTGTAATTGAGGCCTAGTGGCAACCTGGTCTGTAGGTGAAAGATCCAATATACCTCTCTTTTCTTTAATTTCATCAGGAGGTCACCCCCTCTAATGCCTGTCTTAATTTGTTCTATCCCTTGTATAGAAAAATACTTTAAATTACTGTTATTACATTCTTGGAAGTGTCTAGTGACATTGGTTTTGCTGCTTAGTTTAATATTGCTCACTTGATTGATGTGTTCCCTGATACGTTCTTTCAGAGATCTAATAGTACAACCTACATATTGCTTGCCACATTTAGTGCAGGTGATGAGGTAAACTATCCCCCTACTGCAACAATTGATATACTGTTTGATTTTATATGTAGTTTGTGGTCACAGTTGAATTGAACTCTCCAGAGACTTTTAGATATTTACATGTGACGCAGCGGTTGTGCCCACACTTGAAACAACCACTGTGTCTCAAAAAATCTTGTTTTCTGCTATTTTTCTCTTTGAATAGGCTCGGAGACAATGAATCACCCAAAGTATAGGCCCGTTTGCTACACATCCTATTCCTGGATCTAATGCCTTACAGAAATCCCTATCGGCATACAATATAGGCAAAAACTTTTTTACTGTTTTGACAATTTTTTATATTGTCTACTATATCGTGTAATAAAAGAAATTTTTTGACCAAATTCTTTCTTGTGTGTTTATTCTGTGGGGTCAGGAGTATAACCCTGTCAGTGGTTTCGGCTCTAGTGTAAGCCCTCTGAATAGACTTGCTGTTGTATCCCCTTTCTTTAAATCTGTCCCTCATTTCATCTGCCTTGGTTTTGAATTCATCCAGGGTGGAACAGTTTCTGCGTAGTCGCAGGAACTGTCCTATTGGAATTCCAGCTATTTGGCTCCTTGGATGGCAAGACTGTGCATGTAGCAGAGTATTACCACTACAAGGTTTCCGATAAATAGTGGTATGTATAGTATTGGTTTTGGCCATCAATTTGACATCCAAAAATTCAATTTCTTCTTTAGAGAATGTGTCTGTAAAGTTTAGATTCAAGTCATTGGTGTTAATATCCACCACAAATTCCCTGAACTTATGTTCTCCTCCTGTTCCAAATGCACAGCAAATCGTCAATATAACGAATATAAAATTTTAGATGTTGGTTACTGATTGTTGTCAGATGGGTTTCTTCCCACCACCCCATATAGAGATTAGCGAAGGAGGGCGCAAATTTGGCTCCCATAGCCGTCCCGCACTGTTGCAGGTAATATTGGCCATTGAACAGGAAATAGTTGTGTTTCAATAAGAAACCTATAGCTTTTAGGAGAAAGTCTTTCAACTCTTCTGTATATTTACTGTATTTATCCAAATGAAATTTAATAGCCTCCAATCCCTTATCGTGTGGAATAGAGGAGTAAAGCGAGGCCACATCAAGTGTGGCCCAGCTGTACCCCTCACACCACACAATCTTATCAAGCTTGTCCAGTACATCTGTGGTGTCCCTGACATAACTAGTCAGTCGTAACACTAATGGCTGCAAATGAGCATCCATCCATTCAGACAGGTGTTCATTCAATGAGCCTATTCCAGATACAATCGGCCTGCCAATTGGTGGCCTTTGAGTTTTGTGTACTTTAGGTAAATGATAAAATGTGGGTATAACAGGAGAGCTCGGTATAAGATATTCCTTGATTATATCAGTGATCAGCTCCTTTGAGTAAGCCAGCTCCACCAATGTCACTAGTTTATGTAAAAATGTTTCTGTAGGATCCCTTTCCAATAGCAAATAAGCTCCTCTATCTTCACGTTGCCTCAAGGCCTCATCTTTATATGTTACAGCATCTAGGACTACTACCATTCCACCCTTGTCTGCGTTCTTTATGACTATGGAGTTATCTTCCTGTAGTTCCTTTAGTGCAGCTTTTTCTTTTATTGTCAAGTTAGAGGACCATTGTGTATCTGTATTCTTAAAATGTAACTGCCAAAGTGCTTCTTCTACTCTTGTCTGGAATACGTCAACCAATGGTCCCCTAAATTGTGTAGGATAAAATTCACTACGATTTTTGAATCTAGAGGTGTCTATTGTTTCTGGGGGATTTGAGATAGCCAAATCTCTCTCATTCTCTTCCCTTTGTGCAAAATACTTCTTCAATACAATTTTCCTAACAAATTGGTTAACGTCTAACATTGTTTCAAAAATATCAAAATTCCTAGTAGGAGAAAAAGAGAGACCCTTCGCCAAAACCTGTAAATGAATAGGGGAAAGACATTTAGATGACAAGTTCATTACTTTCTCGGTGTCTTCTTCCTCAGTGCATAGCTTTCTCTGTCTTTGTCCCTTGGTGTCTCTTGTTCTTCCATAGGGTTCTTGTTTTTCCATAAGGATCTGTTTGTCTTGTTCTGTGTCCACTGTCTGTTTTCTGTGTTTGATGTTTCTTCGGTCCCTAAAAAAACCTTTTGGGCTTTTTCAGTCCTATTGGCCTGTGAAGAGACAGGGGAAGAGCCAGCAAAAGAGCCTTCTGAAAGATCCTCACCCTCCATGCTTGAAAAGCTAACCTTTTTTGGGGTACTCGTATTCTTTAAAATCGATCTTTGTGAATAATTGTGTCCCTGTGTAAATCTATTCTCCCTCCTCCTTTGTGCCCAAGTATAAACCTGGTCTCTTCCATAATCTGTCGTATCCCTATTGAATTTATTTTTCTTATTCTCCATAATATCTAATTCAATTTTATTTACCTTTTTCTTAGTGCTCTCATATGTGTCAATATATTGTGCATGCCCTTTAAACGACTCTAAGTCCTTTTCCATCCTTCTCAAATCTAGTTTAATTTGTTCATGTGCTTTACTCTTATACTCAATCATCAATTCCATTAATTTAAATGAGCAATCCGACAATATTTTGTTCCAGCTAGTGACAAATACCTCATCTTTCTCCACAAAAGAAGGAAATTTTTTGATTCTTAAACCACGTGGTATCATTTGACTATCCACGTATTTTTCCAGAGAAGCTATATCCCACCATGTATAGAGTTCTTTTATGGAGAGACGTTCCAGGTCTCTAAACATTTTGATTAAATTCAAACCATCCTGTGAGGTAATTATGCTGGTACAAAATGTACGGTTTTGCTTTATCCACCCGCGTGGTGCAATCCAAAATTCCTCCATATTGAGGGAGAAAGCAAAAAATAGAAAATATTTAGTGTATATAACAAATAATAAAAAATGTGTTATTTTTTTTTTTTTTTTTATTTATTATATTACAAAATACTGAATGTATATTATAAGTATCCAAACCAATGTGCCATAGATCTTAACAACCACATTCAGCAAAATGTAATATAGACCAATGTATATATAACACCTGAAAATAAAAAAGTAATACTAGTACCCAATACGTTGGTTAAACAATATGCTAATTTTCTTAAAGATTTACAGACTCCAAGGTGGGAATGAGGGGAAGTTATATAAACTCCTTAAGCACACCCTCAGAGCACTAAATACAGTTTACAGATCCAGAAAAGGGAAAGTATTCTAAACAATTACTCATAAGAATATTAAGCCAAGAAGGTTAACTATAGTACACAAAATATTGTTATAGTTATGATGAACTTGGCTCACCAAGTGTTTGTTGCGTCCAGGTGCTAATCTAGCCCCGGACGTGACGCTTGATGTGAGTCAAAAGACTTTACTGTTAACCCCACAGATATCTTATCTATAAACAAATACTGCTCACCCGAGCCACGTGGCGCCCAGGTGCTGTTAGGCCCCAGGCGTATAGCTTAAGGGAGGGAATAAATTCCCGCTGGTGCAGTGTAGTACAGAGTTGGTAAAGCAAACAATATGGGCTCACCGTGTAAAAGTTGCGCCTGAGTGCCACTGCCTCAGGCGTTTCGCTAGGGGAGGCTCCAAAAGAAAGAGTGTGCAGGAGGCTGTTCTATGTCTCTGCTGGGCCCCAGATGACTCAATTGGCGAGAGCTTCCTGCTTCCTCGTGGTAGTTAGAGTGGATGCGGAAGATGGCCGAAGCTGGGCGCTTCAAATACACGCTCCGCTATGGCTCCGCCCCCCTCTGACGTCATTCAAGCAGCGTAGCACAGCCGTCACTCCTCTGCGTGTCACGGTGCGTTCCAACACACCAAGCGCACAGTAAACACTCGGTAGAATGAGCAGGGAAAAGGGAGGGAGAGAGGGTTCGAGACAGGGAATATCTAGAGAGTATATTCACCAACTGAGGTACTAGGCGCTGTGTTTCAAGTCCTTAAATCCACAAAAAGAGTTCAATCATGGGCCACTGCGTCTTGTCCCAACCAGGATGCCGTTCAGCATATGGAAGAAGCGGTTATATCAAAAAAGTAAAAATATAGCTGTCCATATCACAACACACCGCTTTATAATCAAAATATGAGTCAATTACTGCTGCCAATTACTGGTCACTAATAAACAACTTATTTAGATCAAATTGGGAGCAGAAGTAGTAAATACTGTTAATAAGCATGTTGGAGACCTCTAGTGACCAAAAAGAGGCAAAACCACAATCTCAATAATTTCTCCAAAACATGCTATTCAATAAAAAAATATATTTTATTCACATCAGTAGTTAAAAAACATGTATAGTAATCCCTCTAACGCCTAACGCGTTTCATGCTTACCCAGCACTTAGTCATAGGCAGAATCCAACTAGTCTTTCTTGTTTAGTTCCTTAAATACTAGCACATATAGTCCCTCCCCTTAATAAAACCAATCACATACATATGTTACAAATGCCATATATCATCCAATGGACTGCAGGCTTTGATCTAATACAATGATCTATATGTTAGATAATACATGTTACAGGGCATATACAAAAATATAATTCACAAATAGTCATAAGAAAATATAATTAAATATAACAAGTCACATCAAATGTGTAATTGAGGCCTAGTGGCAACCTGGTCTGTAGGTGAAAGATCCAATATACCTCTCTTTTCTTTAATTTCATCAGGAGGTCACCCCCTCTAATGCCTGTCTTAATTTGTTCTATCCCTTGTATAGAAAAATACTTTAAATTACTGTTATTACATTCTTGGAAGTGTCTAGTGACATTGGTTTTGCTGCTTAGTTTAATATTGCTCACTTGAAACATCAAACACAGAAAACAGACAGTGGACACAGAACAAGACAAACAGATCCTTATGGAAAAACAAGAACCCTATGGAAGAACAAGAGACACCAAGGGACAAAGACAGAGAAAGCTATGCACTGAGGAAGAAGACACCGAGAAAGTAATGAACTTGTCATCTAAATGTCTTTCCCCTATTCATTTACAGGTTTTGGCGAAGGGTCTCTCTTTTTCTCCTATTAGGAATTTTGATATTTTTGAAACAATGTTAGACGTTAACCAATTTGTTAGGAAAATTGTATTGAAGAAGTATTTTGCACAAAGGGAAGAGAATGAGAGAGATTTGGCTATCTCAAATCCCCCAGAAACAATAGACACCTCTAGATTCAAAAATCGTAGTGAATTTTATCCTACACAATTTAGGGGACCATTGGTTGACGTATTCCAGACAAGAGTAGAAGAAGCACTTTGGCAGTTACATTTTAAGAATACAGATACACAATGGTCCTCTAACTTGACAATAAAAGAAAAAGCTGCACTAAAGGAACTACAGGAAGATAACTCCATAGTCATAAAGAACGCAGACAAGGGTGGAATGGTAGTAGTCCTAGATGCTGTAACATATAAAGATGAGGCCTTGAGGCAACTTGAAGATAGAGGAGCTTATTTGCTATTGGAAAGGGATCCTACAGAAACATTTTTACATAAACTAGTGACATTGGTGGAGCTGGCTTACTCAAAGGAGCTGATCACTGATATAATCAAGGAATATCTTATACCGAGCTCTCCTGTTATACCCACATTTTATCATTTACCTAAAGTACACAAAACTCAAAGGCCACCAATTGGCAGGCCGATTGTATCTGGAATAGGCTCATTGAATGAACACCTGTCTGAATGGATAGATGCTCATTTGCAGCCATTAGTGTTACGACTGACTAGTTATGTCAGGGACACCACAGATGTACTGGACAAGCTTGATAAGATTGTGTGGTGTGAGGGGTACAGCTGGGCCACACTTGATGTGGCCTCGCTTTACTCCTCTATTCCACACGATAAGGGATTGGAGGCTATTAAATTTCATTTGGATAAATACAGTAAATATACAGAAGAGTTGAAAGACTTTCTCCTAAAAGCTATAGGTTTCTTATTGAAACACAACTATTTCCTGTTCAATGGCCAATATTACCTGCAACAGTGCGGGACGGCTATGGGAGCCAAATTTGCGCCCTCCTTCGCTAATCTCTATATGGGGTGGTGGGAAGAAACCCATCTGACAACAATCAGTAACCAACATCTAAAATTTTATATTCGTTATATTGACGATTTGCTGTGCATTTGGACAGGAGGAGAACATAAGTTCAGGGAATTTGTGGTGGATATTAACACCAATGACTTGAATCTAAACTTTACAGACACATTCTCTAAAGAAGAAATTGAATTTTTGGATGTCAAATTGATGGCCAAAACCAATACTATACATACCACTATTTATCGGAAACCTTGTAGTGGTAATACTCTGCTACATGCACAGTCTTGCCATCCAAGGAGCCAAATAGCTGGAATTCCAATAGGACAGTTCCTGCGACTACGCAGAAACTGTTCCACCCTGGATGAATTCAAAACCAAGGCAGATGAAATGAGGGACAGATTTAAAGAAAGGGGATACAACAGCAAGTCTATTCAGAGGGCTTACACTAGAGCCGAAACCACTGACAGGGTTATACTCCTGACCCCACAGAATAAAACACACAAGAAAGAATTTGGTCAAAAAATTTCTTTTATTACACGATATAGTAGACAATATAAAAAAATTGTCAAAACAGTAAAAAAGTTTTTGCCTATATTGTATGCCGATAGGGATTTCTGTAAGGCATTAGATCCAGGAATAGGATGTGTAGCAAGACGGGCCTATACTTTGGGTGATTCATTGTCTCCGAGCCTATTCAAAGAGAAAAATAGCAGAAAACAAGATTTTTTGAGACACAGTGGTTGTTTCAAGTGTGGGCACAACCGCTGCGTCACATGTAAATATCTAAAAGTCTCTGGAGAGTTCAATTCAACTGTGACCACAACTACATATAAAATCAAACAGTATATCAATTGTTGCAGTAGGGGGATAGTTTACCTCATCACCTGCACTAAATGTGGCAAGCAATATGTAGGTTGTACTATTAGATCTCTGAAAGAACGTATCAGGGAACACATCAATCAAGTGAGCAATATTAAACTAAGCAGCAAACCAATGTCACTAGACACTTCCAAGAATGTAATAACAGTAATTTAAAGTATTTTCTATACAAGGGATAGAACAAATTAAGACAGGCATTAGAGGGGGTGACCTCCTGATGAAATTAAAGAAAAGAGAGGTATATTGGATCTTTCACCTACAGACCAGGTTGCCACTAGGCCTCAATTACACATTTGATGTGACTTGTTATATTTAATTATATTTTCTTATGACTATTTGTGAATTATATTTTTGTATATGCCCTGTAACATGTATTATCTAACATATAGATCATTGTATTAGATCAAAGCCTGCAGTCCATTGGATGATATATGGCATTTGTAACATATGTATGTGATTGGTTTTATTAAGGGGAGGGACTATATGTGCTAGTATTTAAGGAACAAAACAAGAAAGACTAGTTGGATTCTGCCTATGACTAAGTGCTGGGTAAGCATGAAACGCGTTAGGCGTTAGAGGGATTACTATACATGTTTTTTAACTACTGATGTGAATAAAATATATTTTTTTATTGAATAGCATGTTTTGGAGAAATTATTGAGATTGTGGTTTTGCCTCTTTTTGGTCACTAGAGGTCTCCAACATGCTTATTAACAGTATTTACTACTTCTGCTCCCAATTTGATCTAAATAAGTTAATCACCATTCAGACCTCCTAATTAAGTGTTTATTAATTAAAATACCCTCCCTTGTTCAGTGAATACTGGTGCTGCCCACTCAGTTTTAAAGACTCACTCCAAGTGATTTGTGGGCTTTATCACCAAAAGATGTTGGGTTAATGTCATTCATCCATCCCACTTGTGTCCATACGAGTAGACCTAAGGGCCCCCAGCCCAAAATCTCACAGTACCCACTGTCCAGGGCAAAGGTATAGGGGATTTGCCCAGTCATTCAAGGGTTACTTGATAAGGGAGTGTTAATTCATAGGATTAGCCCTGTAAATATGCTCATCTTGCCAATTAAAAAGTCCTGCAAGAATGAGTGGCTTTTTGTTCAGGATCTTAGAGCAGTTAACAAAGTCGTTATTGCAGCCCATCAGGTAGCGCCAAATCCGACTACCAAAGCAGGTTACAGTCATTAAGTACTAAGCCCACACTGGGTCCTCTGACCGTGTAACACAAGATAATGCCTATGTTGATGTAGCTGCAAAGCAGGCAGCGTTGTAAAATAAAATGTTTACAGCATGTGTTGTAAAAGAACCAACTCTACCTGTTCCCTCTAGTGCTGTTTAGTGATGGGTGAATTTATTCGCCAGGCGCGAATTCACGGCGAATTTGCGCGATTTGCGGCTAGTGAATAAATTCGCAAAACGCCCATGAAAATTCAGCGTCAAAAACGGGCGCCGGCATCGGAAAAACGGGCGCCGGCGTCAAAAATGAGACGCTTGCGCCATTTCGCGCGAAATTCTCAAATTTTTCTACGAAACGGCGCAAATTCGCCCATCACTAGTGCTGTTTTTATCAGCCCTTCAGGACCAAATGGAACCTGAGGAGAAGGAACATTGGCTTAAAGCCAGACGTACACATACTCCGGATGTTGATGTTTTTGTTTGGCATTTAGGTGATTGCCCTGTTGCACCCCGTGCTCTGTTACCATATTTGGTTGCTGCCTCACATGGTCTCACCCACACTTTTTAAGGGGGGATTTGTGATGTAGTGTCAGGAATGTGTTTTGCCCCCGGTTCTCATCTATTGCAGCCAAATATGTATAATTATGTTTTATTTGTGTGCAATATAATCTAGGTAAGACTATTCCAACACCTATCAAACACTGACCTAAACCAATGTATCCATTTCAGATATTGCAGATAGATTCCATACAGTTAACTAAATGTTGTACCTATGAATACGTATTTGTTTGTGTTGACTAATTCTCTGGCCCATTGTAAAAGCTTCAGATGAAGCTATAGCTAAAGAGCTAATTGCAGAGATTGTCTGCAGTTATACACTGCCTGAGGTATTATCCTCTGATCAAGGTACACATTTCACTGGACAGGTAATGTAATTAATCTGCAAAGACATTGGGATTCATCAAATGTTACACACCATATCATCCCCAAGCTAGTGGGAAAGTGGAAAGTCAGCAGGCTAATTAAAGTATGTGCAGAGACTAAACTTGCGTGGCCAGATGCCCTTGATATAGTGCTTATGTCTGTCACACACACTCCCCAAAGGCTAAGTACACTCTCCCCATATGAAATATTGTTTGGGAGACAAGCACGCATGACTCAGTACTTTCCTTCTACTCATCGTCTTTGCATGAACTATGGAAGAATGACTGAATATGTTACTAAGTTACCTAAGGAACTGACCAAATTGTGCTCTTGAGTTTTATTCTTCATTACCAGATCCAGCGGATGTTCTGGAACCACATGTTCTCATTCCAGAAGATTGGGTCCTCATAAAGAGACGCAGTGCCAAAGATCTTCAACCTCACTGCAAAAGACCATTCCAGGTACTCCTCGTCACAGAAACAGCTGTAAAGGTTGATGGGAGACCGAATCGGATCCACGCGTCTCACAGTAAGAATTTAGTAAATTTATACTTACCGAAATTTACTTTTCCCTTAGTCCCTTTTCGGCAGCAACCATGAGATATATTTTGTTCCCTGGCTGGTAGGACAAGCAAAAAAAGAGTTAACAACTTCCTAGCCACACCTATAAGTAGGAGTTACCTCAACAGTCCACAGTGTAATCAAAAAGTAACCCAGACAAAAAACATGCTTGATATCTTTAATAGGGTAGGGTAATAGTTTGCTGCCGAAAAGGGACTAAGGGAAAAGTAAATTTCGGTAAGTATAAATTTACTAATTCCCCTTCGTCCCTCTCGGCAGCAACCATGAGAGTTAGCGAGTAATTAGGGTGGGTCTGTCGCTACACCGCCCTCTGGATTATGCCACTGCCAAAGGAAGCTTCCTGAGAGGCCAATATGTCCACTCTATAATGCTGAACAAAGGTATTAGGATTGCTCCACGTAGCTGCACGGCAAATATTATCCATGGAAACTCCAGCAATCTCTGCCCATGAAGTTGACATTTTCCTGGTCGAGTGTGCTTTTATTTTAAATGGTGGTACCAGATTATCTTTGATATAAGCCATCTGTATAGTCTCCCTCAGCCAACGTGCAATAGAGGGTCTTGAAGCTTTAAGACCTCTATTTTTCCCCGCAAAGGTAATGAACAAATTTTCCTCCTTTCTGAAAGATTCCGTGCTTTTCAGATAGACCTTCAAAGCTCTACCCACATCTAGAAGAGACAATTGTCTTGAGACTGAGAGTCCTGATTCATATTGGGAAGCACAATCTCCTGATTAACATTACTATTTGTAACCACTTTCGGTCTGAAGGAAGGTAATGTTCTCAGCACTACCCTATCTGGAAGGAAAGAGATATATGGTTCTTTGGATGACAACGCTTGAAGCTCTCCAATACGTTTAGCAGATGTAATTGCTACTAGAAATGCAGCCTTAAAAGAAAGACATTTGATAGAACAATCTTGTATCGGTTCGTACGGGGATTCACACAACTTCTTTAATACACGAGAAAGATCCCAAGTAGGCAGTGGCTGCATCACTTTAGGTCGAATCTTCGATATCGCCTTCACAAATCTTTTCACTAAAGGCAGTGACGAAAGAGGTTTTTCCATCAAAGCCGAAAGAGCCGAGATCTGGACCTTAATAGTATTTACAGCGATCCCTTTTGCAAATCCTTCCTGTAGAAACTTTAGAATTGTTTCTATCGGTGGCTTCTTATGGCCAATCTGATGAAGAGAACACCAGCTTCTGAAAATCCTCCACACTCTAGAGTATACTCTATTAGTGGATTCTTTCCTTGATTGAATCAGAATATCTACTACCTCTGATGATAGCCCCTGTGATGTCAGAATGGACCTATCAGTCTCCATGCAGTCAACTGAAGCCGAGCTAGATCTTTGCATCGTATTGGTCCCTGAGTCAATAATGTCGGTATCTGGGGAAGAATCCAGAATTCCTGTCTGGACATTCTCATCAAGGGTGCAAACCAACTTCTCTTGGGCCAGAATGGTGCTATCAGAATAGTTCTCACTTGTTCGGCCTTTATCTTCTGAAGCACCCTGGGTATCATTGGAATCGGCGGAAATATATATACTAGGTGAAAATCCCACCTGAAGGACATGGCATCTAGAAAATCCGACCGATCCATTCTGTTGATCGAACTGAAGATTTCCATCTTGCGATTTTCTCTTGTCGCCATCAGGTCTATTACTGGAATCCCCCAGTGATCTATTATCCTCTGAAAAATGTTGTAATCTAGAGACCATTCCCCTGGAATAAAAGTTCTCCTGCTCAAACAGTCTGCCAGGATGTTGTCTTCCCCTTTTATATGAACTGCCATCAGTCTGGCTACACATCTCTCTGCCCAAGATAGAATTCTGTACACTTCCTGGCTGAGTACTGGGGCTCTGGTCCCACCTTGCTTGTTTAAGTATGCCACTGTGGTGGAGTTGTCTGACATGATCTTCAGGTTCGAACCCTTCAAGTGATGTTGAAAAGCTTGGATGGCCTTGAACACTGCTCTCATCTCCCTGAAGTTTGAAGACATGGAACTCTCCATTGAATTCCATAGACCCTGCGCTGTCATCTCTCTCAGATGGGCTCCCCATCCTGTCTGTGAGGCATCTGTGGTAAGAATCGTCCATTCCACCTGATGGAAATAAGACCCGGTCGAGAGATTGTTCTTCTGGAGCCACCACTTCAGATGGACTCTTGTATCCCTGCTGAGTATAACCTTCTTCTCCAAGGATGACAACTGACGGTCCCATCTCCTTAGAACCTCTGATTGTAGCGGTCTCATATGGAATTTTGCCCAGGGTACAGCCTCTATAGATGCTGTCATCAGGCCGACTACTCTCATCAACTCGCGAAGGGAGGACTGAGGACTCTTGAAAATCTTTTGGACTGCATCTATGAGCTTCACTACTCTGTCCGTAGGTAAGTATAACTTCATCTCTTCTGAATTGATGATGTATCCCAAGAACTGAATTGTCCTTGCTGGAACCAGGACTGATTTCTTCCAATTGATTATCCACCCCAGCTTCTGTAACATCTCTATCGTCTGTATCAGATGTTTCTTCAATAGAGAGGCTGATACCGCTGAAATCAACCAGTCGTCCAGGTAAGGAATTATAGATATACCTTTCCTCCTCAGTATCGCTACTACTGAAACTGTTATCTTGGTGAATACTCGGGGTGCTGTTGTTATTCCGAAAGGTAAAACTCTGAATTGCAGATGAACCATTGAGCCCTTGATTACTACCGCTAAACGTAGAAATCTTCTGTGAGCCAGACAGAGGGGTACATGGAGATAGGCATCCTTGAGGTCCAAAGAAACCATATAATCTCCCCGCTCTATGATACTTTTTATCGATCTGATGTTCTCCATCCGAAAAGATTTTTTTCTGATAAATTGGTTTACGAACCGTAGGTCTATGATGGTCCTGAAAGCACCGTCTGGTTTTGGCACTAAAAACACCTTTGAATAGGTTCCTTGGAACCTCTCCCCAAAAGGAACTGGTTCGAGTACCCTTGAATCTAGGAATCCTAGAATAGCTTCCTCGATAGCCAGCTGTCTTTCTGGTTGGGCTAAGGAGGTGAGAATAAATCTTTGTGGTGGAAACTGTAGAAATTCTATCTGATATCCTATTTGCAGGAGTTGAAGGACCCAACTGTCTGTAATCGTCTCTTCCCATTCTGGAAAAAATTCCCGCAATCTTCCTCCCACTGGAAGAGCACTTCTGGCGTCAGAAAGACGACTTCTTTTTCTGGAAGGATGGTCTATCTCCTCCCTTGTTAGCTCTGAATGGAGTTTTTCTGAAGGGTCGAAAGGAATCATTATCTCTCTTTCTTTTATCCTTCTGGGATTCTGAATCACGAACTGGAGATCTTCTAGCTCTAAAAAAGGATCTCCTGTTCCTTCTAAAGTTCTCCTGCGGCAGACGTTTACCCTTAGAGCTTGACAAGGATTCCAGTAACTTGTCTAGTTCGGCACCAAACAAATGTCCTGGCTCAAAAGCCATAGTGCAGAGGCTATTTTTTGAAACTGCGTCAGCCGACCAATTTCTTAGCCATAAGGCTCTTCTAGCTGCCGTAGATAAAGCCATAGCCTTAGCAGATAATTTAACACCTTCCACAGTAGCATCACATAGGAAATCAATCGCCATACTGATCTTGGAAAGAGAACTAGATAACTCTTCTCTAGCTATGCGGTTGTTGATATCTTCATCCAGCTGCTTCAACCAGAATCTAGTGGAGCGTGCCACTCCCGAAGCTGCCAAAGCTGGTTTACATGCTGCCACTGCCGCTGTGTAAGATCTTTTCAGAATACTATCTGCCTTCCTATCCATAGGATCTTTTAATCCTGACCCGTCTTCTACAGGAATGACAGTCTTTTTGGACAGCCTAGCTATCGCTATATCCACTTTGGGAGGGGCTTCCCAAGATTGCAGTTCCTCCTCTTGTATTGGAAATAGAAGCTTATGTCTTTTAGTTATAGTAGGTGCCTTCTCTGGCTCTTTCCATTCTCTTTTCATAAGGTCTTTCATGACCGAATGTACCGGAAAAGTTTTAGACCTCTTTGTAACCTGAGAAGTCGAGGGTAGAGCTTCTATGTCCTCAAAGGAATCCATAGTAGATCTGACTTTCTTAATTAATCTAGCCATATTATCTGTTGCAAATAATGCTAGAGACTCCTCCTCCGAGGATGAATCTTCCCCTGACAATACTGGAGAATCCAGAGGACCTTCTGGCAGTCTAGAATCCTGTAATTCTGCCATCATCTCCTGCATTGTAGATTTTATAAAATCTTTTATCCAGGTAGTAGAGGGTACAGATTCTGAACCTTGTTTCTTGGCAATACATGTCATGCAGTCCATGCACAATCTCTTGTCATAGCCTTCAGGTAAAGGTTGATCACATGCTCTGCATTGCAAATGTTTAGACTTCTTAAGTCTTTTAGCATTCGGATCCTCGCTAACAGGAGTGGACATCTGTAACAGAAAAAAACATGCACCAGTCAGAATCTGATCAAGTAATAAGTTCATTATCCAACATCACCCTCACTCACACTACCTTACAGCCTAACCAGGAGGCTGCAGCCTAGGCAGGGAGACACGCCAAAATTCTGTGCGCAACCAGCTTAGGCGCCACTAGAATTCAGCGGATTCGGCGGCATTCCGCGCACGCTCTTAGCGTCGCGCCCAATTACACAGCCGCCATCTTGGATTAGGGCAGCCCTAGACTACCCGGACTTTAGTGCGGCTGAACCTGGGGATGCGTCCTGCCTTCCCCGGATCTCCTGCCCCTTGGGCAGTCCATCCTACGGTCTTCAAGTCCCCTAGGGACCTGGAAACGTTCCTTCTGCTTTCCCTAAAAAAGAAGAGAGAAAACAAACAGGATTAGAAATTCTGCTTACCTACCATCTAGGACAAGAAAAACACCGTGGACTGTTGAGGTAACTCCTACTTATAGGTGTGGCTAGGAAGTTGTTAACTCTTTTTTTGCTTGTCCTACCAGCCAGGGAACAAAATATATCTCATGGTTGCTGCCGAGAGGGACGAAGGGGAACCTTAAACTTCCACCTGTTGTGTAAGTGGGGGGGAATTGTAGGACATAATAACGCCTCTTTCCTTCCACCTAAGTCCCAGGGACCATAACATCCAACGCTAAAGATGTAGGTCCCCATCGGGTGAAGATCTCCAGCAGAATCAAGTCTTTGTGGGCCAGATGTTTGGTCCGAATCTGTGTCTTCCTGCTGCACATCCGTATCTTCATTGCTGTGCTGATTATAGCACTTATAAAGCCTGATGTTAATGACAGGTCCCAAGTCAACACAACAACAGCCTCACCAGCATCTGAGGTTAATGTTTCATCACCAGATCAGGTTAAATTTGTTCATAGAGACTTATATGCATAACTGTTTGAGCCTAATGATAATGCTCTTGTTAAAATGCTTGTTATAGCAGCATCAACACTATTACTGATTGTTAGATATGTACACATTCTCCTTTGTCAGCTCACAGTATGACATACATAGTAGAATCTCTATCCTGTCAGGACATAGTTAACAGTCCTCCAGGTAATTTGACACTTCTCCAGTATAACACTACACTTATTCCAATGGCCATCTCAGGATTCAGTAAAGCACCAGTAGTGTATTTTCATAAAACGGTGTCGCCCAAGGATATTGGTAAGTTGGTACACTTATGTTCTGATGGCCTTTGTATCAACAGTTCAGCTAATCATCATTTGTTGCTGTTGTTCTTGCTGTACCTCCTTATTTTCTCACTCTTTTCTAAAGGCAAATTCTTCTAGGCCTGTTCTGTTCTATCCTAAGAACGCTACAAGTCTGAAATGACTTCAATGAACCACC
The DNA here is from genome assembly GCF_017654675.1 of Xenopus laevis. Taxonomy (NCBI): domain Eukaryota; kingdom Metazoa; phylum Chordata; class Amphibia; order Anura; family Pipidae; genus Xenopus; species Xenopus laevis. The sequence goes on along the minus strand of NC_054381.1, from coordinate 2,571,113 downwards.
ACAGTGTATGAACATTATATACCAGATATATTCTCATATAGGTTGTATGCATAGCATTTATAAGGTATGCTATATTTAATTGTTTGTTTTGTATTATTGTTGCCAGACATACTGACGAAAAGGAGGAGTTGTAGAGGAAAAGTCTTGCAGGCCTTGCTTGGCCCCCTTAATGGAGTGAACAGTTTCTGGGTGCCCATGAGGCCCTTCTAGAAACTGTTCAAGGTTATGTGTAACATCTGCTGAGAAGGTTCACAACTCAAACTTATTCATGCTGCTCGTGTGTAGTCACTTGCGTGACTAAAGGGGGGATTGAAAGGGGGGAACTGAAAGGGTTAACTTTTATCCTTGAAACTTCTGTCCTTGCTCAAACTTCTTTGTGCAAAACATGCTTATATGGCACGTACTCCCCAGCTGGTCTGAGCAGCCCCCAATGCCCTTGGGCCAATATGTTTCTTATCTCTTCTTAGCACAGCCCAGTCTCACAACTTCTACATTGTTTCTACAGACACACACTTCTCATTTTCCCTTAGGCTAAGGCAGGGATCCCCAACCTTTTGAACCCGTGAGCAACATTCAAAAGTAAAAGGAGTTGGGGAGCAACGCTAGCATGAAAAATGTTCTTGTGGTGCCAAAGAAGGACTGTGATTGGCCATTTGGTAGCCCTTAACTGTCAATCTACAAGAGGCTCTATTTGCAGTACACCTGGTTTTTATGCAACAAAAACTTGCCTCCAAGCCTGGAATTCAAAAATAAGCTCCTGCTTTGAGGCCACTGGAAGCAACATCCAAGGGGATGGAGAGCAACATGTTGCTCACGAGCTACTGGTTGGGGATCACTGGGCTAAGGCATACCTTTGTAACACGTCATATTGGCTATATAAGCAACTGCTGTAACCCTAATAAATCGGAACTTGCTTTGTAACACACGAGCCTACTGTGTCGTTCTTTGCAAGACCCCTGCGCAGTGTATCTGGAGGGTGTAATCAGATGGTTTCTGCCGTGCCAAGACGAACCGGCAGCACAGGGTTAGCACAAGGATAGCACAGTGAAAGCCCGGGATTTCTCCTGTTCCTTTCAGACACAACTACAGCCCTGTCTCCCAGCAGCGCACATTCTGCCAAAGCGACCCCCCCAGCGATCAACCGGACTTCTTTGCAAAGTTGATGGTGACAGAGAATTGCCAAACGGATTACTGTGTGCATTGTCCCACTGTCCCACTACCATGTGCAGAGGGTGCTGTTTGATATTGCCATCACTGTTAATCCTTCATATAACCAACAGAGGGCGCTGTGTGATATTGACATCACTGTTAATCCTTCATATAACCAACAGAGGGCACACTGTTATTCTTTCATATAACCAACAGAGGGTGCTGTGTGATATTGCAGTCACTGTTATTCTTTGATATAACCAACAGAGGGCGCTGTGTGATATTGCAGTCACTGTTATTCTTTGATATAACCAACAGAGGGCGCTGTGTGATATTGCAGTCACTGTTATTCTTTGATATAACCAACAGAGGGCGCTGTGTGATATTGCAGTCACTGTTATTCTTTCATATAACCAACAGAGGGTGATGTGTGATATTGCAGTCACTGTTATTCTTTAATATAACCAACAGAGGGCGCACTGTTATTCTTTCATACAACCAACAGATGGCGCTGTGTGATATTGCAGTCTCATCCCCAAACACACTGTTGGTATAGGAACGATTGAAAGTGACTGCAATCTCAGCTACTGCCCGCTGACTCGAGTATAAGCCGAGGTAGACTTTTTCAGCACATTTTGGATGCTGAAAAACTTGACTTATACTCAAATATATACGGTAAGTTATTCTAAAACAACTGAACTTGCTGTGTAATCAATGAAGACGTTTCACTACTCATCCGAGCAGCTTCTTCAGTACAACTGACTGGTGTGGGAAGTTCTCGGCATATAAACTCTTCCACTAATCCAATCACAATGGCACATTAGCACATTCCTGGCTGCATAGCAACTCTTCACCTCTTTGAATTGGATTGGATTAGTGGAAGAGTTTATAATACAGAGAACTTCCCACACCAGTCAGTTGTATTGAAGAAGCTGCTCGGATGAGTAGTGAAATGTCTTCATTGATTACTCAGCAAGTCCAATTGTTTTTAGAATTATTTATATTAGATATACAGGTACAAAGATCTAGATGAATGAAAATCTTCATAGTCAGCAGTGTGTAATTTAAATTCACAATTTGTGATGCTGTTTTGTGAATATTTTCTCCACCACCAAAGTTGTGGTGTAACTCAGATGCAGAGTATTTGCACAAGTATTCACAATTTGTGGTTTTTGCCATATTCAAAAAGCTGTTATGGATATTCATATACAAAAAAGTCGCAATTCTGTTTGCACATTAAGTTCACCAGTCTTATCCAACTTTATAAATATAGCCACGAGCAGGTCAAGTATATTCACAGTGTTAATCATTCTTCTCTGCACAAAGTTTATAAATGAGCCCTACTGTATTCAGGAACTGAGAGGGTTAACTCCCAGGAGTACAAAGTGCTATTTGTCTTTGATAAAAGGGAAAGTTCAGTTTCATTTCTTGTTCAGTTGCTGTTCCTGCTCTCAGTGATGGCGGCTGCTGATCTGAGAGACGAGCTGAGCTGCTCCATCTGCCTGAGCATTTATACTGATCCTGTATCCCTGCCGTGTGCCCATAACTTCTGCCGGGGCTGTATTGGGAGGGTGCTGGGCACCCAGGAGGGATCTGGGCCTTATTCCTGCCCTGAATGCAGACAGGAGTTTAAGGAGCGCCCTGCCCTGCCCAGGAACAGAACTCTGGGGAACATAGCAGAGCGATTCCTTTCTGCTCAGCCCGAGCCGGGGGACACTGGGATTCCCTGCACCTACTGTGACTCCCATGTACCTGCTGTTAAATCCTGTCTCCTGTGTGAGGCTTCTCTGTGTAATAAGCACCTGAGGATGCACAGCAAGTCAGCAGAACATGTACTGACCCAACCCACTGATTCCTTCATGGAAAGAAAATGTTCTGTACACAAGCGGATCCTGGAGTTTTACTGCTGCGAGACCTGTGTCTGTGTGTCCTGCTGTCTGGCCGGAGAGCACAGGGGCCACAGGGTGGAGCTGCTGAGTGAGGCCTCTGAGAAGAAGAAAGAGACACTGAGGAAAGTTGTGGAGAAACTGAGGCCAGAGAGAGAGGAGACTGAGAGAGGAGCCCAGAGACTGCAGGAGCGCAGGAGAGAAGTGGCAGAAAAAGCAGCCGGTGAGACAGAGAGAGTCACTGCCCTGTTTAGAGACATCAGGGAACAGCTGGAAGCCCTAGAGAAGCGACTCCTGAGTGACATCTCCAGCCAGAAAGAGAAGCTCTCACTCACACTCACTGATCTGATGGAGCAGCTGGAAATAAAGAAGGACGAGCTGTCCAGGAAGATCCGTCACATTGAGGAGCTGTGCAACATGGCAGATCCACTCACTGTCCTACAGGAACGGGAATCACATGGAGCTGCAGATAATGAGGGGGGCAGAGAGAGACATGATATAAAGGTCCCTGCTGTAGGGGATCTGGATGTGGATCTGATCTCAGAGACATTACTCACAGGCTTAGCTGCCATTGGGACTGGGGTAAAGGGAAGGTGGATCTATGGGCAGGAGGCTACAGACCTGTTACTGGATATAAACACGGCTCATAATTACTTATCTGTATCAGGGGACAGGAAATCTGCTTCCTTCTCACTAACAGAACTACATTACCCACAATCCCCAGAGAGATTTCAGGAATATGCTCAGACTTTAAGCAGCAGGAGTTTCCCCTCAGGGCGACATTACTGGGAAGTGGAGGTCAGTGAATCAGGGGATTGTGGGGTAGGGGTGGCCTATCCCAGTATAGAGAGGAGAGGGAATCAGTCCTGTATTGGGAATAATAACAAGTCCTGGTGTTTGTACAGATGGGATGATGATTCCTATACAGTGAGACATGACAGTAGAGACACACATTTACCCCACGTCTCTTCCTGCAAGAGAATTAGGATCTCATTGGACTATGAGGCCGGACGTCTGTCCTTTAATGAGCTGAGTGAGCCAATCAGACACTTACACACCTTCACTGTCACATTCACTGAGCCCCTTCATGCTGCAATTTATCTTTATGGTGATGATGCCTCAGTAAAATTCCTTAAATAAGTCCCTGCCCAGGGCTGGAGTCAATGTTTATAATAAGCCAATCTGATGTGACTCCCCCTACCAGTAAATTAACCCAATAAACCCTTGAAGTGCCACCATTCAGGATAAACAGAAATATTGAACCGATAGCCAAGTCTTCTGCCGATATGGGTCATCTTGTCTCCCACCATACACTCACCGAATATCGTACAAAAGATCTTTTGTATGATCAATATTGGTGCGTGTATGACCACCTCAACTTAGTTTGTTACAGAATGGCTAATTCTAAGCAATTTTTAAAGTGGCCTTAATTTTTTATTTTTTTATAGTTTTTCAATTATTTGCCTTCTTCTTCTGACTCTTTCCGTTTTCAAATGAGGGGTCACTGACCAAATCTAAAAAACAAATGCTCTGTAAGGCTACAAATGTATTGTTATTGCTACTTTTTATTGATCGATTTCCATTGAGGCCTCTCCTATTCATATTCCAGTCTCTTATTCAAATCAGTGCATGGTTGCTAGGGGAATTAGGACCATAGCAACCAGATTGCTGAATTTGCAAACTGGAGAAATGCCGAAATAAATAATAAAAAATTAAAACCAATTGCAATTGTCTTGGAATATCACTATCTACATCATACTAATAGTTAAATGAAATATGAACAACCCCTGCGTTTAGGTTGCGTTTCTATCAAACATCATATTAGTTGTACATCTGCACATTTATATGATCATCTGTCCCTTGCACCAATATGGAGACATTTCAGTAGGTTGTAGATACATCAAAATGTTCAGGGAGTAAATACTAAGCCTAAATCCCTTTTAGTACTACGGCCCCTTTACTGTAGGCCAGTTGTGCCCCCTAGCTCCCACCAACCTTTACATGGAGCACAAGGCTGTTCTTTATAGCTAATCTGTCTCACATATGTTCCTAGCATGTGCTATTGCTGTTTAACTTCACTCAGAGGATCCCTGTTCCCCGATTTTTCCTAAAGGGTTGGTTCCCTTAGGGCCTGAAGTATTTACTAGGCCTTGTTGAACCCAGACTCCTCAGCAGATGTCCACCTTAGTCAGAAGAAGGAGGCCAAAGAGAAAGAACCGAGGCTTCCTAATTACTTTATTAAAGGAAACATATAGGATAAGTGAACTCCCCTAATCTTGTAGGCAATAATGAATAATATATGGTGCTGGTTTTAATCTGGGCTAAAAATTAACATTATCCCAATCTGATTGGGATTGAGCTCAGATGGGGAGAGAGTGGACACCCCTTGGGAATCAATAATTACCGCTCAAAAAGACATTAGTAAACCTCTATCTACAATGTATAAGCTACTCCTTGAGACTTACCAGCCTAGCTTTGATTCACAACGTAGGCATTGGGCAAACGAGTTAATGATTGAGATTTCTAAAGATCTATGGAAAGATGTCATTAAAACTATTTACAAAACTTCTATAGCGGCAAAAACAAGGGAAGCCGCATACAAATTATTAACAAGGTGGCATTACACCCCAATGAAAATTAACAGGATGTACCCTAATAATTCGGGGAGGTGCTGGAGGTGTTATGAAGAAGAAGGTAACCATACGCATATATGCTTAACATGCTCAGTGTTGAAGTATTATTGGGAAAATATAATAGATGCCATAGGGAAGATAACACAGAACAAGATTAGGATAGAGAATCCAAGTGGTATTATTTTAAATTTACATGAAAATACAAGGAAAATAATAAAGACCCACTCACTCTGCAATTACTACAATCAGCCAAGTCGATAATCCGTAAGCGATGGAAATCAGCAGTCCCACCAACATTTAGAGAGTGGCTTATAAAAACAGAGGAAATTAGACAGATGGAGGAAATCCCATTGCTAGCCCATAACCAAAGGGAAAAGTATTGGGAAATATGGTCACCTTGGGAAAAATATATGAAATCATTAAACCCTTAAGGAAAAACATTATAATATATGAGTATTTGCTAACTAATCTGTAACCAACGGTATACTTGATGTTATAAGTAGATTTATGCGAATAATATGCCCAACTACCCTCTTTCTCCTCTTTCCTTCCCCCCTCTTATTTTCTGTACCCTTTTCCCAAAAAACAACTATAAATAAAGAATTTAAAAAAAAAAAATATTAATAATAATACATTTATAAGAGTTCCCAATAGATCTGCTATGGTCCTTGTCCATGTCTCAAATGAGAGGTGGGCATGTCCCAATGGTCCCAGCCAGAAGCACAGTAGGACAGGACAGCCAATCACAGCCCTGCAGTCAGACAAGCAAAGACAAGCTTCAGTTCCCTATCAGGTCCTGCTAGCTGCTGATTGGTTCCTGTCCTACAGTGCAGTGAGCTGAGTGCTGCTGGCTCCCCTGCACAGCCTGGGAAAGTGGAACAGATGGGTGGGACTAGCAGGGATTTTTCAGAATTTTACAATAAAGTAACCAGAAACACAACTTTTTGAAGCACATTCCTTCTATATCTGAATGAGTAAAATGCATTGGTGCACTTGTTTTTTTTTATATAAGATGTCGCCTTTAACCCTTTCACTACCAGCTGATTTGGTACTTTTATTGCCAGACCATTTTTGAACATTTTGTACTATTTCACTTTAACGGCCTTTCCTGGGGGTCTTTTAGTTTTACCAGGAAAAAAATATATTGTTTTTTTTTTCGGGAGCTTTCAAAATGTGCTAGAATGTTGGTGTAATTCCACTTCTGTAAAAAAATATAGGCTTCTAAGTGTCTAATAAAATGAGAAAAATCATATTTCACAAAGAACAATCACATATATCAGAAACATCATTTATTTCATGTATGAGAACACAGCCGATATATATAATACCAAATATATAGAGTTTTATGGAGTTTTCTCACTTGTACAGATCAAAATCTCTAAGCAGTTCACTAGCACATTTCCAAAGCACTTCTGATTTCAAGGCCAAACATTCCACGAACGGTAGGTTTACCCTAGAAAACGACCCATTATTAGAAAGAACAGATCCTGGAGAATCAAATATGGTTAAATATATCTCTGTATGCCAAACTACCAAGTTGCAATTCTATCCTAAAGTTTGAATTTTTTTTAAAAAAATGACCTCAAAGCTTGCAATCTACAGCATCACATCTCCCACACATCATTAGGTACCAATGTAAAACACCCTAAATATGATTGTCAGGAGTCCACTGAACAGTTTGATGCCCAATATGTAATGGTTTACCTAAGTATGTGGCATATAGGGGCCCCAAAATGTACACACCCCATTTGAGCCATCAGTTCTGTAATTCCAGATACTGCAAAATCAACACATTTACATCATTTTAAGGGGGCAAAGGTGGAAAAGAGTAAGTTCAAAGTGAAAACAAAAATAAAGACAAGTTTGATAAAAACAAATGTGTAATGAGTGCAATAAAGTCAATTTTGTACCTGGGGATAGGCAAAGTGTCTCCCTCTCAAACACCACTGGGGGGCTGCAGCAAGAAGGCTCCCAGGCAGATCAGCAGCAGCAGAGAAGAAGGGGGGCAGTGCTGGGAGGCAGGAGGTTTTTTACCCCAGAAGCAGCAATGTGTCAGCTGACGTTGGCACTGCTTGGGGTCATGTGGGGGGGTGATCGGCCAGCAGGCGACTGACTCTCTTGTTGGGTATTTGTTGCACAAACTTACTTTGCCCCTTAATGGTAAAAAACTTACCAAGTGAATGAAGAAATTCAAGATACTTAAGAGCCATAGAGTTGAATAACAATCCATAAACAGCAATCTGTGAATATATAATGCACAACAATACATCAGAATTATAATATATAAAATGAATTGGATGAAATGTCTCACTGTATAACAACTTTATACACTCGCCCCAAACTGAGGAATCTCCAACACGATACCCTAGAGTCAGCTAAACCGACAAAACTTGTGTCACTGGGTGAAGTCAAAAAGAATTTTTGAATTCACCCACAGAGCCGGGCCAAGTTAGTTTGGCCCCCTAAGCAACGGCCTGAATCAGTGCCCCTCCGCATACTGTATAGAGCAAACAACAAGCACTGACAGGCAGACAGCTAGGTTGCACATTTATTAAAGGTCCAAGTTCAAAGGTAAAAAAACTTCAAATTCAAAAAGGCCAACCGAATGGATGTCAAAGTTTTTTGGGTTAGAGCGAATTCGGCCTATTTCGAATCGTATGATTGGAAGTAACGCTTCTGCGATCTACTACGATTCAAAGTTTTTTTTAAGTTGGAACTTTAATCTTACAAACTCCCCCAATTACCTCCATACAGGTTCTAGGAGGTCCCCCATAGGCTAAAACAGCACTTTGGCAGCTTTTAGGTGGCGAATGGTCAAAGTCAAAGTTTTAAAAAGACAGTACTTAAAAAATACGAATTTTGAAGTTTTTTCAAATTCTAATCGAAGTTGGACTATTCCCTAGTCGAAGTACCCAAAAATTACTTTGAAACTTGAAGTTTTTTACTTCGAAAATTCACTTCGACCTTTGATAAATCTGCCCCCTAGTGTATGCTGGTAAACTATGTTTTGAATACATTGAGAATCAGTGGGCATTACGATATGGGACCTGTTATCCAGACTGCTTGTGACCTGGGGTTTTCTGGAAAACGGATCTTTCCATAATAAGATCTCCATACCTAAAGTCTACTAAAAAACATAAATGTAAATATTAATTAAACCTAACAATTGGTACACCTTAATATAGAATCTAGTAGAAGGAATTATTTTATTATAACAGAGAAAAAGGAAACCATTTAAAAAAAATGTAATTATTTTATTAAAATGGAGTTTAGGGGGGATAACTTTCCCATAATTTGGAGCTTTCTGGAAAACAAAGGGAATGACACATTTTATTGTAAGTGAATGGGTAGAGTGGTAAATGTAATAAAAGTTAGTGGGTAGTGGCACCCCAAGTCTATTATACATTACAAGCATGTGATAGATGGCAGTGGCACAGGGGCACCCCAGCACAATTCTCAGATACAGTTTAAACACTTTGCCACTGTTGTTCCACCAACACAACCAACACTAGACATGAAGCAACATCAATCACAGACCCACAACCATATACATTAATGGATGTACAAAAAATATAGATGACCCTTCTCATATTCTATTTTGTTGCTACACACTTTTTTTATTACTTGCCCCCTATTTTCATATTCTCTCCTGTTTCTTTTTCATTTTCTATTTGTTATTCCAGCAATTTGTTTGGTTAATAGTTGTGCTTTTTTTTACATTTCACATCACAAGAACCTCCCTTCATAATTAATATGTTTTCTCCTACTCCTCTCACATCTGCCAGTTTATCAGCCACTTTTCCCAAATCCACTCGCCATCAATTTCAGGGTCTCTGCACATTTATTTCTGTTCTTTTCTATATATTTTAATTACTTCTTCCCAGTCTCCATAACATTCTGTGACCCATTTTTTTCCTCTTCTGTTTAAAGGGAAACACATCAGTTAATAGTGCTGCTCCAGCAGAATTCTGCACTGAAATCCATTTCTCAAAAGAGCAAACAGATTTTTTTATATTCAATTTTGAAATCTGACATGGGGCTAGACATATTGTCAATTTCCCAGCTGCCCCTGGTCATGTGACTTGTGCCTGCACTTTAGGAGAGAAATGCTTTCTGACAGGCTGCTGTTTTTCCTTCTCAATGTAACTGAATGTGTCTCAGTGGGACCTGGATTTTAGTATTGAGTGTTGTTCTTAGATCTACCAGGCAGTTGTTATATTGTGTTAGGGAGCTGCTATCTGGTTACCTTCCCATTGTTCTTTTGTTTGGCTACTGGGGGGGAGAAGGGAGGGGGTAATATCACACCAACTTGCAGTACAGCAGTAAAGAGTGATTGAAGTTTATCAGAGTACAAGTCACATGACTTGGGGCAGCTGGGAAATTGACAATATGTCTAGCCCCATGTCAGATTTCAAAATTGAATATAAAAAAATCTGTTTGCTCTTTTGAGAAATGGATTTCAGTGCAGAATTCTGCTGGAGCAGCACTATTACCTGATTCATTTTGAAAAAAATGTTTTTTCCCATGACAGTATCCCTTTAATATTTTTTCCTGCTCTTTTTTATGTTTTTCTTTACCCTACCTAGTACCCACTGTCTCTTCTCCCCCCGTGTTCTATTTTAATACCCACTGTCTCTTCTACTGACCTGTTGGGGGTAAAAAAAAATGGAATAAGAGTAATTAGTGTGAGAGATTTGTGTGCTTGGACTGTTACTATGTGCCTGTTACTTTAAATATCCGGGAGCACAGTTCAGTTTTCTTCTTTCTTTTCTGCAACAGATTCAATGCTACTGATTTTGTCCACATAGTTTAACTCTCAGAGGAGGGGAAATTGGATTGGCTGTTGAGAATGTCAGATTTTAGAACCCAGTGGATCCCATTGTACCTCCACTGAAGCTCCAGGTAATATTGTTATAGCTACAAGGTATTACATGAGCCAGTTTTCTATACTGCTCCTCATACGGCTCCTAATAAGCGGCTCCTTCATTTCTCCCATTTGCAAATCCCAGACATTCTCAGGACACTGTGCTACAAATGCAAACGACTCCCAATATCATCATACAAAGAAATGCACTTTAACATTTTTCACAGAGATTCCTATTCCCCAAATTGACAATATCTTGAGTCAGAGGCACAACTGCCCTAAATGTAATTCTCCTGAAGCAGATTTGTATCATTGCTTTTGGGCAGCTCACCCATTAAAGTCCTGGGTATCAATAAGTCACTACAGAAAATGTACTTAACTATGTTCCTTTGTCACCAGAATGGGCCATTTTTGGTATCCCCACACCAGACAACCAGCAGATTCACATGGGGAGTAGAAAACAACTATTTATCATTTCAGTAGTTGCCTACAAACCTACCCTACAAGTTTGGATCAAGAAACAAAACCCCTCATTGTCGTTTTTTGAAAGAAAACAATTTTATTTGTTCCACATGGAATGGCTGAAGCCTCACTGCACAAACACAAACATATAAAACATTTTGGGAGAGTTTTATTGACACAGTAGATAACAATAAGCGACGATCAATCTTACTGTGTTTCCAATATACCACTTATTATATAACAACGTTACTGAGGATAAATTGGGCTAAATCCCTCCTTTTTGCCATTGCCCCTATAAATCTGGATGCACCTGCTAACCCACATGACCTATCCTGTGCTAAATCTTTCTCCGGTACTAAAATACATTGAGTCCAAAGTTGAGGCATGGTCATCCCTACCATTATCTTTATATGGTAGAATTAGGGGCAAATGCACTAAATCGCAAAGCGGCTAACGATAGCGCAAATTCGCCAGCGGGACGTAATTTTGTTATTTTGGTGATTTACTAATGGATGCTGCCATAAATTCACTAGCAAAGTGCACCTACTCTAGCGCTACTTCCCACCCTTACGCCAGACGAAGTTGCGCTCTGGCGAAGGGACGTAACTATGTATATGTATAGTTTAGGTGCTATATGTTAGTGAATCTAACATATAGCACCTAAACTATACAGTGGGCGCCCTGGAGAAACTTCGCCTGGCGAAGTACGGCAAAGTACGGGCGAAGCCATCACTGGTACAACTTTGAAGGTAAGTAAATTTGCCCCTTAATCTTTTCAAGATGATTATCCTTCCAAAGCTAACATACATTTGCAGGCAATCCCCATTAACAATAAACAAGGAAGAGTTTTGAACCCTTAGAAGTCTTGAAATGTCAATGTTTTGGAACAAATCCCAACCTAGAATTGCCTTAGCTACTCTTCAACTCCCAGTTAAAAGAGGGGGATTAGCAGCACCAAACCTATTTTTACATTACTTAGCAGCCCAATAGCAGCATGGCGCTGGGCCTCCCCCTCCCCACAAAATGCCACCACACTACTGGAGGCACAAGGAATGGGTTCATTTGAGGGATTAAAAAAAATCTCCTTTACAGGGGTATCAAAGACTCTCCAACAGCCACTCCCCTAATGAAGGCAACAGTGGGGGCTGGGCAAGTAGCCCTACATTTCTGACCCACAACTTCCCCATGCTGCTCTAGGTACACTCCCCTGTGGTGTAACCCTAAATTACGGCACCTCGAAAGCATCCCAGACCCTCAGTTATGGGCAAGATATGGGATTAAATACATAACAGATATTATTGTGTACAGTAAACTATTGCACTTCCAAATACTGAAGGAGAAATTTGAGTTACCCAATCGGATGCTACTTAGATATTTTCAAGTGAGGATTGCAGTGAACTCTCAATTTCCCGGTGGACAGGTGGATACCACCCCTAGGAGATTGGGGGGTCTATGTACATAACCCAGAACTCCACAAACCTCTCTCTTTATTTTATAGCCACTTAGGGGCAGATGTATCAAGGGTCGAATATCAAGGGTTAATTAACCCTCGATATTCGACTGCCGAATTAAAATCCGAATATCGAAGTCGAAGGATTTTGCGCAATTCGAATGATTCGAAGGATTTTAATCCATCGATCGAAGGATTATGCTTCGATCAGAAAATTATTAGGAAGCCTATGGGGACCTTCCCCATAGGCTAACATTGGCCTCCGTAAGTTTTAGGTGGCGAACTAGGGGGTCGAATAAATTTTTAAAGAGAGAGTACTTCGATTATCGAATAGTCGAATAGTCGAACGATTTTTAGTTCGAATCGTTCGATTCAAAGTCGAAGGTCGTAGTCGATGGTCGAAGTAGCCAAAAAAAACATTCGAAATTCGAACTATTTCTCCTCTATTGCTTCACTCGAATTTAGTGAATGGGCCCCTAAATGTTAACACGTAACTCTGCTTTGAAAAAAAGCCAAGTGGCAGTCAGATATACCCCCACTTGATAATGAAATGTGGGAAGATGCTCTGGAGTCCTACTCGAATGGAATGATATGTAGTAGAGATAAATCAATCCAACTTACATACCTACACAGAACCTATCTTACTCAACAAAGACTTCATAGAATGAATCCCAACCTAACACAGGCTTGCCCCAGGTGCCCTGCTATGCTGGCAGGATATTTTCATATAGTTTGGACCTGTCCTGTGGTACAATTTTTCTGTCAGCAGGTGCTGCAGATCATCCAAGTAAAAACTAATTTAAAAATTCTTATGGATCCTACTATAGTTTTATTGAACAGGGTTGAGGAGCATATGTTGAGGAGCTATCCATCAGAAGAGCTGAGTGTACTCTTCTATCTATTTTACTAATGTATGCAAAAAAGGCGATAGCTCTCAAATGGAAGGACACCTCTGGCCTAACAGTCCCATATTGGCTGGACCTTGTAAAGAAAACAATACTTCTATACAAATTAACGTACATGAGAAGGAACTGCCCAGAAAAGTTCTACAAAATATGGGGGGGGGTCTGGCTAGATCTGGAAGAGGATACATGAATGGGTTCTTACCCAGTGAAGTAGAATCATGGACAAAGCCAATAAATTTGATGATCTGACAACTGGTACTCTCATATAAAGGTACCCCCTGTAACGTCTGCATGTTTACGTGACAGTGTACCTTTAAGGCAGAGAGGCAGGCTGGGTAGGAGGCAGGAACAGGAAGTAAGAGAAATAGCATGAGAGAGAAAGTAGGGGAAGGAATGAGAAATGTAGAATGAATAAAAGTGAATCTCCACTGCAAACTGGATGTGTAATCTTTGTATTAAGCCCACACTGAATGGTGGAGACATAAGAGCCCTCCCCCAGGCTTTCTGTACATAACCCTACTGGTGCACTTTAACACTGACCCTTAGACATGGAAACCCACACTGTACAGATGTAACATGTAACAAATTGACAACGGATAGTTGTTGGTAAAGATCACAATACAGAATACAAAATGCAGAACACATTGTCACGCTTTATTGTTAAGATTGTTTACTAATGTTGAGCTTGTTTACTGAATGCAAACTCCAGAAATGTACTTTAACACCACTGCGCCCATATCTTTTCTTTGTACATTTTAATAAAGCAGAATTGTTAACCGAAAAAAAGAGAAAGTCGGGCCATTTCAGTAACAATCCAGGACTGTGGGCTGAGCTGTCAAAATCAGGACTGTCCTGAGAAAAACGGGACAATTGGGAGGGATGTTTGTACAATTCCCATTCCTTCCTCTGCTTTCTTCCTAATTCCATTCCTCCTACTTCCTGTTCCTGCCTCCTACCCAGCATGCCTCTCTGCCTTAAACATGCAGACAAAGGAAGATTATTTCATACTTACCGAGATCTTCCTTTCCTAGACGTACTCCATGTCAGTACGTTACGGGATAGCCCCTCCTCCCTGCTCCAATTAGAAGGAACCTCCCCAAGCCTTTAAAAGGCCACCACACCCACCTACCGGCGTCTTTGTAACAAGCTCTTAAATTACCGGAAAAGAAAGGGCGGGTGTACTGACATGGAGTACGTCTAGGAAAGGAAGATCTCGGTAAGTATGAAATAATCTTCCTTTTTCCCTAGACGTACTCCATGTCAGTACGTTACGGGACATAGCAAGTTAACGTTATCCCATGGGAGGGAATATGCTTTAAGAAGAAACTGTAATAAGGAAAGGAGTATCTCTGACTAGATAGTCCACCATCATGCAAACTCCTTACCTTAATATAGAGAGTCCAGGTGAAAACCCCAGAATAAGTTCACCAGGCTAAGAATAGAGCTATAGTATAGCATATACTATAGAGAAAGAGAGAGAGAGCGCGAGAGAGAGATGTTAGCCCACTGAGAGTGAGGAACAAGTTAGCTCACTAACCACCACTTCACCCTCCAGAAGAGAGAGAGAGGAAGACAGTCCTGTAAAAGGCGAATTCAGCAAGCTGAGATACTTACTCTCCTACTCACCAAAAAGCATTCATCACATGTATGCCTAATTTCAGTGCACATTGCAAGGTACCTGTAAGAAACACTTGGGAGTAAGAACCCAAAACAGACACAATATAGAAATGATCTGCTTAGGATATATCCATAAATGTAGGATATCCAATGTACCCTCAGGTACCCAAGGCCAGTACCATAAATATCTTCATATCAGAATGCATGTTAGTCAGGACTGTTCTAACAGAAAGCAGATCCTAAAGATCGGAGACAAGGGCACCTGAGAAAATAATTGGGATTAGAATTCCTTACCCTGTGTAAGGTCCTGTGATGAGGCAGACTCAATTAACTGTAAAGAGTTGAGCAACTACAGTACCTAAGAAAGAGCCCCTGTTGGTTGACCCAACCTAGTACTCTGAGAGGTATAACTGAATACCCCTAAGGTTACAGATCCCAATAACCACAGTGCAACTAAAGGACTAATTCCAAGATTTATGGAGGCAGATTATATGCCCTGGATAAATGTTTATAGTCACCCACAAACCTGTGTTCTCTCTACCCATAAGGGACCCACTTAGATGTGGAATCAACTATACTACATATTTAATCGTTGAGGCTGACCTTGGAACTGGAGGGACACTATGGATGTTCCAGTAAGTGTCAGAAGGGCCTCTGATCTACTAGAGTAATGCTGGGTCATATGTATCAGGAGTAGCACAGGAATGTGAATCCGAGAACAAACCAGGATAATAGGAGTGTTGTATCTGGAAATTACCTGGACATTGAGCTCTGTGCGAATGTTTCAGACACAATTTTCAGCAGGTGTAAATGTAATCCCCCTAGCATAGGGAATAATGTGACAGACATGGTCAAAACAGACAAAAAAAATACTTCCAAGCCTCCCATTTGAAGCTAGACAAACCTGTAGGACAGATACATAAACTATCCTTAATTCATTCTCAATGAAATTAATGACTGGAAGTGGTAAGAGATTACACTCTACTGTAATGACTGCAACCGTCCCACTTAAGGGAAGACTATGATCCTGCTCAGAAGAGCCAAGTACATTTTCGGCCGAAGCAATAGGATAAGTAGCAACTGCAGTATGTAACTGTGAGGAGGAAAGATCCAAAACTGCTGGTGTTCCAAGAGGGCACAGACATAGAGAGGGAAAATAATTAACGCTCCTAGGATGCCTCCATCTGCTGTCCAATCAGTTACCTATCTGGTGTGGAAGAACAGCCGGCCCTGTATTCTAAAAAACCACTAACTAGGGGTTTGAGAATTGAAGAAAAAATAAATAAATAAATAAAATAAATGGGCCCAAAATAAGTGCCTTCTGGACACAGAGCCTTAAGTCACAAAGCCGTTTTGATGATAGTATAAGGTAGTATAAGCAGAATATCCCTATCCTGGGCCAGACTTGAACAGAGGTCATCTCTATGGACTAACAAGACACTTTGGAGGACTCCTATAGCCTGAAAACCCTTGGTTTGAAATATATACCTTATGCAAATTCCCAGTGGCCTGATATGTATGTGTACCCTGTCTCTATAGACACCCTGTATTGGCAGATAAAATGTCCCCTCTATCCTGACATTAAGAATATCAGTAGAATAGTATAGGAATAACACTGGGTAGTGGCTCCCCTCTCTAATTTGTAGGAGGCACCAAGGAGTCACCCTAAAAAACGGTAGAAATACATCTGGGGATCCTTCAGCCAAGCATAGAGAACTGTATACCTTGTTCTTCCTTAAACCTATGAATATGGAATTTCCACAGGTTGCACCCCTCGAAACTAGCCAGATGTCCTGGCTGCTATAGTGAAATTTATGGATGAAGAGTTCAAGTACTGATTGTTCCAGGAATCTTCAAAAATACTATATGTTGCATAAAAATATAGGTTTATTGAGCCAACGTTTCTGGTTCCAAAAAAGAACCCATCCCAAGGACACAAATCATATATAGATATCTGTGCAAACATATATACACACTCATATACATGCCTTAATAATAAAATATATGCACCTGCCTATGGCCCTCTTATAGATGCAAACATATATGTTGCTTGGTAGACCAGTTGTATTATGGAGTTTATCCATTTATTGAGCATTTGTTCTGAAGGCAGTAGAATCCCCCTGCAGGATGTGGGCCATGGTGCAAGCATATATTAAAATATGTGATAATAATATGTACCTCGGTCAGAGTCCTAAGCTCCTGGTAGAGCACAGTACCCGACCCCAGAGCTCGAGCTGCGTGGGTAGTAATAGACTGCACAATTGACTGGGCAAAGCAATTATCTGGTCCTCCATTCGTTCAGGCAGTGATCGGTGATACAAGGCTGCTGAATCTGGAAAAATTTACATTCAATGGTCCCAAAAGTAGTACATACCTGTGGTTATTGTTAACCCAGCAATCCTTATGACAGACAGGCTTCAGAACTCCTGTAGTGCTTATCAAGACAAAGTTAAGCTTACCTGCCATCGGGAAAAAATATTGCCTAGTGTTTAATTTATTAAGCCATATCTTATCCCAGGAGCAATGCCATAGAATGAAAAGACCTTCATATGTAGGTATTCCTATCAGTACTCATCTGGATTAAACCTGAATGTACCCCAGAAACAATTACAACCCCATGTAATGCATAGTTTAGGTTAGCTGCAGTCAGAGCAAACCTATATCAGACCTTCATAGCCACCCAGTCCAGTGATGTACATCTATTAGAGCTACTGGTTCAAGGTGAGTAATAATTAGAGCATATCATACTACAGAGAATAGGAGCATACAGATATGATCACAGCAACATGTAATACATAAAATATTAGCTACTGCTTAGGGCAAGCGTAAATCTGGTCCTAGCCGTTCCCAGGCCTGTGCTTTACATACCTTAGGGCTACCTATTCCAGGTGAGCCATAGCCAGGGTATATACTGCAGAAGAAAATATAAGCACAGATTCAATCACAGTAACATGAAATACATAGTTTATATGAGCTGCTGCTTAGGGCAAGCATATCTCAGGGCCTAGCAACTCAAAAGGCCTGTGCTCTACATCCATTAGGGCTACTTGTTCCATGAGAGAAATAGCCAAATCGTAAACTGCAGAAAACATGCAATACATAATTAGGTTAGCTGCTGCTTATAGCAAGCATGTATCAGGACCTAGCAGCAAGACAGATCTGTGCTCTACATATCGCAGGGCTACGTGTTCTTTGTGAGCAATAGCCAGAGCATAAGCTGTATAACAAAATAGTAGCACAGGTACAATCACAGCAATATGAAATACATAGTTAGATTAGCTGCTGCTTCGAGCAAGCATGTCTCAGGGCCTAGCAGCCAGCCAGACCTGTGCTCTACATCCTGTAGGGCCACGTTTTACCTGTGAGCAATAGCCAGAGCTTAAGCTGTAGAACAAAATAGGAGCACAGGTACAATCACGGAAACATGAGGTCCATAGTTTAGATTAGCTGCTGCATAGAGCAAGCTTATATCAGGCCCTAGCATTCAGCCAGACCCTTGCTCGACCTCCATTATGGCTACCTTTTCTATGTGAGCAATAGCCAAAACATAGAATGCAGAACAAAAATAGCGCAATACATATTATGGATTATCTGATGTTTATAGCAAGTATATATCAGAGCCTAGCAGCCCCCCCAGCCCAGTGATCCATATTCAATAGGGCTACTGGTGTCCTATTTGTAAATGGCTTGTGCTTTCAGGCAGGAAACAATCATAACCAGGCACAATGCAGATAAGCATATGAATATATAGCATGCAAGCAGTTAGTTAGACTTTAGTACACTGCAGAACAGCATATGGACACACTCCTTACCTGCTGCTCATTATGCAAGGCTGGAAGCAGACCCTTTAATGTCACAAATTCCAGGACACTCTATTGTTAACAGGAAAACAGGCCTCACAAGTTTACTGACAACAGCAGGACTTACCTGAGGCTGCAGCTTCCTCGCTTGCTGAGTTAGAGAGTGGGCGGAGCCATCTCCACTTGCTTTAGCTGGACCTGATTATACTCAGCTGGTGTCTGCACTCAGTGGGGGGTTGATTATACTCAGCTGGTGTCTGTATAGGCAGGGAACCCAAAGCAACTGCGTGGGTTATACTGAGGCAAATTGGATAATTAGTGTTGGTGCTTCCTGCACAGGCCCAAGTTTGCTATAATATGAAGCCTATAGCGAAACTTTTTTATATTTTTTATTTTTTTATTATTATTTTAACTACCTCCACCTTAGGAAAGTCTGTTGAGGGAGGCAGTTGGCCATGACCTGCCCCCATTAAAACAAAAATAAAACAAAGGTAACAGGGGGCAGTAAGGTTCAGGCCCCTAACTAATTAGCCTAAATTAACTGCCACCTCCCTCGCCCATTCGTAAAAATGGGGTGTAGGGGCCACATACACCAGTGCCGCCTGAGGCCCTCTGGGCAGGTCGGGAGGGCACACGAATGGGGGGACAAGCACCTGCCACCCAATGCTCTTGATAGCAATACAGGAAGGCAACTGAAATACAGGCAGACAAGGAGTAGCAAACATTGCACCTCAGTGCCTTACCTGATTCAGGAGCTGAAGTTCAGAAGACTCCAGGTCTGAGGTAGTGTGCTGGGGGGAAAAAAGGTCCCATGGACCAAAACCCCTGTCCCTAGGACGCCTTCCGGGCAGGCCTAATGCTTTCCTAGGCATAAAAAGAGAAAAACAAAAATTTGCTTCTAATGATTGAGGCCTTTGTTCAGAGAACAAAGCCAAGAGCATAAGAGAAGGAAAAAAAAGACGCCGGTAGGTGGGTGTGGTGGCCTTTTAAAGGCTTGGGGAGGTTCCTTCTAATTGGAGCAGGGAGGAGGGGCTATCCCGTAACGTACTGACATGGAGTACGTCTAGGGAAACTATAATTACCTACATGGAATGTTTCCTAGTAGGGTCCTGAGCTGCCTCATATAAATAGTTGTCATTAAGCAAATTTATAATCCTGGACTTGGCCACCCCCATTACTTCTGTTAATGTCTAGATAATTGTAGTCACCCATTGTAGCTGGCCAGCTAAGACCTGTCCTAGGTTACTATTATGGTTATATATGTATGCACCAAAACCTGCCAATAACCTCAGTACAGTTCTAATGTTCACATGTTTAAGTAAAAAGCAGAGTTTGCCTGTAATTTATGTTTCTGAATGTGAATGTTATAACGTTTATATGCATTGTGTTAGCAGAAGCAGAAAAAGAAAATATACCTTTAAGAACCATCATATAGGTAAGCCAATCATAGCCAGCCTCACACTGCACAAGAGCTTCAACCAATCCCAGTCAGCTACACAATTGATCTGTGTGGGAGTTCCCCTAGCCAGATCTTTCTGAGGCCATTACTTATCAGACAAAGGGAAGAAACAGAGAGTTCCAGTCAGAGATAAGTTTTATGGAAGCAGAGAAGGCCAAATAGGTATTTAATACACTTGTTTATGTTACCCTATTGTTTCATAGTGTGAGTAGGTCTGTATATTGAACCTGTATATGTGTTTACTTATAGTTCCACCAATTACAGAACAATCCGAGTGCCAATTACAGACCAATCAGAGTACCAATTACAGACCAAATACAGATGCAATTACAAATCCAAATGCAAATCCAAAGGTGAATTGCTTACTGCTGATATAAAGCAAATGCACAGTCCCATACCAAAGTGCTATACCTGAGAGTCAAATACATCCACCATCTTATGTCATCTGACAAGACTGAACTGTTCAACTGACTTTTATGGTTTTATTCACCACGTGTTTGTACATGGAATATCCGCTGCACAAGCAGCAGTGTTATATGAAGAAAGTTGAAGTTATTACAGAAGTTATTTAAAGGTATTGGTGTGTTCTTTAAACCTACTGCTTCCATAGAACGGCGCTAGAGGAATTACAGAGTAAAAGAAAGTCTGATTAGACTAAAGGGACAGAGATTTTATAATTCTTCTAATGCCACAGCGCACAAGGCACTGTGTAGTGCTGTGCCTGCCACAGTGGAACTATAACCTTCTGAGGGCAAAGCAATAGTGCTCCTCAATTTGCACAGTAAAGAGCGCATTAGAGAAGCGGAGTGCCAGCATATACCGACAAGCAGCAACTGTTCCCTGAGTGAGCACGCAGAGATACCTCAGCGGAGCTACCATACAGGCCATAGAACGTGGGCATTAGTCAGACTGCAGCCAACTCTTAAAGTGGCAGAACGGCAAAGGCAAGATAGTCAGAAAAAGAGCGCCAACCCTCATGCAATTCATAGAGAGGGAAAGAGACGCATGGTGGGAGGTCAGAGTCCAGAGTTAGAGTGTCCGCACCGCTATCCACCAACAGACTACGTGTTGAATCCAGCTAGTTCCCACAACTAGGCCCAAAGCTTGCAGCAGCGCATCGCAAGTCATCGCAGAGCATTGCAAGTCATCACAGAGTATCGCAAGTCATCACAGAGCATCACAAGTCATCGCAGAGCATCGCAAGTCATTGCAGAGCATCGCAAGTCATCGCATCAAGGAAAGACAAGTCTCCTTTAAGATTGACATTTGTTCCTGCAACCTTCAGATCACAGTATCCTGCTCTTCAAATAAGGTCAGAGCTTTCCCTTTTATAACTTGTCCTTGCACATAGGTTTTCCAACAGACATCTTTTGTGTTCAGGAAAAACAGACTTTAAAGCAAAAAGGACAATTTATAGTATATGGACTCTAAAGTCATTTATTCCTGCATCTACTGCCATTACATTTAAAGTGAAAGTCATTTATTTTTTGCATTTGTCAGTATTGCATTTAAAGTGACAGGTCCTTATCTTCATATTAATTATTATAGCATTAAAAAAAATGGCTGAGCCTAGTATTACCACTCCACCATTAGAGGATGCAAAGAAAGATATAGTAGAAGATGAAGAGCAAGAGAACCTGTCTGAGTTAGAAAGATCTAATGTAACAGTAGTCTCGCCCCACGAAATATAGCCCAAACAGGTGAACTAAGACGTTCATCACATGACAGAAAACCGACCCAAAAGGTGCTAGAAAATTTGGAGCAAGAGGCAGCGCTGAAAAGAAAAAGGTTCGCCCGAATGTATGAGAGGTGGAAATTATACATTATAGGCATTTGTAAAAAGCTAAAACAAGAAAGCATAAAAGGGAACCTGTGTGAAATGATAGAGTCAGTAGAAGAATCTGAGTCAGAGCTTATGGCAGCATATGTCAACCTGCGATCGTCTATGACACCTTCCCAGGATATTGTAAGGAACATGGACACATGTACAGCAGTCACTAGGGATTTAGCAAAGCTCATGAGAGAACTATCATCTGCAGCAAACTACGATGAAGTTAAGGCACGAAAGGGAATGAATGAGTTCTTCAAGAGAGACTATGCCAGGTCCTTAGGGGGAACCACAATCTCAAGTGCGACTTCCTTTGCTAGCAGAAGTACCAGCCAAATATCAGAGTCCTCAAATACTTCAGCCAAAAGAAAGGAATTAGCTGAACAACTCGCTGCCAAGAGAGCAGAAGTAGAGATGGAATCTGCCATTGAGATGCAGCGTCTACGGATAGCCGAAATGGATGCACAGCGAGATAAAATGGAATCTAAAATGAAAAGTCTGGAAAGGCAAAAGGAAGTTAAGATTATAGAAGCCAGACTCAGAGTACACAAAGAGCATATGAATCAGGGTAGTCATAGGTCCAAATCATTACTAAGTGAAGAAGCCGACTCCTACTTTCTTCCATACACCCAGGAGAATTGAAGGAAATCTCCAGCATGTTGTGAAAAAATAAGTCGTAGCCCTTCCATCCCTGCTCAGAGAAACAAAGAGAGAGACTCACCTAATTCAGAACCAAGTGAGAAAATAGAACCAGATAACTCTATCCCCGTATGTCATGGCAACGTACATGAGGATGTTACAGCTGTTGTCCCTCAAAGAAAATTCCTCACTAGACTTCCTGTTCCGGAACCTACTGTATTTTCTGGAGACGTACTGAAGTTCATAGAGTGGAAAGCAAGTTTTGAAATGATCATTGAGCATCATTGCTTCCGTCCAGTAGACAAGTTATTCTACCTTCAGAGATATACTGGCGGAGAAGTAAAGAAAGCTCATGAAGGTAACTTCTATAGGAAAGATGAAGAAGCCTACAAGCAAGCCTGGGAAAAATTAAATGCAAGATATGGTCATCCCTTCTTAGTACAAAGAGCCTTCAGAGAGAAATTAATAAAGAACACTTCAAACTCCAAGAGTATGGTGACTTCCTGCAAGCATGCAGCAATGCCATCCCACATGTTCAAGGACTAGAAGTACTGAACGACTATCTAGAAAACCACAGGATGCTAACCAAGCTACCTGAAGAAGTGGCTTCTAGATGGAATCGCTATGTGACTAAACAGTTAGATCAAGGCAAAAACTTCCCAAGTTTCAAAGAGTTCTCTGTGTTTGTCAATGAGGAAGCATGGATAGCATGTAATCCAGTAACAGCATCTTACGTCTTAAAACCCTTAGAAGAAAGGCCTGCAAGAGAGACAAAACGTGCAAGAGCAACTAGCTTTACAACCAACACAGCTACTAAAGGTCCAGATACCTATGAGAGCAAGTTCAAAGTCACTACTGGGATCAGTAAAGAGTTAGAACCTACAAATCTTCAGACTACCTTCAAGTGTATGTTCTGTGGAGAGAACCACTCTATACATAAGTGCCAACAATTGAAGGAAAAGTCTCCAGATGAAAAGAAGAAGTTTGTACTTGATAACCAACTGTGTTTTGGATGTCTAAGAAAAGGCCATGTTACTAAGGAGTGCAAGAAAAAGGCCACATGCAGCGTTTGTAGAGGACGCCATCCTACACCACTACATGAAGAGCGTCCAAAGAAAGAGAAATCCTTAATGCCCAGAGATACTGAGGAAGAAAAGAAAGTATCAGTATTCTCTTGCAGAGTGAGGGAAGGAGAAATCAATGGCACATCAATGGTTGTACCAGTGTGCATTTCAAATCCTAAAAGGAAGAACAAGAAGGTATACGCCTATGCACTACTGGATGCTCAGAGTGATGTCACCTTCATTGATCAAGAAATCTGCAAGAAATTACAAGTGGCTACAGAACCAGTGAAACTCAAACTCACCACAATGACGGGAAGAGACACATTGGTGAACAGTCAAAGAGTCAAAGGACTGAGAGTTAGAGGACTTCATTCAAACTGCATATTAGATCTACCTCCAGCTTATACAAAAGACGACATACCTCTAGATGGAGACCGCATACCTACCTGTGAAACAGCCAACAAATGGGAGCACCTACCTGTCATATCCCATGAAATGTCCCCGCTGAAGGAGTTTGGTGTTGGACTGCTGATAGGTTACGACTGTCCTGAGGCGTTGGTACCACGAAAGGTAATCACAGGCGGAAAGGGTGAACCCTACGCAGTTCAAACTGATCTAGGATGGGGTGTTGTTGGAGGAAAACAGCAGATTGCAAACTCAAGACAGGTGACAGGATTGTGTCATCGAATATCCCTCCTAGAGCTACCAACTGTAAGTCCAGCGAAAGTAATCAAGATCCTAGAATCCGACTTTGCAGACGTAAGTTCTAGTGAAAAGAGTGTATCCCAAGAGGACATAAAGTTTGTACACACTCTAGAAGATAATATTCAGCAAAATCAACAAGGTCATCTTGAAATGCCCTTACCCTTTAGAGAACGACCTCATCTGCCAAACAACAGAGTTCTTGCCCTAGTAAGATTGAAAGGCTTAAAGAAAAGGATGGGAAGAAATCCCAAACTCAAGGATGATTATTTGAAATTCACGAAAGACATCCTCAAAGAAGGACATGCAGAGAAAGTTGATAGTCAGCCTAAAGAAGGAGAGGTGTGGTACATACCACATCAAGGTGTCTATCACCCAAAGAAACCAGATAAGATCAGAGTAGTTTTTGATTGCTCAGCAAAGTACAATGATGTTGCATTGAATGATCATCTACTAAAAGGACCAGATCTTACAAACACTCTACCTGGAGTACTCTGTAGATTTAGAAAGTATCCCGTAGCAGTCATGTGTGACGTTGAAAAGATGTTCCACCAGTTTCATGTGAAGAATGAAGATAGAGACTTTCTGAGGTTTCTATTGTGGGAGGACGGAGATATAGATACAGAGCCAGCAGAATACAGGATGAAAGTACACTTGTTTGGAGCAGCATCATCTCCAGGTTGTGCCAATTATGGTATGAAGTATCTGGCCAAACAGAATGAAAAGGATTGTCCATCAGCAGCAAATTTTCTGAAGAAAAACTTTTATGTAGATGATGGTCTTATAAGTCTAGAGTCCACAGAATCTGCAATTCAATTGGTGAAAGAAAGCCAAGAGTTATGCGCAAGGGGAAACCTTCGTCTTCACAAATTCATCTCAAACAACAGAGAGGTACTGGAATCCATCAGTGACTCTGAACGTGCATCAACAATGAAGAATGTAGATCTTAACTATGATCATCTTCCAGTTCAGAATGTACTCGGATTGGGATGGAATGTAGAAGATGATAATTTCTTCTTTGAAGTATCCATTGAAGAGAAAGTTCCAACTAGACGTACCATTCTTTCCACAGTGGCTTCAATATATGATCCATTGGGATTCTTGGCACCAGTAATTCTCAAAGCAAAAGAAATGCTGCAAGAATTATGCAGACAGAAATTGGAATGGGATGAACCCATACCCGAAAGCTTGAGGCCAAGGTGGGAGAGTTGGATAAGAGACTTGCAAAATTCTCTTATTTCTCTTATTCGGATACCCAGATGTTTTGTACCTCCTGATTTCAGAAAGTACAAGAAAATAGAACTTCATCACTTTTCAGATGCCAGTAGTCATGGTTATGGTCAGTGCTCCTACATCAGAGTGATAGGAGAAGAAAAGATACACTGTGCCCTGGTTATGGGAAAGGCCAGAGTCGCACCAAACAGTATTCAGACAATACCAAGACTTGAACTGACAGCAGCTGTCGTTTCAGCATCAGTAAGCCAGTTTCTGAAAGAATTGGAATTGAAAATAGATGAAGAGTATTTTTGGACAGACTCACAAGTTGTCCTAGGATACATAAACAATGACGCTCGAAGATTCCACATCTTTGTCGCCAACAGAGTCCAGAAAATTCGAGGAACAACAAATCCAGAACATTGGCATTATATTGACACAAAGCATAACCCAGCAGATCATGCTTCAAGAGGCCTGAATGTAACAGAATTGAAGAATTCAAACTGGTTCACCGGTCCAGAGTTCCTTTGGGAAAAGGAAATTATACCCAGTGAAGGTTATACAGAACTGTCTATGGGTGATCCAGAAGTAAAGGTTGTTCAAACATTGAGCACTGCCGCCAAGTGTCAAGATGACATACTTGAAAGACTAGCCGGATGTTCAAAGTGGAATACAGTCATAAACGTAGTAGCTCGAATTCAACGGTTGGCAAAAGGAATCAGAAAGAAGGAATCGTTGAATGTAGAGGAAAGAATGAAAGCTGAAGAAACAGTCATAAGACTCATTCAACAGAGATTGTACAGTGAAGAATTGAAGAGACTTAATCAAAGACCTAAAAGGCTTCCAAACAACCACCCATTGTACAAGCTTAATCTTGTTCTGCAGGATGGTATACTGAAGGTGGGAGGGAGACTGGAAAATGCATCGTTACCTGGCAGAGTTAAGCATCCAGCAATTCTACCCAAAAATTCTACCTTCACAAGATTGATTATTGATCACTACCACAACGGATCCTTGCATCAAGGAAGAAACTTTACCCAAAACTGTTTGAGAGAAGGTGGTTACTGGATAGTGAAAGGAAGCAAAGTTATAGCAAAGTACATAAGTAAATGTGTAACCTGCAGAAAGACACGTAGACCTACAGAAGAACAAAGAATGGCTGATCTACCGGCTGATCGTGTGAACCCATCACCACCATTTCTTTATAGCGGAATGGATTGTTTTGGCCCATTTATCACCAAACAGAACCGCAAGGAGTACAAGAGATATGGACTAATATTTACATGTCTAAGCTCCAGAGCAATTCACCTGGAAATGTTGGAAGATATGTCAACTGATGCATTCATCAATGCCTTAAGATGTTTCATAGCCATTAGAGGTACTGTCAGAGAGCTTAGATCTGACCAAGGATCTAATTTTGTTGGAGCAAAGAATGAATTGAACAAGGCTCTAAAAGAGATGGATAAAGAAAAAGTAACTGAGTACTTGTTAGAGAAACAGTGTGATTTTCACATGAATGCTCGAAATGCAAGCCATACAGGAGGAGTTTGGGAGAGGCAAATCAGAACTGTAAGAAATGTGCTAAGTGCAGTGTTAAAAAGGAACGCTGGAAGAATAGATGATGCTTCACTTAGGACACTATTCTATGAAGTAATGTCTATTGTTAACAGTCGTCCACTTACAGTCGACAACATCAACGACCCAACAAGTTTGGAACCTTTAACTCCCAACCATCTACTTCACCTTAAACCTGATTACATACAGCCACCGCCTGGCAAATTCACCAAAGAGGATTTATACGCCAGAAAAAGATGGTGAAGAGTTCAATGTCTATCAGAACAGTTTTGGAATAGATGGAGTAAAGAGTACTTAGCTCATCTCACACTAAGAAGTAAATGGCAAACACCCAGAAGAAATGTCCAAATTGATGACATAGTGTAAGTAAAAGAAGACGACTTACCTAGAAGTCAATGGAAATTGGCCAAAGTCCTAGAAGTTCAAAAGGATAAAGATGGACAAGCGAGAAGAGTATTGTTACAAATAGGAGACTCAAAACTTGACAAAAAAGGAAAACGTCTCACAATTCCACTCAAGTTGGAACGTCCAATTCAAAAGTTAGTTGTTCTGCTTGAGAGTAACAAAAGACACTTGAGAGTTGAGAACCAGATGGAAAATTCCTCAAATCCATGTTGAAATCCTACTACTGAGAACATAGAGTTGTAGGTAATTTTGGTGGGAGTGTAGCTGGCCAGCTAAGACCTGTCCTAGGTTACTATTATGGTTATATATGTATGCACCAAAACCTGCCAATAACCTCAGTACAGTTCTTATGTTCACATGTTTAAGTAAAAAGCAGAGTTTGCCTATAATTTATGTTTCTGAATGTGAATGTTATAACATTTATATGCATTGTGTTAGCAGAAGCAGAAAAAGAAAATATACCTTTAAGAACCATTATATAGGTAAGCCAATCATAGCCAGCCTCACACTGCACAAGAGCTTCAACCAATCCCAGTCAGCTACACAATTGATCTGTGTGGGAGTTCCCCTAGCCAGATCTTTCTGAGGCCATTACTTATCAGAAAAAGGGAGAGTTCCAGTCAGAGATAAGTTTTATGGAAGCAGAGAAGGCCAAATAGGTATTTAATACACTTGTTTATGTTACCCTATTGTTTAATAGTGTGAGTAGGTCTGTATATTGAACCTGTATATGTGCTTACTTATAGTTCCACCAATTTCAGAACAATCCGAGTGCCAATTTCAGAACAATCCGAGTGCCAATTACAGACCAAATACAGATGCAATTACAAATCCAAATGCAAATACAAAGGTGAATTGCTTACTGCTGATATAAAGCAAATGCACAGTCCCATACCAAAGTGCTATACCTGAGAGTCAAATACATCCACCATCTTATGTCATCTGACAAGACTGAACTGTTCAACTGACTTTTATGGTTTTATTCACCACGTGTTTGTACATGGAATATCCGCTGCACAAGCAGCAGTGTTATATGAAGAAAGTTGAAGTTATTACAGAAGTTATTTAAAGGAATTGGTGTGTTCTTTAAACCTACTGCTTCCATAGAACGGCGCTAGAGGAATTACAGAGTAAAAGAAAGTCTGATTAGACTAAAGGGACAGAAATTTTATAATTCTTCTGATGCCACAGCGCACAAGGCACTGTGTAGTGCTGCACCTGCCACACCCATAATAATAATAATATATTACTCACTGTCTATTTTCTGCAGGGATCTTACGGGTATATCTGGATTATTATGTCTAAAGGGGGTGACAAAGGGCAAGTGGCGAGTGTGGTGGCTTTTTTGGGGCCATTAAGTTTCACTTTTGCTTTAGGCTTCGTATATTTTCATTTCAAATCAATATTTATTTAGTTTTTTTCATCAAAAGGAAAGGGGAGGGGGTACAGAAAGGAAAAAAGGGAGGTAAGGGAAAAGGGAACAGTAAAGTTATAAAATTCCACATGCTTCGTATATTTTCATGTCAGCCCTACTCATCATTGTACATAGTTGTGGGTGGGAGACATGGAGGATGTGTGTTTGGTGGGAACCTGAGGTGAAGTTGGGCTCCTGGTACCCAAGTCTGACACTGCCCTTCCTTTACTGGGAGTTGTAACTCACTAGACTTCTGATAAGTAACAAATCAGCTGAAGTGCTGAGGGTAAAGGCAATGCTCCAAGTATCAGTAGTAACCTAGTTACCCTAAAACCATGACATTAGTTACATTTTTTATGACCCACTGAGATTGTGCATTATTAGTCTGTTTCTCCAGGAACCTCAATATCAGTGTCCCACCTAGTGACACATTTACAATATCCACACAAATAACACATTCTTATAATGAACATAGTTACATAAGATTAGAGGAAAAGACAAAAAAAGAAATACTGATTAATTTTAACGTTATATAATAGATGTCCAACTCTTTCCTAAAACAATGTAATTTATCTGCCAGTTCAGGTCCCTCATGCAGGGAATTGTAGACCCCCATTGTTCTTCATTTGGCATTGACTTTCTTCTCTTGTTACTGTACAGGTTTGTGCTATTGATTCATTGTTTTCCCTTCCCAAGTCATTTATCAATAGATTGAATAATGAGCATATTCATTACACAGGGACCCAAACTGAACCAAGTGGCTCCCAATTTACTTCAAATTTGCTTCTTGCCATCCAATAGCCTTCAGCTGTCAGGAGAATTCTGAGGGTTGTAGTTTAAGACAACGTTTATTCTGCCTTTTCAAACACTGATTTTAATGAGCCAAATACCCACCACACCTGAAAGGGTTAATTCACAGGAGTACAAAGTGCTGTTTGTCTTTGATAAAAGGGAAAGGTCAGTTTGGTTTCTTGTTCAGTTGCTGTTCCTGCTCTCAGTGATGGCGGCTGCTGATCTGAGAGACGAGCTGAGCTGCTCCATCTGCCTGAGCATTTATACTGATCCTGTATCCCTGCCGTGTGCCCATAACTTCTGCCGGGGCTGTATTGGGAGGGTGCTGGGCACCCAGGAGGGATCTGGGCCTTATTCCTGCCCTGAATGCAGACAGGAGTTTAAGGAGCACCCTGCCCTGCCCAGGAACAGAACTCTGGGGAACATAGCAGAGCGATTCCTTTCTGCTCAGCCCGAGCCGGGGGACACTGGGATTCCCTGCACCTACTGTGACTCCCATGTGCCTGCTGTTAAATCCTGTCTCATGTGTGAGGCTTCTCTGTGTAATAAGCACCTGAGGATGCACAGCAAGTCAGCAGAACATGTACTGACCCAACCCACTGATTCCTTCATGGAGAGAAAATGTTCTGTACATCACAAGGTTCTGGAGTTTTACTGCTGTGAGACCTGTGTCTGTGTGTCCTGCTGTCTGGCTGGAGAGCACAGGGGCCACAGGGTGGAGCTGCTGAGTGAGGCCTCTGAGAAGAAGAAAGAGACACTGAGGAAAGTTGTGGAGAAACTGAGGCCAGAGAGAGAGGAGACTGAGAGAGGAGCCCAGAGACTGCAGGAGCGCAGGAGAGAAGTGGCAGAAAAAGCAGCCGGTGAGACAGAGAGAGTCACTGCCCTGTTTAGAGACATCAGGGAACAGCTGGAAGCCCTAGAGAAGCGACTCCTGAGTGACATCTCCAGCCAGAAAGAGAAGCTCTCACTCACACTCACTGATCTGATGGAGCAGCTGGAAATAAAGAAGGACGAGCTGTCCAGGAAGATCCGTCACATTGAGGAGCTGTGCAAAATGGCAGATCCACTCACTGTCCTACAGGAACGGGAATCACATGGAGCTGCAGATAATGAGGGGGGCAGAGAGAGACATGATATAAAGGTCCCTGCTGTAGGGGATCTGGATGTGGATCTGATCTCAGAGACATTACTCACAGGCTTAGCTGCCATTGGGACTGGGGTAAAGGGAAGGATCTATGGGCAGGAGGCTACAGACCTGTTACTGGATATAAAGACGGCTCATAATTGTGTATCTGTATCAGGGGACAGGAAATCTGCTTCCTACTCAAAAACAGAACTACATTACCCACAATCCCCAGAGAGATTTCAGCATTACGCTCAGGCTTTAAGCAGAAGGAGTTTCCCCTCAGGGCGACATTACTGGGAAGTGGAGGTCAGTGAATCAGGGATGTGGGGGGTAGGGGTGGCCTATCCCAGTATAGAGAGGGGAGGGTATCAGTCCTGTATTGGGGAGAATAACAAGTCCTGGTGTTTGTACAGATGGGATGATGATTCCTATTCAGTGAGACATGACAGTAAAGACACAGATTTACCCCACGTCCCTTCCTGCAGGAGAATCAGGATCTGGTTGGACTATGAGGCCGGACGTCTGTCCTTTTATGAGATGAGTGAGCCAATCAGACACTTACACACCTTCACTGCCACATTCACTGAGCCCCTTCATGCTGTATTTTATCTTTATGGTGATGGTGCCTCAGTAAAATTCCTTAAATAAGTCCCTGCCCAGGGCTGGAGTCAATGTTTATAATAAGCCAATCTGATGTGACTCAACCCAATAAACCCTTGAAGTGCCACCATTCAGGATAAACAGAAATATTGAACCGATAGCCAAGTCTTCTGCTGATATGGGTCATCTTGTCTCCCACCATACACTCACCGAATATCGTACAAAAGATCTTTTGTATGATCAATATTGGTGCGTGTATGACCACCTTAACTTAGTATGTTACAGAATGGCTAATTCTAAGCAATTTTTAAAGTGGCCTTAATTTTTTATTTTTTATAGTTTTTCAATTATTTGCCTTCTTCTTCTGACTCTTTCCGTTTTCAAATGAGGGTCACTGACCAAATCTAAAAAAACAAATGCTCTGTAAGGCTACAAATGTATTGTTATTGCTACTTTTTATTGCTCTGATTTCCATTGAGGCCTCTCCTATTCATATTCCAGTCTCTTATTCAAATCAGTGCATGGTTGCTAGGGGAATTAGGACCATAGCAACCAGATTACTGAATTTGCAAACTCGAGAAATGCTGAAATAAATAATAAAAAATTAAAACCAATTGCAATTGTCTTGGAATATCACTATCTACATCATACTAATAGTTAAATGAAATATGAACAACCCCTGCATTTAGGTTGCGTTTCTATCAAACATCATATTAGTTGTACATCTGCAGATTTATATGATCATCTGTCCCTTGCACCAATATGGAGACATTTCAGTAGGTTGTAGATACATCAAAATGTTCAGGGAGTAAATACTAAGCCTAAATCCCTTTTAGTACTACGGCCCCTTTACTGTAGGCCAGTTGTGCCCCCTAGCTCCCACCAACCTTTACATTGAGCACAAGGCTGTTCTTTATAGCTAATCTGTTTCACATATGTTCCTAGCATGTGCTATTGCTGTTTAACTTCACTCAGAGGATCCCTGTTCCCCGATTTTTCCTAAAGGGTTGGTTCCCTTAGGGCCTGAAGTATTTACTAGGCCTTGTTGAACCCAGACTCCTCAGCAGATGTCCACCTTAGTCAGAAGAAGGAGGCCAAAGAGAAAGAACCGAGGCTTCCTAATTACTTTATTAAAGGAAACAAATAGGATAAGTGAACTCTCCTAATCTTGTAGGCAATAATGAATAATATATGGTGCTGGTTTTAATCTGGGCTAAAAATTAACATTATCCCAATCTGAGCTCATTATCCCAATCTGATTGGGATTGAGCTCAGATGGGGAGAGAGTGAAAACCCCTTGGGAATCAATAATTACCGCTCAAAAAGACATTAGTAAACCTCTATCTACAATGTATAAGCTACTCCTTGAGACTTACCAGCCTAGCTTTGATTCACAACGTAGGCATTGGGCAAACGAGTTAATGATTGAGATTCCTAAAGATCTATGGAAAGATGTCATTAAAACTATTTATAAAACTTCTATAGCGTCAAAAACAAGGGAAGCCGCATACAAATTATTAACAAGGTGGCATTACACCCCAATGAAAATTAACAGGATGTACCCTAATAATTCGGGGAGGTGCTGGAGGTGTTATGAAGAAGAAGGTAACCATACGCATATATGCTTAACATGCTCAGTGTTGAAGTATTATTGGGAAAATATAATAGATGCCATAGGGAAGATAACACAGAACAAGATTAGGATAGAGAATCCAAGTGGTATTATTTTAAATTTACATGAAAATACAAGGAAAATAATAAAAGAGCCACTCACTCTGCAATTACTACAATCAGCCAAGTCGATAATCCGTAAGCGATGGAAATCAGCAGTCCCACCAACATTTAGAGAGTGGCTTATAAAAACAGAGGAAATTAGACAGATGGAGGAAATCACATTGCTAGCCCATAACCAAAGGGAAAAGTATTGGGAAATATGGTCACCTTGGGAAAAATATATGAAATCATTAAACCCTTAAGGAAAAACATTAGGCTGCATAATATATGAGTATTTGCTAACTAATCTGTAACCAACGGTATACTTGATGTTATAAGTAGATTTATGCGAATAATATGTCCAACTACCCTCTTTCTCCTCTTTCCTTCCCCCCCTCTTGTTTTCTGTACCCTTTTCCCAAAAAACAACTATAAATAAAGAATTAAAAAAAACATTAATAATAATACATTTATAAGAGTTCCCGATAGATCTGCTATGGTCCTTGTCCATGTCTCAAATGAGAGGTGTGCATGTCCCAATGGTCCCAGCCAGAAGCACAGTAGGACAGGACAGCCAATCACAGCCCTGCAGTCACACAAGCAAAGACAGGCTTCAGTTCCCTATCAGGTCCTGCTAGCTGCTGATTGGTTCCTGTCCTACAGTGCAGTGAGCTGAGTGCTGCTGGCTCCCCTGCACAGCCTGGGAAAGTGGAACAGATGGGTGGGACTAGCAGGGATTTTTCAGAATTTTACAATAAAGTAACCAGAAACACAACTTTTTGAAGCACATTCCTTCTATATCTGAATGAGTAAAATGCATTGGTGCACTTGTTTTTTTTTTTATATATAAAATGTCTCCTTTAACCCTTTCACTGCCAGCTGATTTGGTACTTTTATTGCCAGACCATTTGTGAACATTTTGTACTATTTCACTTTAAGGGCCTTTCCTGGGGGGGGGGGTATTTTAGTTTACCCAGGAAAAAAATATATTGTTTTTTTTTTCGGGAGCTTTCAAAATGTGCTAGAATTTTGGTGTGATTCCACTTCTGTAAAAAAATATAGGCTTCTAAGTGTCTAATAACATGAAAAAAATCATATTTCACAAAGAACAATCACATATATCAGAAACATCATTTATTTCATGTACGAGAACACAGCAGATTTGGAAAGTTCTATGTCTCCTGAATGTGCCAATACCAAATATAAATAGAGTTTTATGGAGTTTTCTCACTTGTATAGATCAAAATCTCTAAGCAGTTCACTAGCACATTTCCAAAGCACTTCTGATTTCAAGGCCAAACATTCCACGAACAGTAGGTTTACCCTAGAAAATGACCCATTATTAGAAAGAACAGATCCTGAAGAATCAAATATGGTTAAATATATCTCTGTATGCCAAACTACCAAGTTGCAATTCTATCCTACAGTTAGATTTTTTTTAAAAACAAAATTGACCTCAAAGCTTGCAATCTACAGCATCACATCTCCCACACATCATTAGGTACCAATGTAAAACACCCTAAATATGATTGTCAGGAATCCACTGAACAGTTTGATGCCCAATATGTAATGGTTTACCTAAGTATGTGGCATATAGGGGCCCCAAAATGTACTCACCCCATTTGAGCGATCAGTTCTGTAATTCCAGATACTGCAAAATCAACACATTTACATCATTTTAAGGGGGCAAAGGTGGAAAAGAGTAAGTTCAAAGTGAAAACAAAAAAAAAGACCAATTTGATAAAAACAAATGTGTAATGAGTGCAATAAAGTCAATTTTGTACCTGGGGATAGGCAAAGTGTCTCCTCTCAAACACCACTGGGGGGCTGCAGCAAGAAGGCTCCCAGGCAGATCAGCAGCAGCAGAGAAGAAGGGGGGCAGTGCTGGGAGGCAGGAGGTTTGTTACCCCAGAAGCAGCAATGTGTCAGCTGACGTTGGCAGTGCTTGGGGTCATGTGGGGGGGGGGGTGATCGGTGGGGCCAGCAGGCGACTGACTCTCTTGTTGGGTATTTGTTGCACAAACTTACTTTCCCCCTTAATGGTAAAAAACTTACCAAGTGAATGAAGAAATTCAAGATACTTAAGAGCCATAGAGTTGAATAACAATCCATAAACAGCAATCTGTGAATATATAATGCACAACAATACATCAGAATTATAATATATAAAATGAATTGGATGAAATGTCTCACTGTATAACAACTTTATACATTCGCCCCAAACTGAGGAATCTCCAACACGATACCCTAGAGTCAACTAAACTGACAAAACTTGTGTCACTGGGTGAAGCCAAAAAGAATTTTTGAATTCACCCACAGAGCCGGGCCAAGTTAGTTTGGCCCCCTAAGCAACGGCCTGAATCAGTGCCCCTCCGCATACTGTATAGAGCAAACAACAAGCACTGACAGGCAGACAGCTAGGGGCACATTTATTAAAGGTCCAAGTTCAAAGGTAAAAAAACTTCGAATTCAAAAAGGCCAACCGAATGGATGTCAAAGTATTTTGGGTTAGAGCGAATTCGGCCTACTTGGAATCGTATGATTTGAAGTAGCGCTTCTGCGATCTACTACGATTCAAAGTTTTTTTTAACTTGGAACTTTAATCTTACAAACTCCCCCAGTTACCTCCATACAGGTTCTAGGAGGTCCCCCATAGGCTAAAACAGCACTTTGGCAGCTTTTAGGTGGCGAATGGTCAAAGTCAAAGTTTTAAAGAGACAGTACTTAAAAAATTCAAATTTTGAAGTTTGAAATTTTAATCAAAGTTGGACTATTCCCTAGTCGAAGTCCCCTATAATTACTTTGAAATTCGAAGTTTTTTACTTCGAAAATACACTTCGACCTTTGATAAATCTGCCCCCTAGTGTATGCTGGTAAACTATGTTTTGAATATATTGAGAATCAGTGGGCATTACGATATGGGACCTGTTATCCAGACTGCTTGTGACCTGGGGTTTTCTGGAAAACGGATCTTTCCATAATAAGATCTCCATACCTAAAGTCTACTAAAAAACATAAATGTAAATATTAATTAAACCTAACAATTGATACACCTTAATATAGAATCTAGTAGAAGGAATTATTTTATTATTACAGAGAAAAAGGAAACCATTTAAAAAAAAATGTAATTATTTTATTAAAATGGAGTTTAGGGGGGATAACTTTCCCATAATTTGGAGCTTTCTGGAAAAACAAAGGGAATGACACATTTTATATGGTAAGTGAATGGGTAGAGTGGTAAATGTAATAAAAGTTAGTGGGTAGTGGCACCCCAAGTCTATTATACAGTACAAGCATGTGATAGATGGCAGTGGCACAGGGGCACCCCAGCACAATTCTCAGATACAGTTTAAACACTTTGCCACAGTTGTTCCACCAACACAACCAACACTAGACATGAAGCAACATCAATCACAGACCCACAACCATATACATTAATGGATGTACAAAAAATATAGATGACCCTTCTCATATTCTATTTTGTTGCTACACACTTTTTTTATTACTTGCCCCCTATTTTCATATTCTCTCCTGTTTTCTTTTTCATTTTCTATTTGTTATTCCAGCAATTTGTTTGGTTAATTGTTGTGCTTTTTTTACATTTCACATCACAAGAACCTCCCTTTATACTTAATATGTTTTCTCCTACTCCTCTCACATCTGCCAGTTTATCAGCCACTTTTCCCAAATCCACTCGCCATCAATTTCAGGGTCTCTGCACATTTATTTTTCTTCTTTTCTATGGACTTTAATTACTTCTTCCCAGTCTCCATAACATTCTGTGACCCATTTTTTTCCTCTTCTGTTTAAAGGGATACTGTCATGGGGAATTTTTTTTTTCCAAAACACATCAGTTAATAGTGCTGCTCCAGCAGAATTCTGCACTGAAATCCATTTCTCAAAAGAGCAAACAGATATTTTTTATGTTCAATTCTGAAATCTGACATGGGGCTAGACATTTTGTCAATTTCCCAGCTGCCCCTGGTCATGTGACTTGTGACTGCACTTTAGGAGAGAAATGCTTTCTGACAGGCTGCTGTTTTTCCTTCTCAATGTTACTGAATGTGTCTCAGTGGGACATGGGATTTTACTATTGAGTGCTTAGATCTACCAGGCAGCTGTTATCTTGTGTTAGGGAGCTGCTATCTGGTTACCTTCCCATTGTTCTGTTGTTAGGCTGCTGGGGGGGGAAAGGGAGGGGCTGATATCACTCCAACTTGCAGTACAGCAGTAAAGAGTGATTGAAGTTTATCAGAGCACAAGTCACATGACCAGGGGCAGCTGGGAAATTGACAATATGTCTAGCCCCATGTCAGATTTCAAAATTGAATATAAAAAAATCTGTTTGCTCTTTTGAGAAATGGATTTCAGTGCAGAATTCTACTGGAGCAGCTCTATTAACTGATTCATTTTGAAAAAAATGTTTTTTCCCATGACAGTATACCTTTAATATTTTTTCCTGCTCTTTTTTATGTTTTTCTTTACCCTACCTAGTACCCACTATCTCTTCTCCCCCCGTGTTCTATTTTGATACCGACTGTCTCTTCTACTGACCTGTTGGGGGTAAAAAAAAATGGAATAAGAGTAATTAGTGTAAGAGATTTGTGTGCTTGGACTGTTACTATGTGCCTGTTACTTTAAATATCCGGGAGCACAGTTCAGTTTTCTTCTTTCTTCTCTGCAACAGCTTCAATGCTACTGATTTTGTCTACATAGTTTAACTCTCAGAGGAGGGCAAATTGGATTGGCTGTTGAGAATGTCAGATTTTAGAACCCAGTGGATCCCATTGTACCTCCACTGAAGCTCCAGGTAATATTGTTATAGCTACAAGGTATTACATGAGCCAGTTTTCTATACTGCTCCTCATACGGCTCCTAATAAGCGGCTCCTTCATTTCTCCCATTTGCAAATCCCAGACATTCTCAGGACACTGTGCTACAAATGCAAACGACTCCCAATATCATCATACAAAGAAATGCACTTTAACATTTCTCACAGAGATTCCTATTCCCCAAATTGACAATATCTTGAGTCAGAGGCACAACTGCCCTAAATGTAATTCTCCTGAAGCAGATTTGTATCATTGCTTTTGGGCAGCTCACCCATTAAAGTCCTGGGTATCAATAAGTCACTACAGAAAATGTACTTAACTATGTTCCTTTGTCACCAGAATGGGCCATTTTTGGTATCCCCACACCAGACAAACAGCAGATTCACATGGGGAGTAGAAAAGGATATTTATCATTTCAGCAGTTGCCCACAAACCTACCCTACAAGTTTGGATCAAGATATAAAACCCCTCATTGTCGTTTTTGGAAAGAAAACTATTTTATTTGTCCCACATGGAATGGCTGGAGCCTCACTGCACAAACACAAACATAGAAAACATTTTGGGAGAGTTTTATTGACACATTAGATAACAATAAGCGACGATCAATCTTACTGTGTTTCCAATATACCACTTCTTATATAACAACGTTACTGAGGATAAATTGGGCTAAATCCCTCCTTTTTGCCATTGCCCCTATAAATCTGGATGCACCTGCTAACCCACATGACCTATCCTGTGCTAAATCTTTCTCCGGTACTAAAATACATTGAGTCCAAAGTTGAGGCATGGTCATCCCTACCATTATCTTTATATGGTAGAATTAGGGGCAAATGCACTAAAGCGCAAAGCGGCTAATGCTAGCGCAAATTCGCCAGCGGGATGTAATTTCGTTATTTCGCCGATTTACTAACGGGTGCTGCCGTAAATTCACTAGCAAAGTGGACCTACTCTAGCGCTACTTCGCACCCTTACGCCAGGCGAAGTTGCGCTCTGGCGAAGGGACGTAACTACGCTAATTCACTAACTTGCGCATTTTACTGAACGTTACCTCTTGCCCCAGACTTGCCTTCGCCACCTCAGACCAGGCGAAGTGCAATAGAGTAGATAGGGATTGCTTCAAAAAAGGTTGAAATTTTTTCTAAGTTCCAAAAAACGCTGGCGTCTTTTACTTTTTTAAGGGTGATAAGCTGCAAAAGATCGTAAATTTTTTTGGGGTACCCTCCTTCCCTCCTACATTTCCTAACATATAGCACCTAAACTATACAGTGTGCGCCCTGGAGAAACTTCGCCTGGCGAAGTACGGCAAAGTGCGGCAAAGCCATCACTGGTACAACTTTGAAGGTAAGTAAATTTGCCCCTTAATCTTTTCAAGATGATTATCCTTCCAAAGCTAACATACATTTGCAGGCAATCCCCATTAACAATAAACAAGGAAGAGTTTTGAACCCTTAGAAGTCTTGAAATGTCAATGTTTTGGAACAAATCCCAACCTAGAATTGCCTTATCTACTCTTCAACTCCCAGTTAAAAGAGGGGGATTAGCGGCACCAAACCTATTTTTACATTACTTAGCAGCCCAATAGCAGCATGGCGCTGGGCCTCCCCTCCCCACAAAATGCCACCACACTACTGGAGGCACAAGGAATGGGTTCATTTGAGGGATTAAAAAAAATCTCCTTTACAGGGGTATCAAAGACTCTCCAACAGCCACTCCCCTAATGAAGGCAACAGTGGGGGCTGGGCAAGTAGCCCTAAATTTCTGACCCACAACTTCCCCATGCTGCTCTAGGTACACCCCCCTGTGGTGTAAGCCTAAGTTACGGCACCTCGAAAGCATCCCAGGAAGCCTATGGAGACCTTCCCCATAGGCTAACATTGGCCTCCGTAGGTTTTAGGTGGCGAACTAGGGGGTCGAAGAAATTTTTAAAGAGACAGTACTTCGATTA
Organism: Xenopus laevis; assembly: GCF_017654675.1. Lineage (NCBI taxonomy): Eukaryota > Metazoa > Chordata > Amphibia > Anura > Pipidae > Xenopus > Xenopus laevis. The sequence goes on along the minus strand of NC_054381.1, from coordinate 2,531,038 downwards.
TCGAATAGTCGAATAGTCAAACGATTTTTAGTTCAAATCGTTCGATTCAAAGTCGAAGGTCGTAGTCGAAGGTCGAAGTAGCTAATTCGATGGTCGAAGTAGCCAAAAAAAACATTCGAAATTTGAACTATTTTTCCTCTATTCCTTCACTCGAACTTAGTGAATGGGCCCCTAAATGTTAACAGGTAACTCTGCTTTGAAAAAAAGCCAAGTGGCAGTCAGATATACCCCCACTTGACAATGAAATGTGGGAAGATGCTCTGGAGTCCTACTCGAATGGGATGATATGTAGTAGAGATAAATCAATCCAACTTACATACCTACACCGAACCTATCTTACTCCACAAAGACTTCATAGAATGAATCCCAACCTAACACAGGCTTGTCCCAGGTGCCCTGCTATGATGGCAGGATATTTTCATATAGTTTGGACCTGTCCTGTGGTACAATCATTTCTGTCAGCAGGTGCTGCAGATCATCCAAGTAAAAACTAATTTAAAAATTCTTATGGATCCTACTATAGTTTTATTGAACAGGGTTGAGGAGCATATGTTGAGGAGCTATCCATCAGAAGAGCTGAGTGTACTCTTCTATCTATTTTATTAATGTATGCAAAAAAGGCGATAGCTCTCAAATGGAAGGACACCTCTGGCCTAACAGTCCCATATTGGCTACACCTTGTAAGGAAAACAATACTTCTATACAAATTAACGTACATGAGAAGGAACTGCCCAGAAAAGTTCTACAAAATATGGGGGGGGTCTGGCTAGATCTGGAAGAGGATACATGAATGGGTTCCTACCCAGTGAAGTAGAATCATGGACAAAGCCAATAAATTTGATGATCTGACAACTGGTACTCTCATATAAAGGTCCTCAAAACAGGGGTTTCACATGTCAAGGAATTCTCATCTTTTCCTTTAATGGCTTACAAACGTAATAAAAACTTAAAGGACCTTTTGGTGAGAGCAGATATCGGTCCCCAAAAGAAACTTCGACAACAATTTTTAAGAACCCCCCAAAAGGGGACATTCCCTTGTTTATCTTGCGCACATTGTAATAATATTACTAAAGGGAATTCCTTTACACATCCCCATACGGGCAAAAATATTTTGATTAAAAAATACTATACTTGTGAGTCCAGATTTGTAGTCTACCTGATTAAGTGCCCAAGTGGTAAAAGAAAGGATAAAGCAACACAAATCTAACATACGTTGTAAATTGTTATATTTACCGATACCCGCACATTTTCATGAAAAGAAACATACGGTTTCACAACTACGATATCAAGTTATAGATAATGTGGAGCCACTAAGACGTGGCGGTGACAGACAACAAATCCTTAAGAAATTAGAGATGCGCTGGATTAATACATTGGGCACTTTAACGCCGGGTGGATTAAACAGAGAATATACGCCTATGTTTTTTACATGACAGTTAAATTTAAAGACATGGAAGCTCCTGATTCAAAGTAATTCAGGGTAGTGTTGGGCGAATTTGCGCCGTTTCGCCTCGCCGAAAAATTCATGAAATTCGCGAAACGGCGAAAAAATCGCGAAACGCCGTTTTTGACGCCGGCGTCCGTTTTTTCGGAAAAATGTTTTTTGCCGCCATCAAATTTTTGAAGCCAATTTTCACGGGCATTTCACAAATTTATTTGCTGGCCGTAAATCGCGCAAATTCGCGCCTGGCGAATAAATTCGCCCATCACTAATTCAGGGGTATTAGTTCCCGGAATTCAGCATTGGAGCCAGAGATAAGTAAAATTCAGGAGTCTAATATTGAGATAAAGCAAAGTAAGATTTCCTGTCCTTGACACTTATGTTGCAAAGGTTATTTAAAAAGGTTTTAATACATTGTGTCACTATTTGAAAAAAATGTTTATTTATTACCTGTTACTATATAGCACTTTCTGCAATTCACTTCTTTTGTAACGATATATGAATACGAGACATGTAATCTGATATATTGAAAGTAATTTGATATGGAAATAGCTCACTGTGACTTATGGGTAATTTGGAGGTGGAATGGTTTGACTCCTCCTTGTGGTGGGTATTTAAGCACATTTAGACACTGTTAATTAATGGCTTGACAAAGGGCCTGTGTAGCCTGAAACGTTGCCTACGGCATTTGAGTAAAGTTTTGCAAATTTCCAAAGATACCGGAGTGCTGCTTCTTTATTTGCTACTCATATAAAGGTCCCCCCTGTAACGTCTGCATGTTTAAGTGACAGTGTACCTTTAAGGCAGAGAGGCAGGCTGGGTAGGAGGCAGGAACAGGAAGTAAGAGGAATAACATGAGAGAGAAAGTAGAGGAAGGAATGAGAAGTGTAGAATGAATAAAACAAACTGGATGTGTAATGTTTGCATTAAGCCCCCACTGAATGATGGAGACATAAGAGCCCTCCCCCAGGCTTTCTGTACATAACCCTACTGGTGCACTTTAACACTGACCCTTAGACATGGAAACCCACACTGTACAGATGTAATATGTAACAAATTGACAACGGATAGTTGTTGGTAAAGATCACAATACAGAATACAAAATGCAGAACACATTGTCACGCTTTATTGTTAAGATTGTTTACTAATGTTGAGCTTGTTTACTGAATGCAAACTCCAGAAATGTACTTTAACACCACTGCGCCCATATCTTTTCTTTGTACATTTTAATAAAGCAGAATTGTTAACCGAAAAAAAGAGAAAGTCGGGCCATTTCAGTAACAATCCAGGACTGAGGGCTGAGCCGTCAAAATCAGGACTGTCCTGAGAAAAACGGGACAATTGGGAGGGATGTTTGTACAATTCCCATTCCTTCCTCTGCTTTCTTCCTAATTCCATTCCTCCTACTTCCTGTTCCTGCCTCCTACCCAGCATGCCTCTCTGCCTTAAACATGCAGACACTATAATTACCTAAATGGAATGTTTCCTAGTAGGGTCCTGAGCTGCCTCATATAAATAGTTGTCATTAAGCAAATTTATAATCCTGGACTTGGCCACCCCCATTACTCCTGTTAATGTCTAGATAATTGTAGTCACCCAGAATAATAATAATAATATATTACTCACTGTCTGTTTTCTGCAGGGATCTTACTGGTATATCTGGCTTATTATGTCTAAAGGGGGTGACAAAGGGCAAGTGGCAAGTGTGGTGGCTTTTTTGGGGCCATTAAGTTTCACTTTTGCTTTAGGCTTCGTATATTTTCATGTCAGACCTACTCATCATTGTACATAGTTGTGGGTGGGAGACATGGAGGATGTGTGTTTGGTGGGAACCTGAGGTGAAGTTGGGCTCCTGGTACCCAAGTCTGACACTGCCCTTCCTTTACTGGGAGTTGTAACTCACTAGACTTCTGATAAGTAACAAATCAGCTGAAGTGCTGAGGGTAAAGGCAATGCTCCAAGTATCAGTAGTAACCTAGTTACCCTAAAACCATGAGATTAGTTACATTTTTTATGACCCACTGAGATTGTGCATTATTAGTCTGTTTCTCCAGGAACCTCAATATCAGTGTCCCACCTAGTGACACATTTACAATATCCACACAAATAACACATTCTTATAATGAACATAGTTACATAAGATAAGAGGAAAAGACAAAAAAGGAAATACTGATTAATTTTAACGTTATATAATAGATGTCCAACTCTTTCCTAAAACAATGTAATTTATCTGCCAGTTCAGGTCCCTCATGCAGGGAATTGTAGACCCCCATTGTTCTTCATTTGGCATTGACTTTCTTCTCTTGTTACTGTACAGGTTTGTGCTATTGATTCATTGTTTTCCCTCCCCAAGTCATTTATCAATAGATTGAATAATGAGCATATTCATTACACAGGGACCCAAACTGAACCAAGTGGCTCCCAATTTACTTCAAATTTGCTTCTTGCCATCCAATAGCCTTCAGCTGTCAGGAGAATTCTGAGGGTTGTAGTTTAAGACAACGTTTATTCTGCCGTTTACTTTCAAACACTGATTTTAATGAAAGGGTTAACTCCCAGGAGTACAAAGTGCTGTTTGTCTTTGATAAAAGGGAAAGTTCAGTTTCGTTTCTTGTTCAGTTGCTGTTCCTGCTCTCAGTGATGGCGGCTGCTGATCTGAGAGACGAGCTGAGCTGCTCCATCTGCCTGAGCATTTATACTGATCCTGTATCCCTGCCGTGTGCCCATAACTTCTGCCGGGGCTGTATTGGGAGGGTGCTGGGCACCCAGGAGGGATCTGGGCCTTATTCCTGCCCTGAATGCAGACAGGAGTTTAAGGAGCGCCCTGCCCTGCCCAGGAACAGAACTCTGGGGAACATAGCAGAGAGATTCCTTTCTGCTCAGCCCGAGCCGGGGGACACTGGGATTCCCTGCACCTACTGTGTCCTCTCTCCTGTACCTGCTGTTAAATCCTGTCTCCTGTGTGAGGCTTCTGTGTGTGAGACCCACCTGAGGATGCACAGCAAGTCAGCGAAACACGTCTTAATAGAACCCACAATGGACATGGGGGACAAGAAATGCTCCGTCCATGATGAACCCCTGAAATATTACTGCTGGGAGGAGTCTGTCTGTATCTGTGTATATTGCTGGGTGTCTGAGGAGCACAGGGGCCACAGGGTGGAGCTGCTGAGTGAGGCCTCTGAGAAGAAGAAAGAGACACTGAGGAAAGTTGTGGAGAAACTGAGGCCAGAGAGAGAGGAGACTGAGAGAGGAGCCCAGAGACTGCAGGAGCGCAGGAGAGAAGTGGCAGAAAAAGCAGCCGGTGAGACAGAGAGAGTCACTGCCCTGTTTAGAGACATCAGGGAACAGCTGGAAGCCCTAGAGAAGCGACTCCTGAGTGACATCTCCAGCCAGAAAGAGAAGCTCTCACTCACACTCACTGATCTGATGGAGCAGCTGGAAATAAAGAAGGACGAGCTGTCCAGGAAGATCCGTCACATTGAGGAGCTGTGCAACATGGCAGATCCACTCACTGTCCTACAGGAACGGGAATCACATGGAGCTGCAGATAATGAGGGGGGCAGAGAGAGACATGATATAAAGGTCCCTGCTGTAGGGGATCTGGATGTGGATCTGATCTCAGAGACATTACTCACAGGCTTAGCTTCCATTGGGACTGGGGTAAATTCAAAATTAGCCCATCATTTGGGAACATCAACCAGTGGAGGAGAAGGCTCAGAACTTTTTGTGTCATTGATAAAAACAATACCAAGTATTTCCCCATTAAATTCTATTACTAACAGTAGATTTGACTCTGTATATGGGCAGGAGGCTACAGACCTGTTACTGGATATAAACACGGCTCATAATAATGTATCTCTATCAAGGGACAGGAAATCTGCTTCCTACTCACTAACAGAACTACATTACCCACAATCCCCAGAGAGATTTCAGGATTATGCTCAGACTTTAAGCAGCAGGAGTTTCCGCTCAGGGCGTCATTACTGGGAAGTGGAGGTCAGTGAATCAGGGGGCTGGGGGGTAGGGGTGACCTATCCCAGTATAGAGAGGAGAGGGGGTCAGTCCTGTATTGGGTATAATAACAAGTCCTGGGGTTTGTACAGATGGAATAATAAATATACAGTGATACATGACAGTAAAGACACAGATTTACCCCACGTCCCTTCCTGCAGGAGAATCAGGATCTCATTGGACTATGAGGCCGGACGTCTGTCCTTTTATGAGCTGAGTGAGCCAATCAGACACTTACACACCTTCACTGTCACATTCACTGAGCCCCTTCATGCTGCATTCTATCTTTATGGTGATGGTACCTGAGTGAGAATCATTAAATAAATCCCTGCCCAGGGCTGGAGTCAATGTTTATAAGAAGCAAATCTGCTGTGACTCCCCTTACCAGTAAATTAACCCTATTAAACCCTTTTGAAGTGCCACCATTCAGAATACACAAAAATACTGAATAGACACTGATTAGTTCAGCCCTGCTAAGTATATTTTCCTTATCACCTGGCTGCCAGATTTTACTTATCAGTACTGAGCAGTTTCTTACATGTACTTGGCCAGTGAATTATAATGTGTGGCTATGAAGGACAGATAATAATAAAGTGACGTTATACAAGAATGTTCATGTATCCACTGATCAGACTGGGCCCATATAATATTGAAAAAATCACTGATGATCTTATTGATGTTCTTCATCACCTTAATTGCCCCACTTGTCCAGTGATGCCCCTCACCTGGGGCTTTTAGCCAGTATATATGGGTGGGCTACTGGGGATCTTTCACCTACGGACCAGACAACTACTTGGGTTAAACTCTGAATTATATATCTATCTTTTGCTTTATATAATGAAACCTTGGTATATTATATTATTGATTTACTGTGTACTTTTACATTGTATCTTTATAGTGTGTATATTATGGATGAGCCATATATAACTATATAACTATATTTGGAAGCCTATTGGCTGGCTTTGTAAACTCTGCCCAAACAACTTCTTATTGGCTTCTTTTCCTTTAAATAATTTTTTTTGTCTAAAGAAAGTTAGTCTATGATTGTCTATTGGCGATGTGAAACACATAAAGCATTTATTTTTTATACATAATGTAAAATACATTTTTTTACTATTTAAACATTGGGCTCCTGGATTCTACTTGTTGGTGTTCTGGATTGGTGCCTGTCTACAAGTACAATCTTTATCTATTTCAGTAGTATCTAATAATAATATATATATATATGCTTTTTGCAGGTACCCAACCCACTGCAGACTCAGTAACTCACCTGGTAGAGCCATTGTTTCAGGTATAGGAAGTTTACTGCCTCCTATTGGTTTATATATAGATTTCCATCCACAGAGAACTGTACAGTCTTTCCCATATATTTTGAGACATACCTTCCATTTCTCACAAATTGTATGTAAGTAACTATACCAGAGGGCTTGTATTTAGGCAAACATGGACGTGTGCAGCCTTTATACAATAATCCCCCACCAGGATAGAAGCAGATCATTGGCCATTACTAAACTCACAGGTAAATACAGACCATCGACTTTTTCTGTCAGTTGTTGGAAACTATTTTGTTTGATCTACAGAACAATGGGATGTAAATGGGGCCCCTATAGTCTGCCTTATGTAAATCACTATTTTATGTTATACTATGAGCAGAATTTTATTATACCACAATATGGAGACAATCTGATGATGTATTTACATTATATTGATGATGTGTTTTTAATCTGGAAAAAAAAGATGAATCTTTACATTTCATAATAAACAATTTGAAATCTTGGAATCTTTTGTCTGTTTTGAGGAGATCACAAAAGAAAATATCCTGGGGAATAAATTGTTCTGGAAAGACTCAGATCACAATAATCTTCTGTACTACATCAGCTTTCCTCCCCCGAGTACTAACAAGTCATTGCCAGACTCCCAATTCTTGTAAACTACCGTATATACTCGAGTATAAGCCGACCCGAGTATAAGCCGAGGTACCTAATTTTACCTACGAAAACTGGGAAAACTTATTGACTCTAGTATAAGCCTAGACACAACTACAGCCCTGTCTCCCAGCAGCGCACATTCCGCCAAAGAGACCCCCCCAGCGATCAACCGGACTTCTTTGCAAAGTTGATGGTGACAGAGAATTGCCAAGCGGATTACTGTGTGCATTGTCCCACTGTCCCACTACCATGTGCAGAGGGTGCTGTGTGATATTGCCATCACTGTTAATCTTTCGTATAACCAACAGATGGCGCTGTGTGATATTGCAGTCACTGTTAATCTTTCATATAACCAACAGAGGGCGCTGTGTGATATTGCAGTCACTGTTATTCTTTCATATAACCAACAGAGGGCGCTGTGTGATATTGCAGTCACTGTTATTCTTTCATATAACCAACAGAGGGCGCACTGTTATTCTTTCATATAACCAACAGATGGCACTGTGTGATATTGCCATCACTGTTATTCTTTCATATAACCAACAGATGGCGCTGTGTGATATTGCAGTCACTGTTATTCTTTCATATAACCAACAGAGGGCGCACTGTTATTCTTTCATATAACCAATAGATGGCGCTGTGTGATTTTGCAGTCACTGTTATTCTTTCATATAACCAACAGAGGGCGCACTGTTATTCTTTCATATAACCAACAGAGGGCATTGTGGGATATTGTAGTCACTGTTATTCTTTCATATAACCAACAGATGGCGCTGTGTGATATTGCCATCACTGTTAATCTTTCATATAACCAACAGAGGGCGCTGTGTGATATTGCAGTCACTGTTATTCTTTCATATAACCAACAGATGGCGCTGTGTGATGCAGTCACTGTTATTCTTCCATATAACCAACAGAGGGTGCTGTGTGATATTGCAGTCACTGTTATTCTTTCATATAACCAACAGAGGGCGCACTGTTATTCTTTCATATAACCAACAGAGGGCATTGTGGGATATTGCAGTCTCTCCCCAAGTGAACTGTTGGTATAGGAATGATTAAAAGTGACTGCAATCTCAGCTACTGCCCGCTGACCCGAGTATAAGCCGAGGTAGACTTTTTCAGCACATTTTGGATGCTGAAAAACTCGGCTTATACTCGAGTATATACAGTATGTGCAACAACTCAGAACAGCCTGTGAGGAACAGTTGTCAGATATGTACAGTCATTTTCTGAAAAGGGAAAACCAAAGCAAATTTTGAATAGATATCTGAGTAATGGTGGCCATAGGTGTAACAATTACCATCTTTCCTGGATCCTTCCATTTCAATACACACGTGTAGAGCTGAATGGTCAGATATACAATAAAAACAATAGGATTCTACCTGTATCTGATGATTCAGCACTAACAATGGCCGATGTTCAGGTGCCTTCAAAGGTGCTTAATCAAAATTTTCCGGCCAGCCCAACTGATGAGCCGACCGATATCCAAGTCTTCTGCCGACATCGTTCGACTTGTCTCCCACCATACACTCACCGAATATCATACGAAAAGCAGCACAAATTCAAGAGACTCCCAGCTGATGTGAATAACTCTGGCTCCATGTTGTTTGTTCCTGCAACTGGAGTTGGAAACATTAAGTTTCCCAGCAATGAACAAGTCTGCAGTGCCAGGCCAAGCCGGCCGGGCGCCCTAGGTAACCCGGCTGGCCACTGCACTACCTTCCACGCTCCCCTCCACGCTCCCCTCCGTGCGTGGACATGCGCACTCCTGAACACATTGTGCGCACACATGTGCAGAACGCCGGAGGGGATGAAGGCAGGGAGCAGGGAAAGGAAGCACAGAGCTGCCTTGTGCAGCGTCAATGCGCATGATAGGAGCAGGGCAACGCAGGCTGTAGCTTTAAGGGGGTTCAGCAGTGACAGGTGACGTAGGCAGGGGGCGGAGCCAACGGACGAGTTTGGGAGCGTTGGTAACAGGCTTGTTAGCCATTTTGTGTACAGCTGCGGAGTGACAGGTCGTGTCAGCATGGCGTCAGTAGCAGAGCTGTTGCAGCGGATAGCGAGCCAGGCTGGTGAGAAGGGGGACGCATGGGTCCAGGAGCAATTGGCCGCTCTTCCCTTTGCGGCGAAGGCAGCGCCTTTGCGGATGCGGAGAGCGCGACCTCCAGAGCGTGTGCGCATTTCTGAAGATGGCGGTCCGTGTATTAGGAGGCGCAAGAGGAGTCCATCAGCACAGCAGCCAGCGGTGAGGGAGATGCCAGAAGCGATTGGTGTGCAGCAGGTGAGAGGAAAAGGCAAACAGCGCGCAGAGAGGAGCAGTCAGACAGGCAGACGTGAGGCAGGACCCAGACTGAGGCCAGTTGTACAAGATGGCGCAGGCTTGTCTGAGTTTGGATGTGGAGAGGCAGAGCAGGCACCAAGGTCAGGAGAGAGGTTCGAGGGGCCTGGTGGAGACGGCCCTGGGGGAAGTGGGACTGTTTTTATGCAAGAGGAGAGCAACAGGAGCACTTATGAAGTGGGGGCCAGAGAGGAAGGTGTTGCGGCCAGTGGGTCTGTTGACTGTTGTGACACTGGGGAACTGAACTTAACGGCACCTATGCTCAGTGGGGGGTGGGCAAGGGGAGTGTCTTCTGTTCTTCTCCCCTCACAGATGACTTTGGACGGCAGCAGGCTGAGGGGGCAAAGCAGCGATGACAATCAAGGGACTGGCCTGGCTCACGGCCGCGGTGGCAACGCCACTACTACTCAGGCAGCAGCAACTACAGAACAAAGTAGCTATGGCGGGACAGCAACACCTGGAACGTCAGGGGAGTCGGTCCCACGCCATGTGGCGGGTGAGTGTGTTATTGATGTGGGTGGTGTTGTTGGGGATGGTGGGGGAAATTTTGCAGGTTTTATGGCAGGCTTGAAGGACTTGATGAGCAAATGGGAAGGGTGCACGAGTCAGAGTTCAAATCCAGTGGCAGTGTGGGTTCCCGGATCGCAAGGGCAGTCATCAGCAAGGGGGCAGAGTGTCGGCGCGCGGGCTGAAGCGGTAGCGGTTACGGGTGTGCAATTGGGTGCCACGTTAAGTGCGGTGGATCAGGGCTCCGGTGCTGACGGAGTCGTGACAGCAGGTGGGGAGGCTGTTAATAAAAATGAGGAGAAGAAAAAAGAGGGAGTTCCAAAAGCATTGCCAGTTTCGGATGCGGCAAAAGGGCATACTTATATTTGCTTTGAGGGTCCTCTTGGTGCGCATTTGAAATCCGAGGTGAGAGAAAAGATTTGGAAGAGGGAGAATATTGATATATTCACATTGTTACCGTTGGAGCGTTTTAATATTGAGAAGTGGGAAAAGGGAAAAGAGCATAGAAAAGAAGAGGATGAGGATAGGAGACGTTATAGGCTAATTCCACGTACATTTGGGAATTGGCTGCAGGCGTTTTCAATCATGGCGAGTGTCATAGGTGAAAAACACCCTGAGCACTGTTCGGGTCTTTTTTGTTATTTGGATTCCATTTGGGAGGCTTATAGGGTTTATGGTGGTACGGCCTGGCTGAAGTATGATGAACAATTTCGGCAGCGGATGTCAGTCAGGCCAAGTTTACAATGGGATCATAAGGATATTGGTGTGTGGTTAAGGGTTATGGCAGCACAGAAGGCACAACCCGGGTCTAATGCAGGGAGTGTGGGTCATCAGCCTTTTCTTACAGGCGTCGGCGGTCAGGGCGCCGCCAACACAACAGCCCCCCTTAAAAAAGGTGTGTGTTGGCAGTTTAATGAAGGCCAGTGCAAATGGGGAACTGGGTGTAAATTTCGGCATGAATGTTCAGTTTGCGGGGGCTCCAACCATCCAGCGGCCAGGTGTTTTAAGAGACAGCGTCAAGGTGGGTTCAAACAAGGGGATAGTGGTGGAAAAAGGGATGAGTCCAATCAGAGTAAGTGAGCTGGGTCCATGGTTGGCGAGATATCCCAGCAGGGATAAGGCATTGTTTATTGAGGAGGGTTTTTTGTTTGGTTTCAGGATACCTTTTAAAGTTGGTGAATTGGGGGGGGGTTGTAAAAACCTTAAGTCGGCATCGCAATATCCAGAGGTGGTGAGGGAGAAATTGGTTAAGGAGGTTCAGTTGGGTAGGATGGCGGGCCCGTTTTTAGTTTCGCCCTTAACTAATTTAAGGTTCTCACCGTTGGGGGTTGTTCCAAAGAGGGAGGTTGGCAAGTTTCGGCTCATACACCACCTTTCCTACCCTAAGGGTTCGTCGGTCAACGATGGTATAGCACCGGAGTTGTCGAGCGTGTGCTATGCATCGTTTGATGATGCAATTGGATTGGTTCAGAAATACGGCGCAGGGGCACTGATGGCCAAAGTGGACATTGAGTCTGCTTTTCGTTTGCTGCCAGTGCATTCTGACTGCTTGCATCTTTTGGGTTGTAAATTTGAGGATAGAATTTACATTGATAGATGTCTTCCAATGGGATGTTCCATTTCATGTGCCCATTTTGAAGCTTTTAGCACTTTTTTGGAGTGGGTGGTTAGAGAGGAAGCGGGATCCAATTCCATCATACACTATTTGGATGATTTCTTTTGTGTAGGAAAAGCCCATTCGAGGGAGTGTTTAGTTACTCTACAGATCATTTTGTCGGTTTTTGCTCAGTTCGGGGTTCCGGTGGCTGCGGAGAAGACGGAGGGTCCAGCAAGCATATTAAAATTTCTGGGAATTGAAATTGATTCTCAGGCCATGCAGTGTAGACTACCAAAGGAAAAGGTGGATGATCTTTTTAGTTTGGTGGAGTACATGTTACATGCCAAAAAGGTGACTTTGAGACAGTTGCAATCTTTGCTAGGTAAATTAAACTTTGCCTGCAGGATCATTCCCATGGGCAGAGTGTTTAGTCGTCGGTTGGCAACAGCGGGAATTAAGCAGCCGCATCATTTTATATGGCTAAACAGGGATCATAAGGCAGATTTGCGGGTGTGGCAGAAATTTTTGGCTGAGTTCAATGGTTGCTCACTTTGGCTTGAGGAGTCAAGGTCCAGTAGGGAGCTTGAGCTTTATACCGATGCTTCTGTTGCAGTCGGTTTCGGAGCCTTCTTCCAAGGTTTTTGGTGTGCGGGGCAATGGCCCCAAGATTGGGTTGAGGCAGGTTTAACCAAAAATTTGGCTTGTTTGGAATTATTCCCAATTGTGGTGGCAATTGAAACCTGGGGGGAGAAGTTGGCGAATAAAAGAGTTAATTTTTTCACAGATAACATGGCGGTAGTCATGGCAATAAACAATATCACGGCTAATTCAGTAACAGTAATTAACCTTTTGCGTTACTTAGTATTGAAATGCTTGGGTTTTAACATTTGGTTCAGGGCTTGTCATGTGCCGGGAGAAAATAATGGAATTGCCGATGCCCTCTCTCGTTTGCAGATGGATCGCTTTTGGCATCTGGTTCCGGGGGCACAGCGGAACCCCTCGCAGTTTTTGGAGGATCTATGGAAAATTCCATTCGGCGATTGGCTAGTTGGGTGAAGAACTCTTTAGCGCCTGCTACTTGGGATTATTATAATGGGGTTTGGAACCAATGGGTGGATTTTGAAAGGTATGTATCTGGTCCGTTGGAGGATGGGGTAAAATTGGATTTATTGTTATGGTTTTTGGCCAATTTGGGGGAGGATTGCTCTTTCTCGAAAGTCAGTAAGGTTTTGGCTGCCTTATCATTTCTATTTAAGTTGAGAGGTTGGGTTGATGTTACGAAGTGCTTTATTGTGCGGCAAGTGATTAAGGGCCTGCGACGGAGAAGAGTGCAAGGGGACAGGAGAAAGCCGGTCACGTTTGGATTGCTCGGGGGTTTGTTCAGGCAACTGGGGGTGGTTGCGAGTTCGGTTTATGAGATCAAGCTTTTTCAGTTGGCTTTTTCTTTAGCCTTTTATGGGGCTTTTCGGTTGGGCGAGATTGTGAGTGCTTCGAGAAGTAGTGAAGGGGGTATTCAAATTGACAAGGTTGTTTTGTTGGAGGACAGTTTGCACTTAACCATATTTAACTCCAAAACGGACAAGTTTGGTAAGGGGTTATCGGTTCATTTGTATAGAGTTCAGGGCTGTGATACATGTCCTGTGCACTGTTGTCAGAGTTTTTTGCGGGTTCGTCGTTCGTCACGGAAGTCTTTGTTGGTGCATGAGGATGATTCAGTGCTTTCTAAATTTCAGTTTGTGGCGGTTTTTCGAAAGTGTTTGGTGGGTTTGGGGTTGGAAAGGAGTACGCTTCACATTCTTTCAGGATCGGGGCGGCCACTGAGGCAGCACGTTGTGGCTTGGGTGAAGCAACAATCAAAAGAATCGGAAGGTGGGAATCCAACAGATTCAGGTCGTACATTAGACCGCATTTGGTATGAACTAATGGTTTTTTCAGTTTGTTTTTGGTGATGTGAATTTATCTGTTTTAGGGCATGTTATGTTACATTTCTTCTTTTCAGGTGGACGGCGCTGCATCATTTGGCTGCTGGGGCATTCTTATGTGGTGAGAGCAGAGAATAGAGCATTGTGTCGAGCAGGTGGCAGGTATTTGGGAATGCCACAGGAAGATGTGGATGTTTATTGGCATGGCCGCGGAGGCATGCTGTGGAGTCAACTTGTTCCACAGGTAGAGGAGCTCCTGCAGGTTCGGGGGCCTCCGGATATTTTAACAGTACACGTAGGGGGTAACGACCTAGGTTCAGTTCCCATGAGGGAACTCATCCATGCAATGAAAAGGGATTTGTTATGGTTATTGGTGAGGGCCCCTGAGTTGATTATCCTATGGTCCCAGATGGTGCCGAGGAGGTATTGGAGATATGAGCGGTCCCATACGGCAATAGAGAGAGTCCGGGTGAAGGTCAATATGGCCATTTCGAAATTCGTTAGGCAGCAGGGGGGACTTGCAGTGCGGCATAGGTTGTTGGAAGAAGGAACGGATTACCTTCATCAAGATGGGATACATCTGACAGATTTGGGTATGGATGTATTTAATTTCGGCCTGCGGGAAGGGTTGGAAATTGCTCTAGAGGTGTGGCGGGGTATGCGGACTTGAGTGGGTTCAAGTCCGTATACTTTGGCGGGTCCCTGGCAGGTAAATGGGATGTTGAGGAATAAACTGATGTTATTCAGGATGGTAATGTTATGGGAGTTGCTAGTAAAGTCCTCTCTAAGAGCAAAGGGGTCTCTGGGAGGTAGTTCTGTTTATTGGGTTTATGGCACCAAATTAAATTGCGTACCCACCATGTTGGGAGAATTTGGTGGATGGTGGCCGGTACATTATAGTGTGCATTTTCTGGGTTAACTTGCCAGGGACTCAGGGGCGAACAGTTAAAATGTTTTGATGTATTAATATGTGCATGTCATTTTATTGTCATGTAATGTTCGATTGTTTAATACACTGTTTTATTTATGTATGTTCAATAAAGCTGTGGCCAATAAATTTATTTCCATTCGAAATTAAATTGGTGTGGGTGTGTTTCAATTTAGGCTTTAGGAGGTATTTGAAGGTGCAGAATGGGAATTTGCCCTTGCTCTTATCAAGCAACTGAGGGGAGTGGAGAGGAGAGAGGTGGGGAAAGTGACTGAGGAGAGACAGGGTAAAGCGCTTGAGAGGAGGGAGGCGGGGAGGAGCGCCGGAGGGGTGGGAGGCGGGGAGAGCAGCAAACATGGACTAGGGGTAAGCCAAAAGTCAGGTATCTGTCCAGCGCCCCCTTTCATTGCGCCCTAGGCAGGTGCCTCTTCTGCTTACCACTAGTTCCGGCCCTGCAAGTCTGTCCTTTATTCCCATGTCTCATTCCAGTGTCATATAATGAATCCAAAATGGCACAATGATCTCTGTATTTAAGATAACAGCAAGGTGGCCGACATATTGTTGGGAATCATTATTCTCATTGGTCAATTCTTTGCATCCATAATTCAGTTTTTCTTCAGCTTCTATATAACCCCTAAGTATAGAGACACAGGTGTATCATAAATAAGGGTTTATATAAACAAATACAAATGCTGCCTGCAATATGCATTGATTATAGTATTTCATAAGATATGCCGAGCTGCTAATCTGTAAGCAAATCAGTTACATGTATGTAGTGTTCATGCAACTACACACACCAGACCTTTATTGTTTTATTATTAATGTGTATTTAGAGTTACAAATTATTTCTCAGCACTGTACAACATACGTTTTATACAAAGAACATACAGAATGACATACATAATGACTAATTAATGATACAAAAGGTGAAGAGGGCCCTGCCTTTTTTCTTTATTTCTTTTTAATTAGCTTGAGACCAACATGGAGATAAAAAGTGCCCCCAAATAATAACCAGCAAATACTGTGATGAAAAGTTCATTACTTTGTATAAGCGATGGGCAAATCTGTCCCTTTCCACTGACAAATTCACAAAACTGGGAAAATTCAGGAAATACATGTGTTTTTTCCCAAGAAGTTTTTCCAAAGGGAACAGCTATTTTTTTTCTTGTTTTAACAATAAATTGGAGTCTATGAGCAGATCTTTAAGACCCAGGAAAAAAAAAAAAAATTTCCCATCAGTGTTTGCCATTAATGAACTGTACATTAGACAAGGGTAGATGACAAGGTGCAAATACAAATCACTATATTACATATAGAGAAACCTTTACAGCAGGGGAAATTCCTTCCCACAATGGACTGTTTTACATAAGTAAAGTAACTCATTTGTCACAGTTTGTGTTCTCCCTATAACAATTAGGTTGAGCTTGAATCTCCATTTATTTTGCTTTGGCCACAATAAGTTGTGTTTGTTGTATTCTGTAGTTTTTATTATTTTGTGTGGTCTGTGTATAAGTTGTATCTGGGGAGGTCTCTGTATAAGTTGTGGCTGACTTTTTGGCTGGGGAGGTCAGAAATAAAGGGACTTCTCTATCTTTGGTAAAGGAAAGTCAAACGGAGTCAAGGTCCATTTTTGTGGGTCAGGTGACCTCATTTTTAAGACTAAAGGTGGCCATAGACTTAAAGATCCGCTTGTTTGGCGACATCGCCAAACGAGCGGATCTTTCCCCGATATGCCACTAAACTGCGTGGCTATATCGGGGGTAATTCGAACGTTCGGCCGTATGGCCGAACGATCGAATTACGATGCTCCAAGCGGCTCCGACGGGTCGGTCGGGTAAATATCCAACCTTCCCGATCGATATCGTGGGCAGATATCGATCGGAATGACCCGTCGGAAGCCCCCATACACGGGCAGATAAGCTGTCAAATCGGTCCAAACGACCGATATCGGCAGCTTTATCTGCCCGTGTATGGCCACCTTTAGTCACGTGCCCCCTTATGCACTTTGTTTGGCTTTAGCACTGGGTGATTAGAAGCATGCTTGGAGCTTCAATATAAAAAATGAGTGGTTAATGATAGAGTCAGCCTGTCTTAAACTTAACTAAATGATGCAGAATGTAGTTTCTATAAACACTGAATATGTTTACAACTTGTTTAGCCTTCCGCTATCATATATCAGTGGAAATGAGAGAATGCAGTGTAAAACCTGATATCCTATCCCAAACACAATGGAAACTGCAGTCTCACTGCTCAATGAAGCCCTATCAATTTACAGTATCATTTATATCAAACACACACAAGTACTGGATATGGTTTCTCTCTTCCACCCCCACCAAGCCCTCTACTTATGTATGTGTAGGGCAGACCTCCCAACTGTCCCTTTTTCGGAGGGACAGTCCCTCTTTTGACAGCTCAACCCGCAGTCCCTCATTTGTACTGGAAAGTCCCTCTTTTCTCTGCACTGAACAGCCAGAAAAAGAAACAAAGTTTTTCACTTAATTGGCTTTTGGCAGAGAGCCCAGAACAGCTAACAGGTGCAAATAAGATACTTTGTAACAATTTTGAGACACAAAAACACAGTTTAGATGAGGAGAAATATTTTCAAACTTTCATAACCTGCCAAATTTTGTAAAACAAACATGGTAATTAGGGGGTGTGGTCAAAAAATTGCTGCGCTACGTGTGGGAATAATTTTTTTGTCCCTCTTTTTACTTCCAAAATGTTGGGAGGTATGGTAGGGGCCCCTATGGGTTAATGTGCCCTGCAGCTTTAAGGCCCCACCTTTTTCTTAGAGTGATCTGGCAGGAGAGAATGACACGCCCCTGCTACACTGCTATATAGTGAGTGTAGGGAGTGGCCACTTCCTCTTTGGCCTGTGGATGGTGATCCAGCTGGGTGGGCTCAGGGGAGCCTGGGTACAGTTAGGCCCAGAAAGGCCCATGTGCTTTGGAGAAGAAGTTGGGGACCAGGTAACCCCGTGAATGAGGAATAGTTACACTAGGGCAGACTTGTTATAGTCTCTCTAGGGGGCAAATTCACTAAGCGCCGAACACTAGTGTTAATTCGCTAGCGTTTGGCATTTTCGTTACTGCGCAAATTCACTAACGAACGCTGGCGTAGTTTCGCTAGTGTTACTTCGCACCCTTACGCCTGGCGAAGTTTCGCTAGTGACGTAACTACGCAAATTCACTAACGCGCGCAGTGTACTGAACGCTACCTTTTACGCTAGACTTCCTTCACCACCTCAGACCAGGCGAAGTGCAATAGAGTAGATAGGGATTGTTTCAAAAAAAGTCAAAAATTCTTCTAAGTCCCAAAAAACACTGGCGTGTTTTCTACATTATGGGTGATAGGCTGAAAAAGATCGAAAAAAATTTTGGGGCTCCCCTCCTTCCCCCCTACATTTCCTGACTCATGGCAACTTAACTATACAGTGGGCACATGTGTAGGGCAAAATAAATATTTTATTTGATGTAACCCCTGTTCTACTGCTAGCTGGACACTTTAACTATTTGTGTGCTATGCAGCCCAAATAGGTGTTACAGTTGGTTATAGGAAATTTCCTTGTTGGGAATATACCTTTAAGGAACCCTGGAACATTCATTAAACCTGCTGAATATTAAAGAAATTAATCAGCAATAACTTTTTTTTAAATCTAAATCCATAAATTATATTTTACTGTTTTGTGCTGTTTTGAGTTCAAGGAATGTGCCAGTGCATTAAATTCTTTTAAATAAGGAATGTGCGTAAAAAGTAGTGTCTCAGACTGATTTATTAAACAATTCTACAAAAACCCTACTAGCCCCACTGGCTGCTGCCTCCTTTATATGTTATTATTATTATTATTATTATTATTACTGTGTGTCTCTGACAATAACCTTTACTAGCTTTTTTTTAATGCAGTCATATATTTTGTCATATATTGTGTCCCCTGATAACAAATTGAAAAATATAAACACAAAGTACAAAAAAAGGTGAATACAAATATTTATTTGTGATAAAATTGTGGCATTCAAAACATATTCTGACCACAGAACTCATTCTGAGAAGACATTGTATTTTGTGACTAAAGAATTATTTTTATGTTCACACAATTTCTTTTGTGGTGACAAAATTCATTTTCTCAAGGTAAAATTGGAGATCACCTCTTAAAAAACCCTGGGGCTGTTAGAGATTGGCTAATGTGTTCTATGAAAATATTCACTGGTGGCGCTTCCTAGTTAATGTGAACAAAACTCTTTTGGGCAGATAAAGCAGTTCATATGCGGCAGATAGTGATTCATTTCATTTGTGATTCACTGTGAATCTGTATCAGTCAAAGATAATGTCTGGACCATTGCACTAATGGAAGGACTGCCTGGTGAATAATGAAGAGCAAATGTTGTCAGTTTCGCTTTGCTGAAAATTTGTGGAAAAACAGAAACGATGCAAATTTTCTCAGAAATGTAATAATGTCAATCAGAGGCAAATCTTGTAATTAATATGTTAAAAGCCCAAGAAACATTTAGGGGCAGATTTACATAGTATATAATGACAGGGTTTGTGCTAATGCCACATAAAAGAAAGTATATACGGTGCCACTCATAAAATAATCGATGAATCAAAATAATCGATGTTTTTTTAAATTAATTGTAGAGGATTTACTCACAGTTCACCCCAGTCCCGAGGTGCAAGTCCAAAACACTATATCCAAAAAAGATGTGAGGACCTCCAAAATTAAAGAAGCAATTATATTAAAAAATTAAAAAATTTTATTAGGACATGAAAACCTAACGCTAGATTTACATAGCGTCAAATATCGAGGGTTAATTAACCCTCGATATTCGACTACTGAATGTAATTCCTGCGACTTCGAATATCGAAGTAGAAGGATTTACCGCAAATCGTTCGATCGAACGATTAAATCCATCGATCGAACGATTTTTCTTCGACCTAAAAATTGTTACAAAGCCTATGGGGACCTTCCCTATAGGCTAACATGGCACCTCGGTAGGTTTTAGGTGGTAAAGTAGGGAGTCAAAGTTTTTTTTAAAGAGACAGTACTTCGACTATCGAATGGTTGAATATTGGTAAACGATTTTTAGTTCGAATCGTTCTATTCAAAGTCGTAGTCGAAGGTCGAAGTAGCCAAAAAAATCTTTCGAAATGCGAACTTTTTTTTCTTCTATTCCTTCACTCGAGCTAAGTAAATGGGCCCCTAATGAAAACCAAGATGTTTAGAAGCTAAATAATAGTGTGAAGAAGGAATTAGTACTCACTTAAATCAGCCGTTTTATTTTGGAGCTATTAAATCTTTGCCGTCTACATTCTATTTGATTTCTTGGCTTTGATTCCATTTTTCATGGGCTTTACATATTTAATTTCTACTCTGCAAAAAGGAAGATTTGTAGGGTGGATTCAAGCATATTACTGATGCTATAGTTGGGCCCTTACAGTGCTGAGTACAGTCTATTTTGAATAGAATCTGAATGGTTGGGACGTGGAGGGTTTCAACCATTTTAAGGAATTTCTTCAAAAAAATGCTGATGATTCAGAAGGTCTCTCTTCCACAAGAATCTATTTTTACATTCTGAGCAGGTGAATGGTTTCCTCCCAGTATGAACCCATGTGTGAGCTATGAGGATCCTGTATGAGAAATAGTTACCGCATTTCAAACAGATGTGAATTTTCTGGTTTAAGTTTAAGTCAGGACTTTTGCAGACGATTCCGCTAAAGGAAAAGCCGCCAACGTTTTTGGAACTTGACTGCATTTTGGGCTCACAGGATCTGATGTGACAGAAGATTGAGGAAGATTTGGCTGCTTTTTAGCATTTCACTGGTCTGAGGTGGTGAAGTCAACTCTGGTGAAACAGGTAACGTTCAGTAACATTTAGTGAATTTTTAGTGAATTTGCAGAGTAACGATCGTTCCCCAGAACATAAAGTCGCCTGGCAATCGAGTGCAAATAAACGCTAGCGATGGTCCCGCTAGTATTGGCGCCTGCGCCTGTTAGTGAATTGGCGACGTCCCTGCGAGTGGCAACGCTGGTGAAAAGTCATTAGCCACTTCTTCCTTTAGTAAATCTGCCCCATGTGTGTAACTCTGCTCTAGAGCCTGAATATATATAATACACTAACCAGCCCCGTGTGACTGATACAAATAAGCGCTTGAGCTGGGAAGGTTCATCTGGGAGATATATTTGAGGGGGGCAGATTTGTTCAGTTTATGCCACTGATTCCTGTACCCTATGGGCACCCTATAGTAAATCTACTTCTCTATGGCATCTCCATCTATTCACTGAATTCCCCTGAATCAC
Source organism: Xenopus laevis (assembly GCF_017654675.1). Taxonomy (NCBI): domain Eukaryota; kingdom Metazoa; phylum Chordata; class Amphibia; order Anura; family Pipidae; genus Xenopus; species Xenopus laevis. The sequence goes on along the minus strand of NC_054381.1, from coordinate 2,510,068 downwards.
TGACAACTCATCCAACTGATCAGATGGGGCAAGAAGGGCCCTAATGTTCCTCTGCTGTTGGCCCCAAAACTCTACTTGCACCGTTGCTTCACACCCAATAAACAGCACGAGGGTTGGGGCAATAAATGGACTTTCCTGCAGGTCCCAACTCTGCGAGTCCAACTGTCACACCCTCAAAGTCAATTCTGTGTCCGTCCAATCAGGGAGTTCCTGAAAATCCAACACCCATTCCAAAGTCACAGATGAGACTCCTCCTAATTCCATGTGTCAGCTCTTCTGCCATAAAGAAATGGGGGGAACCTGACAGATGGTGTCACATATTTTAAAGGGATGATTTACCTTTAAGTGAACTTTTAGTATGTTATAGAATGGCCCATTCCAAGCAACTTTCAATTAGTCTTCATTATTTATATTTTATAGTTTTTGAATTATTCGCCTTTTTTTCCTCTGAGTCTTTCCAGCTTTCAAATGGGGGTCACTGACCCCCATCTAAAAACAAATGCTCTGTAAGGCTACAAATATATTGTTATTGCTACTTCTTATTGCCCATCTTTCTATTCAGGCCTCTCCTATTCATATTCCAGTCTCTTATTCAAATCAGTGCATGGTTGCTAGGGGAATTTGGACCATAGCAACCAGACTGCTGAAATTACAAACTGGAGAGCTGCTGAATAAAAAACTAAATAATTCAAAAACCACAAATAATAAAAAAAATGAAAACCAATTGCAGTTAATTTAAAGGCAAACACCCCTTTAAACCTTGCCCCTTCATCAGTGCCACTCACTCATCAAATCTCTTCCCAAAAAAGGGCCCTGGATGCAAAGCATTATGGGAAAAGGAGGTTAGACTATGGTTCTTTAGTTGCCTGGAGGAGATGGGAATGGAGAAAAGGTCAATGAGATGGTCCCAGTGTGAGACGACCAACATCAATGTCTGTAACCATGGTGAGAGTTAGTGGGGGAGCAGAGGTAAATCTTGTACCACAAAGTGGGGTCCCAGTGTAGCAGAGAACATGTCCCCCTATATTAGCACCATCCCCTTGGGGATCAGATGTTGGATGTATAGAAGGTCCGTATAGACTCTCTTGGGTGATGTTTTTAGTGGCATCAGCTCTGAGGGAAAAGTGGTGGAGCTGAGAGGTCACCGTGCTGAAGATCTCTATGACTTGCACTGCCCCTAACCATTGTGCCAGGCAGTTGCCCACTCCTATCTCCAGCCCTGCTTGGCCATGAGGCTCTAGAACCTTGGGGATCCAGGAAATTGTTTTTTTAGGAGTAAAAATTACTTTAAACAACATCATCAAAACCACTGAATTTAATCTGGGGCCCACTTACATAGTTACACGTTTTATTTTGGTTGAACATTTGTGCATCAAGTTCCTGTATCTCTCGGCACCACTGATCCTCATTAGGGAGACTGTAAGCTCTTGTGAGCAGGGCCCCCGGCTATTTTAGTCGACAAAGAGAAGCAAAACCGCACAATCAAATCATTTCAATGGCATAACAGAAATAAATAACTGTAAAGCAAATGGTTTCACGACTTTATTGTCAGTGTCATTAATAAAAACCCCTAGTTTCCCCTTTAATTCATTCAATATATTGATGCTGTACAACGAATGAACAGTACATGGGCAGCGGCCTTATCCATGGCAACAGTAAACGTTGGTTATGATTCACTTACGGTTAGCGATGGAGACTTCTAATAATGTTCCAGTCGGTGCAAATCACGTGACTCAACACGAGCGTTGTGCAAGACCAAAAAGAAAAAAAGTTGCACTCAACAACTAAATGCGGTGTACTCTAAGGAACCTCCAAATATTTATTCATGCGGAGGACAAAAAAAAACCAAACGTTTCAAGGGTCATCTGCATCATCAGTGATGTACAAATATTTGGAGGTTCCTTAGAGTACACCGCATTGAGTTGTTGAGTGCAACTTTTTTTCTTTTTGGTCTTATCCATAGCAACAACCGCAAACTATAGAGATAAGAAAAGTTGGAGGGAGTTGGTAAGAGTTTTGATAAGAGTTTTAGAAAATATCTCATATTTAACATTGTGTGTAAGACTAACCAATGCTAATGAGACCGTTGGATAATGTCATTCTCACTTTTTGCATTTGAAAAGTTTTTCATTGTTTATTTCCTAATGAAGAAATAGACACTTGCTCTGGTGTAACTACCTGTACAGCAGACCCCACTGCCATGGGGGGCCGCCCGGACAACAGGGGGCCTGGACCATGGGCTTTGCTGCATCATAGTCCCCCGACCCATCTTTTACCTTTAAGGAGGCCACGGGAAAATGACTGTTTGCTCCGTGCCCCATCAGTAGACTAAAAGAAGGTTGTGCCCCAACTTGGCCTTTGTCCCTACACTGCGTGGAGATGAGAGGCCACTCAGATGTGTTGATCAAAGAGTCAAACTAGAGTTCCCTGCACAAATTCTGGCACTCACTAATCATTGTTAAAGGAACAGTTCAGTATAAAAATAAAAACTGGGTAAATAGACAGGCTGTGCAAAATAAACAATGTTTCTAATATAGTTAGTTAGGCAAAAATGTAATGTATAAAGGCTGGAGTGAGTGGATGTGTAACATAATAGCCAGAACACTACTTCCTGCTTTTCAGCTCTCTTGCTTTCCACTGATTCGTTACCAGACAGTAACCAATCAGTGACTTGAGGGGAAGCCACATGGGACATAACTGTTGCTTTTGAATCTGAGCTGAATGCTGAGGATCAATTACAAACTCACTGAACAGTTATGTCCCATGTGGCCCCCCTTATAGTCACTGACTAACTCAGAGTTAGAGAGCTGAAAAGCAGGAAGTAGTGTTCTGGCTATTATGTTACACATCCAGTCACTCCAGCCTTTATACATTACATTTTTGCCTAACTAACTATATTAGATACATTATTTATTTTGCACAGTCTATTTACCCAGTTTATATTTTTACACTGAACTGTTCCTTTAAAGAGTGAACTTACTCGTATTGGTAAACTTGGCTGAGCTGTAGTCTCACTCTGATTAATATGTCTCTATACTTTATGTCTGAGTGGCCTTTATCTCTATTTAGTTTTGTGACAGAGGCCAGAAATAGGCTCCATAGTCTCTACCGTCGGCTGAAACCGTCCACATTCACTCGACGGGTTATATTTAAAAATCCTGTTTTACAAGATGTCAATCATTTTTCTCATTTTCATCTCGTTTATGAATTATCAACGGATTTTTCAACAAAACATTTTACTACTTTTACAACTGTGATAAAAACCTATTTTTTTTGGAAGACAAAATAAAAATGTCTTACTTACTTGAAGAAAGTATTATAGGAATGTTATAAGAGTAAATTCAAATAGAATTGAGCAAAATGTTGCAGATATTTAAGTGCAAATCTGTTGAAAATAACATAAAAAAAGCCCCAAATTGAGCACAAAACAATTTTCAAACATTTATCTTTTTCTTGACTGTGTCCCAGAAACCGTGATGTGAGTCTGTAAATGGTGCTTGAGGGAACTCTGGTCCTTGAAGCTTTTCCCGCACTCGGCACAGACAAAGGGTTTCTCTCCGGTGTGAACGCGCTGATGTGCGCTGAGGCTGCTTTTAAGTAGAAACCGTCTCCCGCAATCAGTGCAGCCAAACGGCTTCTCCCCTATGTGAGTCCGACGGTGAATGGCGAGTTCACTCTTAATCCGGAAACTTTTCCCACACTCAGTGCAGGCATACGGTTTCTCTCCTGTGTGAAGCCGAAGATGATTACTTAGATCGCTGTTACTTGCGCAGTTTTTCCCGCACTCAGTGCAGGCATATGGTTTCTCCCCAGTGTGTACCGACCGGTGATTTTGGAACTCAGCCTTCCATCTAAACTGTTTCCCACACTCCAAACATGCGAAAGGTTTAAGGCCCGTATGGATGAGATAATGCAAGTCCAGCTTTCCTTTTTCCCGGAAGCCTTTCCCACACTCTGAACACTTGAATGGTTTCTCCCCGGTGTGCACCATTTGGTGCCTTTTGAGCTGCCAGGGTGCTGGGAAGGATTTGTCACACTCTGTGCATGGGAAAGTCTTTCCTTCGTGAATTTTAAGATGAAGGACTAATTCCCTCTTCTTCTTGTAGCTTTTTCCACACTGAGTGCAACTGAATGGGTTCACTCCGGTGTGAATATAAACATGAGATTTCAGATAATATTTTTTGGTAAAGCTTTTCCCACACTCAGTACAGACGAATGGTTTCTCCCCTGTGTGAGTCAAAATATGATGTTTGAGAACATCTCCATCCCTGAAGCTTCTCCCACAGTGCTGGCAGGTAAATGGTTTCTCTCCAGTATGAATCCTGAAATGAACAGCGAGTTTACTCTGACTCTTGTAGCTCTTCCCACACTCAATACAGACAAACGGACTCTCTCCTGTGTGGCTGCGGAAATGAATGTCAAGGGTGTGCTTGTTACTGAAGGAATTCCCACACTCTTTGCAGACAAATGGTTTCTCTTCTTTATAATGATGAACTTTGCGTTTCCTCTTCTCTCTGGAGTTTTTCCCACAATCACTGTTGACAAGTGGCTTCTCTTCTTCCTTATTCAATAGATCACAGACTATTGGTTTGGATTCTGCGACATGATGATGATTCTCAAGGTCTCTCTTCCATAAGAAGCCCTTATTACATTCAGTACAGGTGAAGGGTTTCCTCCCAGTATGAAGCCAATTATGAGCTATGAGGATCTTCCTGTATGAGAAACATTTCCCACATTTAGAGCAGACAAACCTCCTCCCCATGTGGATTCTCTGGTGGGTGAGAAGGTTCCTTCTGCTGCAGAATCTCCTCTCACATTTTATGCAGATAAAAGGTTTCACAACACTTTGGACTTTAGAGAAACCAGACCTCTTTCCAGCGACTGATGATTTTGACTTTGCTTCATTGAAAGTGAGATTCCGGGGTTTCTTTGTGTGACATTTTTGTTTCTTTTGTGTATTGGGAACAGAAGGCCTCATGTCTGTGGGATATTTCTGAACTCTCAGGGTTTTAGTGTCCTGGTTGGACGATGCGCCAGATTCATTGTATGTAAATGGTGCTCTCACTGTGAAACTTTGGGTTTGGTTGAGGTTCTTCTGGACAACTTGCCTTTCACGTAATCCATCTCTTGTGATCCTGTTCATCTTTAAGACCTCTGAGCTACAGGAGAATTATACCCTGCAGTACGACACCTTGAACATGGAGTTCCTAAAAAAAAAACCAACAGATGATGTTATTCATGGTTGAAATGAAGGGGGTTAGCGAGAGTGAGAAGCCAATAATGAGAAACACTTCAGCTATTTGCATTTTTATGATGGAGGATTGACCAGATTATGGTTTGCTTTGGCCACATAAATAGAAAGCCATTGCCCATTAGAGACACACACATATATATATAAAGGCTCGTTTGTAAAGACAAATGCCATCAGCAAAGTACAATAAAGGCCTCAATAGGTCTGAGTCATTTCTTCTCCTTGGATTTGCCCGTGTATAAGAACATGAATGAGCGCTGGAGTCACCAAGTCAAGCAACATAGTGCCGCTCCTTCTACATCCCTGTGTGTTGTATCTACGGAGGCTGCTTGGACCATTTCCCAGGGAATCAGGTTGTTAAATGGATAAATGGGAAGCCATTGAATGAAGGCTACAAGTGCAGGAGGATTCTGGGAAATAATAGAGACCTGTGGGGCTGAAGAAGTTGATGCACTACAGTGACACCGATAAGCAATGGAGTAAATAAGAGCTACTTGGTCTCACTGTTAATTTTTTTCAGGGACCCCATAACCCAATGAAATTAACTCCATCACAAACATATTAGAAATTGCACATCTTTTAAGGCCCCACATTCTTGCCCCCCCCCCAGCATTCACAGAGTTTACTCCCCTATATTTACTTGAGCGTTTCCACAGGCAGATAACAAGGTGTCTACATTTAATTTCTACTGGCCAATGTCTTGTCATCACAGGGGCCAAAGGGATATACCCAGTGCCAGTGCAAAAGTAATGGTCTCCCAAGTAATACCCCTCCCCCCACTACCTGACTCTTCTGCTATCACTAGTTCCAGCCCTGCACACAATTAATGGGGTTGTTCACCGCTGAGTTAACTTTCAGTATGATGTAGAATTTTGGGTTTCATTTTTTTATTATTTGTGTTTTTTTAATTATTTTGTTTTTATTCAGCAGCTCTCTAGTTTGCAGTTTCAGCAATATTGTTGCTATGGTACCAAATTCCCCTAGCAACCATACACTGATTTTAATAAGAGACTGGAGTTTGACTAGGAGAGGCCTGAATAGAAAGATGAGTAACAAAAAGCAGCAATAACAATATATTTGTAGCCTTACAGAGCATTTGGTTTTTAGATGGGGTCAGTGACCCTATTTGAAAGCTGTAAAAAGTCAGAAGAAGGCAAATAATGCGACAACTATAAAAAAAATGAAGACCAATTGAAAAGTTGCTTAGAATTAGCCATTCTATAACAGACTAAAGGTTAACTTAAAGTTGAACCACTCTTTAAGAGCTTTTCTTATCACAGAGACCCTAGGGGGCACATTTACTAAGCTCGAGTGAGGGAATAGAATAAAAAAACTTTAATTTCAAATGTTTTTTTTGGCTACTTCGACCATCGAATTGGCTACTTTGACCTTCGACTACGACTTTGAATCAAACGATTCGAACTAAAAATTGGTCGACTATTCGACCATTTGATAGTCGAAGTACTGTCTCTTTAAAAAAAACTTCAACCCCCTACTTCGTCACCTAAAACCTTCTGAACCTCAATGTTAGCCTATGGGGAAGGTCCCCATAGGCTTTCTAAGCTTTTTTTTAAATATTATATGCATTTTGAGCATCTACAATTGTGATTACTGTTTGATGTCATTGCATTTATAAATTAATTATAAGATTTAATTGTAACAAGAAGAATAAACCTATATATATATATATATATATATATATATATATATATATATATAGGACTAATTTATCAGTGCGTGAATTTCAAGCTTCCCACAACTCACTCCCTCTCTATTTATCCCTATGGGATAGTTTGAAGAGTATTTATTAATTTATTGTATTTATTAAATGGTGAACTATAACATTCAGCCACTGATGAATAGGAATGAATAGAGAGGAGGTGAGTTTTTGTGTGGGGAGCTGTTAAGGTCTTGAGGTCATTGTTATATAAATATATATATATCACAGTATAAAGGAGCATTTGTAATGATTTCAGTTGTTGGTGTATAAGAAAAGCCTCAGTTATAGTCACAAACCTGATGTTTTACAGACGGGAGCTGCCATATTGTTTCATTAAACTTAATTTTGCCCAAAGTACATTAGCTCCTCTGTACTCCTGCACCCCCAAACCTTATTGACTAATGACCAGTCACCCCAATAATTCTCTACCCTCCCTCGTTCCCTCTGACACTGGCTCTGTGTACGACATTTATTTGATACATATGTGTATGACAAACGGATACAGATGGGACAGGACATGTATCAGACCTCCCAACATTTCGGAAATAGAAAGAGGGAGAATTATTTTGTTATATGTCCACAATTAGGAGGAAACTCTGCTAGGACTGATCATGTTATTATTGATCTGGTATAAACAGAGAACTACAAGCAGACGTCTGGGGTAGAACCTTTCCTGATTGGTCTGGTTTTGAGACTTCTCTGTTCCCGGGGTTCCCCAGCTGATGTCACTCTCATATGATGTCACTCTTGTATGATGTCACACAATCAATCTGTGATGGATTAATATTCTTACTATATATTATTCTCATGTAATATTGATCAGTGTGTGTTTTATTTCTGTCCTGCACTTGATAAGTCTGACTAGGGAAGCCCAGCAAGACTAGTGAGTTGTTATTCTTATTATTATCATTACAGGTTTATATAAAGCAATGACGTATCAGTACAATAGACAGTGTATATATATAAATAGGACACATACAGCTTCTATACACACACAGTGACTGATACAGGGGCTGCTGCTCATTTGAGTGGAGGGAATGAAGGTCCCACTTACCCGGTGATTCCAGCAGACTGACTTCTCCCCTGTGTCTTCTCCCCTGTGCACAAGAAATAGTGCGGCGGAGGGATACAGCAGTTATATCCAGGAAGAGGATTGAGCCAATGAGAATGCTAGAGGCCTGAGTGGGACACGCCCCCCACAGATCAGCACACCAGCATTGTGTTACACTATTCACTGTGATCCTAGAGCAGAGTCTTCTGTATTGGCTTTATCTCTGATTTACACCAATGTGTAACCTGCATTAACCCTCTCTGCACACACTCCGCTTCCTTCAGTCTCCCGAGATGTTGCTGGACTATAACTCCCACAATGTTCTAATATATTGACAAAGTGAAAGTATAGTGTAAATTGCAGTTCAGCAACATCTGGGAGTCAAGGTTAAGAGAGAGAGTTTTTAGTTATGTGTACAAAATCCTTTGTACTGTACACACTGTATATAGTGATTTATATTCTGTTCTATACAAATAGCTCAATAGAAATACAGACAGTCTGCAGGTTACATAGGGGAAGGTTGTGTAGGTGTATGTGACTTACAGGTATATTTAATTATTCAATGCAGTGTAGCCCTTATCTGCTACTGTAAGAAATCTATTCCTGATATTCTTGTGTGTGACGCTACTGGAGTCCTGTGTCTCCGCTACAGGGGGAGCAATTACAGTATAATTAGGGGTGCCTCTATCCAGGGTCACGACAGACTGGGCAGTCTAAAGTTGGCCATAGATGTAAAGATTTTTAAAAGATCCAATTGTTATCGCGAGACCACGATTATCTCGAAATGATCGTTTAAATGTACGATGTGTCCATCAACTAATAAGACCATTTCAGCTGATATTGTCAGTAAAAATGAGGGGAGCTGCCTGCTTGGCCCTGCAGACATAGGTACATTGCACTGGGACCGATAAACAATTTTAAACCTGGCCAATCAATTTTCTGACAGATATCAGCTGAAAAATCGTAAGATTTACGATCGTTCGCTTCCCACTAACCGCACGATAATTTGATGAATTGGTCGGACTTCGCTGAAATCGGTTGTTCACCAAAGAAGAATCGTCACGTCTATTGGGAGCTTTAATCCTCCCTGGGAACTTCCCTGATCTCAAATCACATAAACATACCCCCCAACTGTGCTGTTTTTCGCGGGACAGTTCCGGTTTTGACAGCTCAGCCCCCAGTCCTGGATCGTTACTGAAAAGTCCCGACTTTCTCTTTGATCTCCTGCACTGAACAGCCAGAAAAATATACAAAGTTTCTGACTTAATTGGCTTTTGGCAGAGAGCCCAGAATATGTGGCAGGTGCACTTAGATACTTTGCTAACAATTTAAGATAAGCAAAGAAACAATTGTAACAATTTAAGATAATTCACCTTCATTAGCAAAACTGTAATAGCACATAAAAACCACAGAAATTTGGTATTTAGGGGGTGTGGCCATAAAATGGACATGGATTTGTCCTTCTTTCTAGTTTTCAAATGTTGGGGGTGTAGCTGCCCGCCCAAGCCAATCTAACATTTGAACTGCATAATTCATTGTGACTGTTAATATAAGAGAAGTTTATAGCAACTTAGCGCTAGTTTGCAGTACAGAACAATATATACCTCTATACGCTCTGTTGTATGGCAAGCAGAAAAGTTATTCCTGCTGTTAAAGTTTATTTGTGTGTAAAGTAACAGCCAGCAGCTATAATATAGCCAGCTAAGCACAAGACATTACAGGGTTAATTTGAGTACTCCAGACACCTGACAGTCTAGTCCAATCAGAACCCAGCCTCACTCTGAGATCTTCTAGAATCTAGCCAGACATGCCAGCAGCCATCTTAGAGACAGAATCTTCAGAGAGCATGCCAGAGTAAAGAAACTGCCCTTAAGATTCTATGAGGCGAAAATAGGTGAACTATCTTTGTTTATGTGTACTGATTAATGCTGCTAATGACAATGTTAGTGATTATATGTTAGAATATATACTGAATGCTCCTTTTGTATGTTTGCCCCTAGTTCTACCACATTCTACGCATTCTACGTGTACTTACTGCACTTATATCGCACCAATATTGCTAAAACTCATCATCTTTGTTCCTGATTCCCTATCCTGATGATGTTACCAATAAAGAAAGTTATTTTTGTACCAGTGGTATGTTCTTAAAGTCTTTCAAGGATCCGAGGACAGTTACAGTAGAACTATTACCCTCTGAGGAGGCGAGAAGACGCACCTCATCTGAGCTAGAGCAGAAGCCATATCAAGTGTGCCTCAGAGTGTAATTGCAAGCCCTTAAAGAGACGGTGCGCAAAAAATAAAATAAAAGTTAAACAGCCCTGTAAAGCTAACCTGCCTTTTCTGTGGCAATAGAGTTGACAAAATACCACAGAAGAAGCACAAATAGAGCCCAGTATTGCACCCAAGTAGATGTATGCCTTTCCTGCGGCCTTCAGAGTCAGAGCATTGCCACAGTGAGAGTGCACATATCGACAAACGTGTTACCGCCCAGAGTGAAACAACCACGTGCTGCAATTCACCCAGAGACATCGCACACAAGCAGAGCAACAATCCTGACAGCTGCATCTCTGCAAGGAAAGACACAGACCGTCAGCATCCTGTAAGTAACTGCAAGCAAGCCGAAGTACCTCACCTTGCATCTACTTCTGCAAAGACTGATCCTGAGTGATTCCTAACTTCTATAGAGAGACACTTATTTTGAATCAGCAAGCCAAGTCACTGTATCCTGCTCTTCACATTAAGGTCAGAGTTTCCTGTTTATTCCTTATTGATGGTTATGTGCTGACCTTGGCACATTAAGAGACACTGAATAAAAGGTAATAAGAACTTTGAGAGAATCCAGAGATATTTGCATTATAAGGACTTTATGTGTATTTGAATAAAGTTATTTATTCCTTTGTGTTTAACTGATATTTAACTCTTTCAAGTCAAAATGTCTGTTTATAGTGATTCAATGCCATTGTTAGAGGGTGAAGCATTCAATAGTGAGAGATATTCCCTACAACAGAAGGTATTAGAGTTGAGGGAAACCTTAAAGTCAGAGACAGATCCTGAAGCGCTAGAAAGGATAAATTGTGACATAAAAAAGTACCTGTCTAAGATAGAGAATTTAGAAGCTGAGCTTAGGGAGTCTCAAGCAGTCTCAGAACAGATAAGCAAGTTGAGACAGTCATCTCGTGAGAGGAGACCTACCCCAAAAATGCTAGAATATATGCAACAAGAGGCTGCACAAAGAGAAAGGAAATTCAACCAAATGTACATAAAATGGAAAACGCATACCAATGAAGTTCGCATGAAGCTAAAACAAGAGTGTGCAGAGGATGAATTATCCAACATGATGGATGCTGTAGAGAAGAATGAGTTAGATATGAAGACAATATATTATGAGCTAAGGTCATACACAGCACCCTCCCAGGACATTAAGAGGAAGATCGACACATGCACTGCAATAACAGCAGATTTATTAGGGCTTATGAGAATACGATCAATTGAAACCGACTTTGATGTAGAGACAGAGAGGACAAGGCTACTAGAGCTTTATAAAAGGGATTATGCAAAGTCTGTATATGGATCTACAGTTTCAAGAGTAGCATCTTCTAGCAAACATTCTAGCCACTCATCTAAGTGCACAAGTATCTCAGCCAAAAGAGTAGAAGCATCTGCACAACTTGCCGCTAAAAGAGCTGAGATTGAGATGGAAGCTGTTATCGAAGCACAACGTCAACAATTAAAAAAGTTAAAAAACCAAAGAGACATCGAGGTCATGGAAGCTAAACTTAGAGTATATACTGAAGAGGAAATAAAAGAAAATGGTGATAGATCCAGAGCAGTACTTCACGAGAGAACAGATCCCTGTCCTTCTATCCTCACTGAGGAAAACAAATGGAAATCTAAGTCAGTGTGTAGTGAGAGAACAGATCCCTGTCCTTCTATCCCCACTAGTCATCATAGTGACGAAGGAAATGTTGCAGCTATTGCCCAAGCAATACATGAGACAATGGTTCTTACAAGACTTCCAACTCCTGAACCAACTGTATTCTCAGGAGACCCATTGAAGTTCATAGAGTGGAGTACAAGCTTTGAAGCACTTATTGCACGTCGCTGCCCCAATCCAGCAGACAAGTTGTTCTACCTACAGAAGTATGTTAGTGGAGAAGCAAAGAGGGCTCTTGAAGGTAGCTTCTACAGGAAGGATGAAGAAGCCTACAAACAAGCATGGGAGAAGCTAAATGCACGGTATGGCCATCCCTTTGTAGTACAGCGAGCCTTTAGAGAAAGACTTAACAGTTGGCCAAAGATAGGCTCTAAAGAGTATGTTAGGCTTAGAGAGTATGGTGACTTCCTGCAAGCATGTAACAACGCCATTCCTCACATAAAGGGTTTGCAAGTACTGAATGACTGTGAAGAAAACCAGAAAATGTTACTTAAGCTGCCTGATTGGGTGACCTCAAGATGGAATCGTCATGTAACTAAACAGTTAGACCAAGGCAAGGAGTATCCCAGTTTTGAAGAGTTCTCTTCATTTGTCAATTCAGAAGCACGTATAGCATGCAATCCAGTGTCATCCCTTCACGTTCTGAAACCTTTGGAAGGAAAGCCAACGAGAGAGATAAAACGTGCAAAGGCAACTTCATTTGCAGTCGATACAATGACTAAAGACCATGATAACAATGAGAGTAAGCCTAAGGTCATTGATGTACCGAATAGAGAGAAAGTACAGACAGAGAGTCACACACCTCTTCAATGCATGTTCTGTGGAGAGAATCACTACGTCTACAAATGTCAACAAATGAAGGAAAGGTCTGTAGAGGAGAAGAAAAGATTCATACTGGATAACCAACTCTGTTTTGGTTGCCTAAGAAAGGGACACAGTGCCAAGGACTGTAAAAGAAGAGCCACCTGTGGCATTTGTAAAGGACGTCACCCAACCCCATTACATGAAGATCGCCCAAAAAGGGATAAAGCTTCAACACTCAGTACTCTCATTGAGGGAGAAATCATATCCACACTATCTTGCTGTATGGTTAAAAATGAGAGTAAGAATACGTCAATGATCATCCCAGTGTGTATCTCATCTCCAGGAACAGAAAGCAAGGAGGTACTTGCTTATGCATTACTAGACACACAAAGCAGTAACACATTTATCGATCAAGAAGTCTGTGAGAAATTGCAAGTGGCAATGGAGCCAGTGAAGCTTAAGCTCTCAACGATTATGGGAAAAGACTCATTGGAAGATAGTCAAAGAGTCACAGGACTAAAAGTCAAGGGACTTTGCTCAGATGTCACCATAGATCTACCTCCGGTCTATACAAGAGACTTCATACCCCTTGATCGTGAACACATACCTACCTGTGAAACAGCCCAAAAGTGGAAGCACCTATCAGTCATCTCTCATAAAATACCCCCTCTGAAGGAGTACCATGTGGGGCTTCTGATAGGTTATGACTGTTCTAAAGCACTGATGCCACGACAAATAATAACAGGAGGTGATGATGAACCATATGCCATCAAAACTGATTTAGGATGGAGCATTGTTGGAGGACCACAACAGGCTACAAGCTCAAGACAAGTAACCGGGTTATGTAATCGCATATCTGTCAAGATGTCACTAACCCCAAGTCCTGCTACAGTGATCAAGATTCTTGAGTCCGACTTTGCAGACACCAGCTCAAAAGAAAAGAGCATATCTCAAGAAGATATAACATTCCTACACATCTTGGAAGGAGGCATTCAGCTAAACCAACAAGGCCATCTAGAGATGCCCTTACCTTTCAAAAAACGCCCTGACCTTCCATACAATAAGAATCTTGCCTTAGTACGACTAAGACGTTTAGAGAGGAAGCTGGGAAGAGAGCCAAAGTTCAAAAGCGACTATTTCAAGTTTATGGAAGGCATCATACAAGACGGAGATGCAGAAAGAGCTGACCATCAACCAGACCTGGGGAAGGTTTGGTACATTCCACATCAAGGTGTCTATCACTCGAAGAAACCAGACAAGATAAGAGTGGTGTTTGATTGCTCAGCAAGGTATGATGGTGTTGCATTGAACGATTATCTGTTAACGGGACCAGACCTCACGAATATGCTATCTGGAGTTCTCTGTAGATTTCGGAAATACCCCATTGCTGTCATGTGTGACATTGAAAAGATGTTCCACAGGTTTCATGTGAAAGAGGAAGATAGAGATTTCCTGAGGTTCCTATGGTGGGAGAATGGAAACACTAATACAGAGCCTGTGGAATATCGCATGAAAGTTCATCTGTTTGGAGCAGCATCATCCCCAGGTTGTGCCAATTAAGGTATGAAACACCTTGCCAAACAATACGAAAGAAATTATCCATCTGCAGCAAACTTCATTACAAAAAACTTTTATGTTGACGATGGACTTGTTAGCCTGCAATCTGCTGACTCAGCAATCAAATTAGTGAAAGAAACTCGAGTTGTGCGCAAAGGGAAATCTGCGCCATCACAAGTTCATCTCAAACAACAGAGAAGTGTTGCGAATCTGAACTAGCATCAGCAATGGAAAATGTAGACCTCAACTACGATGATCTTCCAGTCCAGAATGCACTTGGCCTGAGATGGGATGTGGAAAATGATGAGTTCTTCTTTAAGGTCTCTATTGAAGAGAAACCAGCAACAAGACACAATATTCTCTCCACGGTAGCTTCTATTTATGATCCATTGGGATTCTTAGCCCCAGTGATCCTCAGAGGAAAGGGAATACTCCAAGAGCTGTGCAGACAGAAGCTAGGTTGGGATGACTCTATACCAGAAGAACTGAGGCCAAGGTGGGAGAGTTGGATTAAGGATTTACAAGATCTGCAAGGAGTCAGAATACTAAGGTGCTTTGCACCCTATGACTTTGGAAAGTATGAGAGAATCGAACTGCATCACTTCTCAGACGCTAGCAGTTACGGTTATGGCCAATGTTCCTACATCAGGGTGATAAGAGATGAAAAGGTACATTGCTCCCTTGTCATGGCCAAGACCAGAGTTGCACCTACCAATGTTCTCACAATACCAAGACTGGAACTAGCAGCTGCTGTAGTTTCTGCTTCAGTGAGCAAGTTCCTGAGAGACGAATTAGAGTTCAAGGTAGATGAAGAGTACTTTTGGACAGACTCACAGGTGGTTCTAGGCTACATAAATAATGAAGCTCGAAGATTTCATGTCTTTGTGGCGAACAGAGTTCAAAGAATTAGAGAAATTACTGATCCAGACCGGTGGTACTACATTGAGTCAGAAAGGAATCCAGCTGATCATGCTTCAAGAGGTCTTAAAGTTTCAGAAATGAAGGACTCAAATTGGTTTACAGGCCCAAAGTTACTATGGGAAAGGGAAATAGTACCCAACAAAGATTGCCTAGAACTATCCATGTGCGATCCTGAAGTGAAGGTCATTCAAGCCTTAAAAACAATAACCAAGTGCCAGGACGATATGCTCGAAAGACTATCACGATTCTCCAAGTGGACTACAGTAGTAAATGTAGTTGCTCGAATTCAGCGTCTGGCAAGTCGAACTAGGAAGATTGAACCCTTGAACGTTGAAGAAAGAATGAAAGCTGAGGACACAGTTATAAAACTCATTCATCAGAGATTTTACAAAGAGGAATTAAAGATGCTCAGTCAAGAACCTGGAAGGCTTCCCAACAACCACCCTTTGCATCAACTTAATCTTATCCTACAGGATGGTATAATAAGAGTAGGAGGAAGATTGGAAAATGCACCTTTACCTTTCAGAGTGAAGCATCCAGTGATTCTTCCCAAGGATTCTACCCTTACAAGCCTGATAATTGATCATCATCACACAAGGTCCTCACATCAAGGCAGAGGTCTAACCTTGAGCTACTTGAGAGATGGCGGTTACTGGATTGTGAATGGCAGTAAAACTGTAGCTAAACACATAAAACAGTGTATACTGTGTCGGAAGACTCGAAGACCGACAGAAGACCAAAGAATGGCAAATTTACCCATTGATCGTGTAGAACCATCGCCTCCCTTCTCTTATTGTGGCATGGATTGTTTTGGTCCATTCTACACCAAGCAAGATCGTAAGGAGCACAAAAGATATGGTCTACTTTTCACGTGTCTAAGCTCCAGAGCAATCCACATAGAGATGTTGGAGAATATGTCAACTGATGTGTTCATCAATGCCCTTCGATGCTTCATAGCCATTAGAGGCACCGTAAGAAAAATCAGATCTGACCAAGGTTCTAACTTCGTTGGAGCTAAGAATGAGTTGAGAAAAGCTTTAGAAGAAGTAGATAAAGAAAGGATAGCCATGTTTCTGGCAGAGAGACAATGTGACTTTTGTATGAATGTTCCAGATGCAAGCCATACAGGAGGCGTTTGGGAGCGTCAGATAAGAACTGTAAGGAATGTTCTGAGTTCAGTACTGAAGCAGAGTGCTGGAAGAATAGACGATGCTTCTCTGAGAACTGTATTTTATGAAGCTATGTCCATTGTGAACAGTCGTCCACTGACAGTTGATAATATCAATGACCCAACAAGTTTAGATCCCCTGACTCCAAATCATCTGCTTCACCTAAAGTCCACTCCCATACAGCCACCACCCGGCAAGTTCCTTGAGGAAGATTTGTATGCCAGAAAGAGATGGCGGCGTGTGCAATATTTGACCGAACAGTTTTGGAACAGATGGAGGAAGGAGTACCTAGCTAATCTCACTCTCAGACAAAAATGGCATACTCCTAGGAGAAATATTCAAATAAATGACATAGTGATCGTCAAAGAAGAGGATATACCCAGAAATCGATGGAGAATCGCTAAAGTTCTTGAAGTCCAGAAAGACAATGATGGATTGGTGAGAAGAGTGAAATTACAGATGGGAGATTCCAAATTAAGTAAGAAAGGAGAACGTCTCACCACTCCACTCATTCTAGAACGTCCTATCCAAAAATTGGTTGTTCTTATCGAGAATAATAAAGAACATTCTCAAATGCATAACAAGAAGGAAGAAGTAAAATCCCCTTAATTTATGCAACCCAACTTAAAAATGAATGCATAAATTAAAGGTAATTTGGTGGGAGTGTAGCTGCCCGCCCAAGCCAATCTAACATTTGAACTGCATAATTCATTGTGACTGCTAATATAAGAGAAGTTTATAGCAACTTAGCGCTAGTTTGCAGTACAGAACAATATATACCTCTATATGCTCTGTTGTATGGCAAGCAGAAAAGTTATTCCTGCTTTTAAAGTTTATTTGTGTGTAAAGTAACAGCCAGCAGCTATAATATAGCCAGCTAAGCACAAGACATTACAGGGTTAATTTGAGTACTCCAGACACCTGACAGTCTAGTCCAATCAGAACCCAGCCTCACTCTGAGATCTTCTAGAATCTAGCCAGACATGCCAGCAGCCATCTTAGAGACAGAATCTTCAGAGAGCATGCCAGAGTAAAGAAACTGCCCTTAAGATTCTATGAGGCGAAAATAGGTGAACTATCTTTGTTTATGTGTACTGATTAATGCTGCTAATGACAATGTTAGTGATTATATGTTAGAATATATACTGAATGCTCATTTTGTATGTTTGTCCCTAGTTCTACCACATTCTACACATTCTACGTGTACTTACTGCACTTATATCGCACCAATATTGCTAAAACTCATCATCTTTGTTCCTGATTCCCTATCCTGATGATGTTACCAATAAAGAAAGTTATTTTTGTACCAGTGGTATGTTCTTAAAGTCTTTCAAGGATCCGAGGACAGTTACAGGGGGGTACAGGCCTGGATTTGCAAAAAAAAGGCCAACAAGGCCTAGGGTGGCAGGATTTTAGGGGGGCGGCATGCTGCCCAACCCCACCCACATTGGTTCAGAAACACTGGGGATGCGCTGGAGGTACAATCATTTTTTAAATTTCCTGTGCGTCATTAATTTCCCCATTGCTCCTGTCCAGATGATGAAAATTTGCACAAATAAAGGGGAGGGGACAGGGGAGATGAATGGCAACAGGTCTAGGGGTGTCCACTATGTAAATCCAGCCCTGGGGGGTATGCATACACACAGAGGAAATGTTGATGGATCTATTTGCAGGATGCTGTACCTTTAAATAACAGTGATGGATGAAGCCTGTCAGTCAGGAGTAAATTCATACAATAAGGCAGATGGTTTATCTCTGAGCTGTTGAGGGGAGTCCCTAATTATGTGGCAGTTTCTTCAGAGACTCCCTTTGGATTTCTTTGCCCTGAGAGGAGCACCTTTTGTTTTTCAGAGCCCTGACAAGGACCCCCCTTTCCTTCTACACCCTAAATAGATAGAGCTTTTATATCACTGGTATTTACCATAAAATATTTAGCACAGCCCCTGACTCCAGAAGGCGACCAGCATTGTCAGGAATAGCACCCACCCTACACATCATCTCTTTACCCTCCTGCCATCCTGTAAAAGATACCGCAGTATTCCCGCGCTGACTTCCACAATGTGAAACAGTCTATTTCCACATCAGGTATCTCAACTCCCAAGGACTGAACTGAATATATTCATAAGGGACTGAAATGTCCACTTTGCCCAGCATGACCGTCTACTAGAGTTGTTGTATAGCACCGGGGGGTCATTTTGTTTCTACTATGTACTGTATTTACTGTATATGGCTCAAATGACAATAAAATCCAGTTGACTTGACTTGAAAATGACCAAAGAGAAGTATGTAGGAGAGCTTGAGAGTAGCCCAGTGTAATTTTCCAATGTATTTTGTAAGCCCAGCAGTAACACAACAGTAACAAATCCTTCTATAGGTAACAATAGAAAGGCAGTTCCAAAGTCCAACAAAAGTCTATTCACAGTCCCAAGAAAAGCCCACGTAGATAATGGCCAAGAGTAGAGAAGCCGTAGAAGATCTTTCCTCTATCTCTGAAGGCCAACTACACGTCTCTCCTGGTGACTCTCTTTATTCTCCTACTGGCCCAGCCTCCCAGTCAGTCCCCATTGTTCTCATGCAGGTGTGTGAGACGTATTGGAGAGACTGGATTTTGTTCCACTGCTGCTTATTGTTCCTCTGCCTATTGTACTTCTTGATTCCTTGAATATCTCCTGAATCCTTTCAAGTTTTAGAAAGAAATCAAATTAACATCTCCAGTACTTGCCACATGTCCATCACAGGGTTCCTCACTGACTTTCCACACACAGTCATCTCTGGGACCTTGCAGCACCTTGCTCTCACTCTGAGGCTTCTCTCTCCCACCACTTCCTGTGCAGCACTTCCTTCCTGTCAGCTCACAGGGGTAGAGGCTCCTCCCCCTTCCTGCACAGAACAACACAGAGGAAACACAAGTATATATAGGTCCCCTACACTAGTGTCTTGCAGAGCTTCCCTAGTCAGACGTATCACACACACAGAACACACACACACTGATCAATATTAAATGAGAATAATTTATTGTAAGAAAATGAATACATCACAGATTAATTGTGTGACATAATATGAGAGTGACATCAGCTGGGGAACTCTGGGAACAGAGAAGTATCAAAGCCAGACCAATCAGGAAAGGTTCTACACAACACGTCTGCTTGTAGATGAAGTTCTGAAGCCCCTTAACTGAGATCTCTGTTTATACCAGTACAATAATTTATAGCAGAATTTGCCTTTTTTTGATACCAAACAGGTAACACTGGAAGCAGCACTCCATGTTCAATTCATACATGTCCTGTCATGTCACAATTGTGTCACAACTAGTATTTATTCTTCACTGTTCCCGGGGTTCCCCAGCTGATGTCACTCTAAAATGTTGTCACATAATCAATCTGTGATGTATTCATTTTCTTACTAGTCAGCTGGTTGATGAAAACAAAAAAAAGCGCAGATTCTGAACTCATATTTTTCGTCTGTCTACACAAATGAGGAACCAGTTAATGAAGGTTTCCTTCTTGATAGTCCCAATTCTAGTTATACAACTAATGATGCATGGTTCACACATGAGGAAATTCAAAAGAGACTAGAACATGTTAAGATAAACAAAGGTCCAGGGCCAGATGGTATTCATCCCAGGGTACTTAGCGAGCTTAGTTCTGTGATTGCCAAACCTCTTTACTTAATTTTTCAGGATTCATTGAGGTCTGGCATAGTGCCGAGAGACTGGCGAATTGCTAATGTGGTGCCTCAATTCAAAAAAGGATCCCGTTCTCAGCCTCACAACTATAGGCCAGTAAGTCTGACGTCAGTGGTAGGAAAGCTTTTTGAGGGGTTAATAAAGAATAAGATACTGGACTTCGTAGCCAATAACAATACTATGAGTTTGTGCCAGCATGGTTTTATGCGTAATAGATCTTGCCAGACTAACAATTTCTTTTTATGAGAAGGTAAGTAGAGACCTTGATTCTGGGATGGCAGTGGATGTGATTTACTTAGACTTTGCTAAAGCATTTGATACAGTGCCACACAGAAGGTTACTGGTTAAATGAAGGAATGTTGGCCTGGAACATAGTATTTGTACCTGGATAGAGAACTGGCTAAAAGATAGACTACAAAGAGTGGTGGTAAATGGAACATTTTCTAATTGGACCAGTGTTGTTAGTGGAGTACCGCAGGGCTCTGTACTAGGTCCCTTTGCTTTTCAACTTGTTTATTAATGACCTGGAGGTGGGCATTGAAAGTACTGTTTCTATTTTTGCAGATGATACTAAATTGTGCAGAACTATAGGTTCCATGCAGGATGCTGCCACTTTGCACAGTGATTTGTCTAAGTTGGGAAACTGGGCAGCATGTAAGAAGGTGATTGAGTTGGTGTGCATGAAAAAGTGTATATTGTTTATTGTATGTGTAAAGTGAATGTGAGTGCTGTGAAATGTTGAAGTGATTGGAAGTGGTAAAATGTTTGAGACTGTAATGTGTAAAATTCACCACAAGAAGGCAGTGGTGTCATACAAGTGAATATTGAAGGTTTCATGTGGTGACCTGGGGAAAGGCACATGCACTGCAGTGAGAGCAGCACATGATAGAGGAATGTTAACATCACATGCACAATACATGTAATGGGTGTTGGTAGTCAAGAAAAGTAGATAGTAATAGGGCTACAGTAAAGTACTAGGTACTATAGATAGCGAGTGGAACACTAGAATGGGTAGCCAAGACCCCAACGAGGAGTGAGTGGCTTAGGAGCCAAGGCTTTGCCAGTGAGGGCTGGAGTGTTAGGGGGAACACAAACATTCTGAAGGAGGGGCGCAAGAAAATTCCTATCTGGAGTAGGCCAGAGGGGCATAGGACGTATGTTGGACTGGTAGGACCAGAAGGTGGAAAAGTCCTACCCTAAAAGGTCAGTGGTGCACTGCTGTGGTGTCAGCCCGACTGAAGTAGGGAGATGGTAAGTCACCCTGGAAAGGGGTGTTCCTGTGTCTCCAGTGACTCTGTGTGAGGGGTTCACTATACAAGAAGTTGTTGCTCTGCAAGAAAGGGAGTAAGTGACACCCATGGGACTGTGTTTGGATTGTACAAAAGTTAATGGATATCGTGAAGTGTTTCCAATAAAAGTTCTTCATTTTTGATTTACCATTGGTGTAGATTTCTATCTGTCCAGTGAAGGTTGGTTTCCATGGTGACGAAGGAGCATTAACCCTTAACCCCCCTTACAAGCAAACTGGAAAATGAGGTTCAATGTTGATAAATGCAGGTTATGCACTTTGGCAAAAATAATATAAATGCAAGTTATACACTAAATGGCAGTGTGTTGGGAGTTTCCTTAAATGAGAAGGATCTTGGGGTCTTTGTAGATAACAAGTTGTCTAATTCTGGGCAGTGTCATTCTGTGGCTACTAAAGCAAATAAAGTTCTTGTATAAAAAAGGGCATTAACTCAAGGGATGAAACATAATTGTGTCTCTTTATAGGTCCCTGGTGAGGCCTCATCTGGAGTATGGGGGCAGTTTGGACTCCAGTCCTTAAGAGGGATATAAATGAGCTGGAGAGAGTGCAGAGACTAAGTGCAACTAAACTGGTTAGAGGGAGGGAAGAGTTAAATTATGAGGGGAGACTGACAAGGTTGGGGTTGTTTTCTCTGGGGGAAAAAAGGCGCTTGTGAGGGGACATGATTAGACTTTACAAGTACATTAGAGGACATTATAGACAAATAGCAGGGGACCTTTTTACCCATAAAGAGAATCACGTACCAGAGGCCTCCCCTTCAGACTAGAGGAAAAGAAGTTTCATTTAAAGGAACAGAGTAGGGGGTTCATCACAGTGAGGACAGTGAGGTTGGGGAATGCACTGCCGGGTGATGATTCAGTTAATGACTATAAGAGGGACTTGGATGATTTCTTGGACAGACATAATACAAAGGCTATTGTGATACTAAACTTTAGATGTATTGCAGCCTTTACAACTTCTTTGGAAAAATTCAAGATCAGGTTTTGCTTCTTCCTTTTTGGAGAAACAATCTACCCTTACTGATGAAAGTAGTAGACCCTGCTAATGGGAATTCATCTAATTGGTTTGATTTGAAAATTTGGCTTGATTTAAAGTCTCGTGACCAGAGCCACCATCAAGGGGGCACAGGGGGAACAGACATCCCAGGCCTGGGAGAATTTAGGTTTAAAGGGGGGGGCCCGCTGGGCTGCACTTTCCCGGATTAGACGGGCCCCCCTTAAAAGCGTGGATGTTGCCAAAGATCCACAGTTGAAGATCCGAAGTCGAAGACCTGAAGCCGTGAACTGAGCCAAAGACCAGATGCTGCAACTCAAGCCGAAGACCCAAAGCCGCAAATGGAGCTGAAGGCTCAAAACCATGAATGGAGCCAAAGACCAAAAGCTGCAAATGGAGCTGAAGACCCAAAGCTGCAAATGGAGCCGAAGACCCACAGCCTTGAACGGAGCTGAAAACCCAAAGACCTGGAGCTGAGGACAAAGAAGAAGAATCTGAAGGTAAGAAGGTTCCACTGAACACCAATGGGTTTTTTTTAATTAAACCTCTGGCCACCAATGTTTTATTTTAAAACCTTCTATAGCCCTTGGCAACCAATGTTTTTTTAACTTGTAAGGGGACCCTGTCCACCAATGGGTTTTTATTGTTTATGTTTTAGCACCCATGTTTGCATGGCTTTTTTTTTCACGTGGGGCCTGGGGTGGGGCCTTCAGTGGTGGGCGTGGCCCAGGGGGCCCAGAAAAGGTTGTTGTATGTGGCCCTGTGGTTTCTGATGGCAGCCCTGCTCATGACATATATTTGTTTCATGTTTCATGTATATATTTAAGAGTGATTTGTTGGGAGTCCCAAATAAAGAGTTATCAGAAATACAGGCATGCTGAAAATATACTTTATTGAAAATCCTGATTTAATTGCGCATACAGTAGATCTCACTTCTCAAACACATTGGTCTCCAAAGATAAGTGCTCCAGCCATTTATAAATATTAAAAATAATGGATAGCACACCCAATTTGAAAAGCAAAATAAATTTATTACAAAAAGAAGAAAAAAATAATCAAAAATAATATACAAAACATAATTGAAAATAGAAAGGTGAGCCCAACACGTTTCGACCTTAAGGGTCTTCCTCAGGGGCAAAAAATAAAAAAAGGCAAGAGTTAGATTTAAGTGGGGGAACCCCGGGAACAGAGAAGTCTCAAAGCCAGACCAATCAGGAAAGGTTCTACACAATACGTCTGCTTGTAGATGAAGTTCTGAAGCCCCTTAACTGAGATCTCTGTTTATACCAGTACAATAATAACATGATCAGTCATAGCAGAATTTGCCCTTAACGGGATACTGTCATGGGGAAAAAAAAATTTTTTTCAAAATCAATCAGTTAATAGTGCTGCTCCAGCAGAATTCTGCACTGAAATCCATTTCTCAAAAGAGCAAACTGATTTTTTATATTCAATTTTGAAATCTGACATGGGGCTAGACATATTGTCAATTTCCCAGCTGTCCCCAGTCATGTGACTTGTGCTCTGATAAACTTCAGTCACTCTTTACTGCTGTACTGCAAGTTGGACTGATATCACCCCCTCCCTTTTCCCCCCAGCAGCCAAACAAAAGGACAATGGGAAGGTAACCAGATAGCAGCTCCCTAACACAAGATAGCAGCTGCCTGGTAGATCTAAGAACAGCACTCAATAGTAAAATCCATGTCCCACTGAGACACATTCAGTTACATTGAGAAGGAAAAACAGCAGCCTGCCAGAAAGCATTTCTTTCCTAAAGTGCAGGCACAAGTCACATGACAAGGGGCAGCTGGGAAATTGACAATATGTCTAGCCCCATGTCAGATTTCAAAATTGAATATAAAAAATTTTTTTTGCTCTTTTGAGAAATGGATTTCAGTGCAGAATTCTGCTGGAGCAGCGCTATTAACTAATGTGTTTTGAAAAAAAACATGTTTTCGGATGACAGGATCCCTTTAACAAAATAATGGCCATACGCCTGGAAATGTGACCATGAGTCTTTCTTCTTCATGACAAACATGTTTGTACTGTCTCTCGGTTCCCTTTCCTTCTTCCTCACCTTCACATTTCCCAAACAATTTTTATAAAGTTCTACATGAGAAACAAGTTTATTAGTTAATAACCTCAGCTCCAGCTATTCTTAATAATATGTTAAATATTCTGGCAATCATAGTGCAGCACCAGCTGAGTGTAGATGAGCAGTACAGTAGGGTTTAGATCATCTTAAGCAATTTTAGGCAAATAAAAAACAATGCAATCCACATGGCAACACAGAAACCAGTACAGGCTGCTTATTCTGATTATTAATCAGGTTTTTTGCTAGGGTACCTGACTTACTGCAGTTTGATCATTTACTATGATCCCTAAATTCAGTCTCCCAACAGCACCAAGAACTCACTGAGCATGTGCAGGATCCCCAGCACTCACAAGATGACAAGACAAGCTCCCAAGATGGAGATCTCCTGTGGGTTATTGTAAAGGTCTGGAACATTCAATGTTATAGAACTTCTGACTTCTGGGCTGGTACAGTAAGTACAGTATGTTTATATTTATGATCAGTAGTGATGGGCAAATTAATTTGCCAGGCATGGATTCTCAGTGAATTTCCGAATAAATTAGTGAAACTGTAGCAAAAATCCGCCGCAGCAAAGAAAAATTTTGTCAAAATTGTTGCGCACATAAAAATAGTCGAGCGTCAAAATTATTCGGACGGCCATTGACTTTAATGCATTTGGACAAAATAGTCGCGTGTATAAAAATTTACGCAAGTGGCAAAAAATTTTGTAAGTCACAATTATTTTGACGCAAATTGACTTCAATTCGTTACGCGAATTTTTGCCATTTTGGGAATGTTTTCACTTTTTGCCGAGATTCGCCCATCACTAATGATCAGTATAGAAAATACAGCATTTGTAGCTATATTCTTTTTCAGGCTTTAACGAATAATTCTCACCCAGGAATTACCCCTCCCTACCCAGAATGCAGCATGAAGGGGCTCAGTGAATGTGACAGTGAAGGTGTGTAAGTGTCTGATTGGCTCACTCAGCTCATAAAAGGACAGACGTCCAACCTCATAGTCCAACCAGATACTGATTCTCCTACAGGAAGGGATGTGGGGTAAAAGTGTCCATTTATTGTCATGTGTCACTGAATATATTCCATTATTCCCTCTGTACAAACTCCAGGACTTGTTATTATTCCCAATACAGGACTGATCCCCTCTCCTCTCTATTCTGGGATAGGCCACCCCTACCCTCCAGCTTCCTGATTCACTGACCTCCACTTCCCAGTAATGTCGCCCTGAGGGGAAACTCCTGCTGCTTAAAGACTGAGTATAATCCTGAAATCTCTCTGGGGATTGTGGGTAATGTAGTTTTGTTAGTGAGAAGGAAGCAGATTTCCTGTCCCCTGATACAGATACATTATTATGAGCCGTGTTTATATCCAGTAACAGGTCTGTAGCCTCCTGCCCATAGATCAGTGTCCTTATACCCAGCACAATATGAGCCAATCCAGGGGCCATTATCCCATCTGTGCCCCCCTCATTATGTGCCCCCTCAGCCCCACACAGTGCAGCTCCATGTGATTCCTGTGCCAGTAAGGAACACAATGTATCAGTCATGTTACACATCTGCTCAGTCTTAATGATCTTCTGATCCAGTTGGTGGATCCTTATCTCCAGTTGGTGGATCTGATCTCCTTGTGATTGTCTCCTGCTCTGCTGTCCTCCCATCTGTCTTCTCCTTCCAAAGATAGTTGCGTGCCTGGCTTGGGAGCAGTTCATTGGCACATTAATGTATCAGTTGATTTATTTTCTAAGGAGATAAAGGGACAGATTTATTAAAGTGGAAACATCACATTTGATGGTTGTTCAACTATAGGTTCCATGCAGGATGCTGCCACTTTGCACAGTGATTTGTCTAAACTGGAAAACTGGGCAGCAAACTGGAAAATGAGGTTCAATGTTGATAAATGCAGGTTATGCACTTTGGCAACAATAATATAAATGCAAGTTCTACACTAAATGGCAGTGTGTTGTGAGTTTCCTTAAATGAGAAGGATCTGCACTTGTGGATGTACGTGAGCCCTTATATCTGCACCCAGGGCTGCCATCAGATTATTTTTAACTTTTGGGGGGAACCCTGACCACAACTAATTTTTTGACTTGTAGGGGCCACAGTGGGATTTTAGAACTTATGTTTCTGTGGCTATTTCACTGTGGTGAGGGACCTGTGGTGGAGGTGCTCAGGGGTCTGGGGCATGACCTGCAGTGGGGATGGGTGGGGCCCAGGGTGCCCAGAAACTTTAGTCATAAGGAGCCCCGTGATTTCTGATGGTGGCCCTGTCTGCTCTGCAAGATGTGACTGTTTTGTGCATGAAATGTGAGCCAGTAGGGGGCGTGACTGGATGCCGTGCTGAGCAGACGTGAGACATAACAGCTCCCGTCTCCAAGTTCTAATAATTCAGCTTTCAATAGCGCAAAGACCAGAGAACTGGAGGCAATGGGCAAAGACAATAAAAAGAAGCAATTCCCGTCCACACCAACGACTCCGGTGAAGCTGAAAACCCCGTCAGTGTCGTCCTTCTTTGAAAAGGACTCTGGGCCCAACGAGAGACAAATCAAGATTGGCGGCCGCACCGCAACGCAGCCCCAGTCCAGCCGAGTCGGTGAGTAGCTGTGCACATCGCTCACAACATCAAGAGCTGCACGAAATTTTAGCGGCTATGCCAACCAAAAGAGACCTACTGGAGATGGCTAAAACTATTAAAGCAGCCCAAAAAGCCGAACTATCGGGCATAAAAGTTGCATTAAAAGACATTGGGGCAAAACTTGAGGAGATGAATCTGCAAATCCACGACAATTCGCAGGCGCATAAAAAAACCATAGACCAAGTAAACACACATCATAAATATGTTTATTTGCTGCAACGCCACTTAGAAGATCTAGATAACAGAGGGCGCCGAAACAATTTGCGCATACGAGGCGTGCCAGAGTCCGCTAAGCAAGCGGATATTGAACAGACACTGTGCAGGATTTTTAACCCTTTACTGGACAAACCACGCCAGGCGGTCATTGACTTTGACCGAGCACACAGAGCCCTTAATGCCTCGCTGAGAGGAGACCAACCCAGGGACATAATTTGCTGCCTCCACAGCCATAAACTAAACGAAGACATTCTGAAAAAAGTACATTTGAGATCTGAAGATCCCCATCCTATTGCTGTAGGAGGGTAACTATAACCCCCACTTCTGATGACTTAACAGCCCTGATGCCCAGTGAACTATATTTTCCCCCAGACTATTCATATTCATTGCGATTAGGATAGTTATGTGGACTTTGCTATTTTCATGGTGACATTCGTACGTTTACCTAAATTTAACTTAATCTTGATGTATATTCAGTTTGAATTGTGTTGCTATGTATAAGGCTATTTGATTAGTATAGGATAAAACTTTCCCTTTCTATACTACCTGCCCTTAGATCCTTATACTCACCTCATTTCGCCGGATCTATTCCTCCCCCTACCCCCCCCCCCTTTTTTTTTTTTACAAATTTCCCCCAGACTTTTCATAATCATTGCGATTAAGTCAGATGTGTGGACTATGCAATTTTTCCTGTCTCGATTGTTACTCATACCACATGTCTAATTTAATATTGATGTGTACTCAGTTTGAATTCTGTTGCTATGAATAATGCTAACTGATTATTATCTTTCCTTCTCTATACTATCTTGCCCTTAGATCTTTATACTCGCCTCATTTCACTTGAACTATTTTTTCCCCTCCCCCCCTTTTTTTTTTCTCTTTTATGTTCCTCCTGGATTTTTCATACTCGATTAAGCGGGACATGTGGACTATATAATTTTCATATCGAGATTATTACTCATACCGAATGTCTAATTTCATATTGATGTATACTCAGTTTGAATTTTATTACTATTTATAATGCTAACTGTTTATTACAGGGATATACTTTTTCTCCTCCTTTTTATAAATCTTCAAACCCACCTCATTTTACCTGATATACTCCTTCCCCTCCCCCCCTTTTTTTTTCTTCCTTTCTTCCTCTCCACCCTCGATAGTGCTGACCTGTGCACCCTTATTACATACCATACTCAGCTGGTCTTTAACATATCTTGACCACAATGCTTTATATTATTGAATTTACTGGAGACTGGGAGCTGTAGACAACACGTACCTCAAGTTTCTTTCGGATTCTCCCCCAAAACTTTTTTCTCCGTTGTGATACAACTCCCCCCACTTTTTGGCGAGGGAACCCACGGAGTACCTGTACCATATCCCCCCTACCTGTTCAACTAATTGCACATTGATATAAGAGTTTTCTTAGGGAGGAACTGATATGTACACGGAATTCTGTATATGTCACAAGTTAAGGTGGCCATACATGGAGAGATCCGCTTGTTTGGCGAAGTCGCCAAATGAGCGGATCTCCCTCCGATATGCCCCTTGAGGTGGGCAATATCGGGCTGATCCGATCGTGGGCCCTAGGGCCAAACGATCGAATCCTAATGATGCCTAATGGGCGGTCGGATCACGGGACTGCATCAACGAATAGACGCGGCCGCGATCCAACGGGATTTTTTGTCCCATCCGATCGAGATCTGGCCATCTCGATCGGTGAAGCCCATCGGGGGGCCCCATACACGGGCAAATAAGCTGCCGACACGGTCTGTCGGCAGCTTTTATCGGCCCGTGTATGGCCACCTTTACAGTTTTATTTTTTATGTTGGGCAGATCTCTTCACTATATTACTGGGCTCTAGGTGCACGGAGGAGAAACACTATAGATACATTATCTTAAGTCTACTAAACTGCATCAATGAGTGACAAACTCTGCATAATGTCGTTGAATGTCAAGGGTCTCAATACGATACAAAAACGCAATAGCCTTAAACTGGGTTTGAAATGAAATAAGGTACAAATTGCTATGCTACAAGAGACACATTTTAAGCAACAGGCAACGTCTAAGATATATATTAAAGGCTTTCAAAATATCTACACTAGTAAACCGCAACAAACTAAAGTTAGAGGCACAGCTATTATTCTTGCAGACCACCTACAATGGACACATATAGACCAGACTATGGATACATTGGGGCATATGAATGCCATTAAAGGACTTGTTGACAACAGGATGTATACTTTTGTATCGCTGTACCTTCCCAATGTGGGACAACTGGGCCGTCTTAAACCGTTACTTCAACAAATAGACCAGTTTGCTGAGGGCACATTGATCATAGGTGGTGATATTAATTTTGCTATAGAGCCAACCCTGGACGGTTCCTCTAAACAATCTAGCTTACCGAAACAAAAACTAGCTCAACTAAGACATCTGTTACAGAAATACAATTTAGTAGACACCTGGAGGATCTTAAACCCTGAAGTAAGAGACTATTCTTTTTATTCCAACCCACACCAACAATATTCCAGAATAGACTACCTGCTCACACCACACAATACTCTTTCCAAGTGCTCTATGGCTGCCATTGGACCAATTACTTGGTCAGACCATGCACCGGTTTTACTATATCTCCTGAGACAGAAACCCCCACAAAAATTGTGGCAATGGAAGCTTAACGAAACGTTATTAGAAGACATTTCTACAACTAAACACATTACGTAGGTCATGGAACACTATTTTAAAGAGAATATCACCCACGACTCAAACTCGCAAATGGTATGGGAAGCACATAAATGTGTGATAAGGGGGGAGCTGATCAAAATAGGCACACAAAAAAAGAAGGAAAAACAGCAGAAATATAACCAGCTACTCCAGACTTTGGTGACACTGGAACGACAACATAAATACCAGCAGTCAGAGAACATCCTTAACCAAATCACGACAATTAGAAAAGAAATTAAAACTCTATTAAACAACTATAGTAATAAAGCAATTTTTTACCAGAAACAACTCTACTTTGAACATGGAAATAAATGCGGCCACCTCCTAGCTTCAGCCTTAAAAACCAAGCAGAGGAGAAATCACATCATGAACATTAAGGACTGCGATGGTACATGTACACATGACACAAATACAATCAGCCAAATTTTCTGTGACTTTTATAAATCTCTATATAATATTGAACAGAAACTGGATCAGCCGGCAGAATGGGACCTAATGACAAGATAGACACCTATTTGAAAAACATCCCTAAGCCTCACCTATCGTCAGAAGATCTAGACTACCTAGAGTCCCCTATCTCCTTGGAGGAAATACAATTCACTCTCAAACACACTGCAACCCACAAAGCTCTGGGACCAGATGCATTTACTAGTCTATATTATAAAAGATTTTCCAAGGCTCTCCTACCATATTTTCAGAAACATATCCATGCAATTATAGATGAGGGTAAACTGCCTCTAGACGAAACACAAGCTAATATTACTCTAATCCACAAAAAGGTGAAAGATCCTCTAGACATCAAGAGCTATAGGCCAATATCCCTCCTCAACGTGGATACTAAATTGTTTGCAAAAATTCTGGCAGAAAGGCTAAAACCTCTTTTGGCAAGAATCATACACCCTGAACAAGTGGGATTCGTCCCTAAGATGGAAGCTAGAGACAACACTCTCCGGGTGTACAACATAATACATTACTGCAAAAAGAAGGACATTCTACTGGCGCTACTATCTACCGACGCGGAAAAAGTGTTTGATAGGATGAAGTGGGAAATGATATTCAAATGCCTCCAATGGATAGGAATTGGCCCTGTTTTCCAATGGTATGTACAAAGCCTATATGCTCAACCACAGGCATGCATCCGAGTTAATAGGACGCTGTCGGAACCATTTGATATTAAAAATGGCACAAGACAGGGATGCCCGTTGTCTCCCCTCCTCTTTGTCATTACACTTGAACCATTCCTACAGCGCATTAGACAAAATGCGAATATCCTGGGTGTGAATATACGAGATTATATACACAAAACAGCAGCCTACGCGGATGATATGTTATTTTTTATAACAAAACCAAGAACCACGTTACCGGAGATCTTGCTCGAACTGGATGCTTATGGCTCTTTAAGCAAACTAAAAATAAATCAACAGAAATCCAGCCTCCTTAACATCTCTCTGCCTCACCAAGAACTACAACATATAAGAAACACTTGTACATTTATGATTGAATCTAAATATCTCACCTATCTGGGCTTCTCCTGGTTTGGCCGTATCAGTATCATTAAAATGAATATACTCCTTCGTTTTCTATACCTGTTCCAGACGATCCCATTCCAGATACCCAGACCGTTTTTTAAAGAACTACAAACTATCATCTCTCACTTCATTTGCATCAGAAAGCCAGACAGAAATTCGATTCCCTTACTCAACCAAAAGTCGCAGGAGGCGTAGGTCTACCGGATGATAGACTTGATGTCTACAACTCCTAAATTGTGGCCACTTGTGGCACAAGATGGATATGAACACCCGCTGGAAATATATACGCGGTTGCCCAAAAATTACCGTTGCACACCAAAATCACCAAACCCAATTATCAAAGAAATCACCAACACATGGGATGCATTGAAACATAAAAAATGCCTTATTAATACAAACTCCAGGTTAACTCCGATATTACACAATAAAGATTTCCCTCCAGGATTGCTGCCCATACATTTCAAGAACTGGACCCAAACAGAAAATTTATGGGCCTTTCAATTACTTAATGGTAGGTCCATCAAACCCATAACAGACATATTACCACCAGAAAAGATCCCGCCACTTGAGAGATTACGACTGCACCAAATACAGCATTTCTTAAGCACTAAAATGATTACTGACGCTACAGGATCAGAGGATACCTCGTTTGAACAATTGTTCACCAGAACTGAACGCGCCCCACATGAAATTTCCATAATTTATAAACTGTTGATAAACCATCCCCTTACACCAGCAAGTGATTTCAAAACGAAAATGGGAAAAAGAACTGCAATGTACTTTTACTGTCTTGGAATGGAAGACTATTATAACAAATTCTTATAGATCCACTATGTGTGCCAGATTACAGGAAAACAACTATAAGTTACTTACACAATGGTATAGGGTACCAAGTGTACTATCCAAAATATTCCCAAACATCCCAGAGGTATGCTGGAGATGCAGACAATCCAATGGAACTCTCAGCCACATTATGTGGCATTGCCCCAACTTACAACCATATTGGAATCAAATAAAACAGATATTACCCAGATTCACAGATATGGCAATGCCAGACTCAGCGCCATTTTTCTTATTACATTGCAACGAAATGTCCCCTGCACGATATCGAAAAGTGCTTATCTCAACACTAATTACAGTAGAGAAATCTTTGATACCTTTATTCTGGAAATCGAAAGTAATCCCTACACTTAAAGACTGGGCACTCAAAATTAACGAGATTTACCAATTCGAACAATACAAGACAGAGGCGAGTAATCCGCAATGCCAAGAAAGCTTGACTCATAAATGGTTCTACTGGCTCCCGTTTACTGAATCGCAACGAGTACATCGTGAAAAGTCCACTGTTTGTCCGTAACATTAGCGAGACCCTTGATATTCAATTGATATACAATCAAGATACTCAGTTACTATATAGTGACTGCCTACCTATCTTTCATGTGCTTACTCCTCCAAACACCACTTTGATATTTCTTGCAGTGTTAGAGATGTGCCCAACACAGTTTGTTTTTATATTCCATGGTTTACTGTTCACAGAAAGCGGCTACAAGACATGTAAACTGCTGATAACATATGATAATCCTTGTTCTGGAGTACCGTGAGATCAAGAACTGTATCATATGTTTGAACTCTTCACTGCAGGAATCTCATGCCATTGTATTTTCTGTATTTTGCAAAACACGAAAATAAAGAATTTATAAAAAAAAAGAAATGTGAGCTAGCAATTAGCTCTAGTTAGAGACAAGCTATAGGTTTTATATAGGTTCCCTCTTAGGGACTTTGGATTTAGCAATGGGCTTATTTGGATTCTCCTTGGTTGGGGCCCCCTCAGAGATGATCTGGTTCTCTGGTAGACCAGTCTGACCCCGAGAAGGGCCGGATTTACATGGCAGGAGCCCCTAGGCCCTCCTCTTCCTTTGTGCACATGCACAAATTTTCAGGATCGGGTCCAGAGTACTGGGAATTTTAAAAACAATTGTATCTCCTGCGAATCCCCAGAGCTTCCTAACCAATGCGGGTGTGATTGGGGAGCATGCCGTCCCCCTAAAATTTTGCTGCCCTAGGCCCAGGCTTTTGTGGCCTTTACACAAATCCGGGCCTGACCCTGGTTGAGCCTATGATGTTATGAATTTGTTAGTATTGCTGTAATGCCCAGTAGTAACCATTTGCCCCAACTGCTGTCCCATGGAAATTAGGTTACACCATGGCATATGGCCAGGAACGTAACTCAACTTTGTCAGACCCACCAACAAAACTAATATAAACCTTTCCCTCACCATATAAATAACGTATGTTTCATCATCAAGCCCTCCCTCCCTTATCATACGGCCTTATGTAGGTTAATTGGATGAGAACCTTGTGTAAATTGCAAGTTATTTTATACTTACGATTACTATTCTAAAAGGAAGAGCTCTGAACTTTGGGTGGAAAAACAGCCATTTAGACAAACAATAGGGCCATCCTGCAGTCCATGAAGAACCATCAAGGAGGATCAATGTGCTGATGTGGTCCTAGTCCAATGGGATAGAAATGTGGCTGATGTTGCCCAGATATCCAGCAGCCTGTTAAGAAGGTCTCATGTACAAGGTAATAAGATACTGATGTGATCTAGGGGGGCCAACTTACACCTTTGTACAGTTCTTGTCATATAACACAACAAACAGGCTGGACAGTCTCTCAGTGCTGGAAGGAACAGGCAGGACAGTCTCTCAGTGCTGGAAGGAACAGGCTGGACAGTCTCTCAGTGCTGGAAGGAACAGGCAGGACAGTCTCTCAGTGCTGGAAGGAACAGGCTGGACAGTCTCTCAGTGCTGGAAGGAACAGGCAGGACAGTCTCTCAGTGCTGGAAGGAACAGACTGGACAGTCTCTCAGTGCTGGAAGGAACAGACTGGACAGTCTCTCAGTGCTGGAAGGAACAGACTGGACAGTCTCTCAGTGCTGGAAGGAACAGGCTGGACAGTCTCTCAGTGTTGGAAGGAACAGGCAGGACAGTCTCTCACTACTGGAACTGGCATCTTGGTACAAAGGATAAAGTACAGAGGCCGCACCCTAATACATTGGCAGTTTGGCACTTGAAAATTTATAGTATTTATTGTAACCTTTATACCCTGTGTAGGGAGGAGGTTTAATATCATCCCTATTAATGTGGCTTTCTTCTGGGAAGGGAAGCCGCAGCTAAGTAGCCAACCCCCCTAGGCAACGAGCAGTGGGCTGGATTTTTTTTTACACAGGGCCAATAACTCACTTACGCAGTTATTATACACCTTTATCTAAATTGTCTTTCTTATTTTAGTTTTCCCTTTTTTTCACTTTGTCTTACCCTCACTTACCTTCACTTACTTTTACACACACTCACCACTTTACACACAACTACATTTGTATTGCTGTTTATTATATTTTATTGCTTGTTTTACACAGTGTGATAGATGATATTTTGTATTTTACTTTTCTTGGCTTAAATTTCATTTTCAGTGATTTTTATCGCTTTTTTATCTTTTGCGTTGCTGCCAATTACTGTTCTTTATTGATTTTAAGAGTTTTATTCCATTTCAGTGTTTCTTTGCTGTTGATTTATTGTTCTCGCTTGTTTTTGCTGGTACTTTGCATTTTCAGTTTTGTGTTGCTACTGATTATTGTTGTTTATTGATTCTCAGTGTTTTTATTCAATTTCAGTGTTTCTTTACTGTTGATTTAATGTTCTAGCTGGTTTGTGTTGGTACTTTGCATTCTCTTTACTTTTCTTGCTTGATTTTCAGTTCTCTTATTGTATCACCATTTCTACTTTGTTGTTTACTGGTTCCATCTTGTTTTTGCTTGTGCTGATCAGTTTTGTATTTTCTTGATTACTGTTTTTTTTTCAAAGTGTGATTAGTGATCATTTGTCACTTAATTTTATTGAATTTTCAATTGTTGCTGTTCAATAGTTGTTCAATACCTGCTCTTTTTGTTGGGTCACTAGTGATCAGATGTTTTGGTTACTAGTAGTTGTTTTTACTTGATATTGAGTCTTTGGATTGTGAGACAGGGTTTCAGGGAGTTTGAGAGTCCAGAGGGTTAGTTGGCCATAGACGCACGGATAATATCGTATTAAATTAATTTTCGTACAATATTCGGTGCGTGTATAGTGGGAAAAGAGGCGACCAATATCGGCAGAAGACTTGGATATTGGTCGGCTTGTCGATCGGGCTGGACAGAAAATTTTGATCAGGTGCCTTTGAAGGGACCCCGTCACCCAAACATCAGCCATTGTTAGTGCTGAATCATCAGATACAGGTAGAATTCTATTGTTTCTATATCTGACCATTCAGCTCTACACGTGTGTATTGAAACGAACGAGACATCTTTTTCCAAGAAAGATTGTAATTGATACGTCTATGGCCACCTTTAGGCTTTTTGTTCTAGAAAGTTCCAGGGAGTCTGAGAGTTCAGGGGGTTGGACTTTTAGTTTTTTTATTTTCTTTGTCTGATTTATTTATCTCAGCTTCAGTTTTTTCCCTCAAGTCTCTGCCTTGCCTGTGTTGCAGTAGTTTTGCATAGTGTGATTCAGCTAACTATTTCTGACAGAGAAATCATGTATTACTTGATTTTCTGTTTGTCACTGTCCCTGATTGTACTTTGAATTAGGGCATCTATTTTGTTGGCAACATGGCAAAATGGTATTTTAGTGTTGAAGAGGCTGCTGCCGTATGCATGGCCTATAGCTCAGAGGAGTTTAGTGACTCCCTGTATCTGTCCCCTGAATCAGAAAGTGACTCTTCTACTGATGAGTGACGGGTGGTAGTAGCACGGTTACTGACCTTGAGGAGCCCATGGAGTTGGAGCAGGATGTAGAAGAGAAGGTTGAGGATCAGAAGGAGGGTGATAGGGCTGATGCTACAACTGGAGGTGAGCTTGTGTGGGGGCCTCCTGGTAATTTTACCCCTGAAATCCCACCATTTACTGCAGTCTCTGGCATTAAGTTGGACACCAGTAATTTTGAGCCAGTACATTTTTTCCATTTATTTTTGACTGAGGCCATCCTACAGGATATGGTCCAGCACACAAATGTGTATGCCGAGCAATATCTTACCCAAAATCCCCTACCTAAATATGCTTGGGCTCAGGCATGGCATCCCACTGATATTGCTGAAATGAAGAGGTTTGTGGGACTCACTTTAGCTATGGGTCTCATAAAAGCAAATTCCCAGGAGTCCTACTGGGATCCCACTACAGCGCTTATCCATTCCAATGTTTTCTGCCACACTGCCTAGAAATCAGTATCAGCTTCTGCTCCAGTTTCTGCATTTCAATGACAATTCTAGGGCTGTACCCCCTAATGACCCTTCCCATGACAGGCTGTATAAATTGAGGCCCCTAATAGACAGCCTGTCTGAGAACTTTGCAGAAGTGTACATCCCCTCCCAAAACATCTGTATTGTCCCTTCTCCTCTTCAAAGGGCTCCTACACTCCCGTCAGTATATCCCAAACAAGCGTGTCTGAAATGGGATCAAACTTTATAAACTTTGCGAAAGCAGCTCAGGGTACACCAACTGCTTTTTGATTTGTGAAGGAAAGGACTCAAAATTATACCACCCTGGTTGTCCCCTTGACCTGACTGTCAGTGGCAAAATTGTGTGGGAGCTCATCACTCCACTACTGGGCCGAGGTTACCACTTATACATGGATACCTTTTGCACCACCATCCTCTTATTCAAAACCCTACATTGTTTAGCCTGT
The DNA here is from genome assembly GCF_017654675.1 of Xenopus laevis. Lineage (NCBI taxonomy): Eukaryota > Metazoa > Chordata > Amphibia > Anura > Pipidae > Xenopus > Xenopus laevis. The sequence continues at coordinate 2,472,766 of NC_054381.1, read as the reverse complement.
GGCCCCATAAAAAACGAAACCATGGAGAAATGTATTCCCTAAGAAATGGTGAGCTCCTTGCCATCAAATTTTTGATAGAAAAAATGTTTTTATGCTGACGACAATCCACGACGCACCAGTAATTGAAGAACAGAGAGCTGGAAGGCCCCCAAAATCTAAGCTTCTCTGTAGCAAGGAGTACAGTAAGCATTATATGTCATGGTAAATTTGGTATTTTTTTTACTGTTCCTATGGTTAAAGGTAACTTTAGGGGTGTAGCCAAGTGAGGTGTTAGGTGAAGGAAAAGGGCACCTAAAAATTTGTGGTGAGTGATGAGCATTTTTTGGGACTCTGCATCATAGTGAATTTATGGAGTTACGAGAATTTATAGAGTAAGAATGATCGCTAGCGTGTGTCTCTTTGCCCTTGAGGGAATCTGCCCCATAGAGTGGCAAATGTTTTTTTTATAATTGTACAGATTTCTTAGTTCTAGTTTTCTAGGTGTTCTAAAAGTAAAAAATAAATAAATAAGGATAAAAGCAGCCAAAGGACATTGAAGAGTACAGATGAAAGAAGATGCTCCACTAAACAGATAACGGTAAGTAGAATATTCAGTAACTATTCAGTAGGATTTTGTTACTTGTCTTTGGGGTTTTGTAGAAAAATCGAATTTTGATGTTTTTTATCTTCATTTTATGACAAACTATAACATTTTCCAAAGAACTGAGTCCAATTCTGCATGCAGGAAAGTAAGGATGGCGCCACTGAATAGCTGCAGGTGGGCACGTTCAAGCAATATATACCGTATATACTCGCGTATAAGCCGAGTTTTTCAGCACCCAAAATGTGCTGAAAAACTCAAACTCGGCTTATACGCGGGTCATACCTCCTTCCGCGGCCCCAGCAGGACTGTCTGTGACTGACTGTGTCGCCGCCCGGAGCAGGTCCAGGAGCTCCGGGCGGCGCGTCCTTCCCTGCCGGCGTTCGCTCCCAAAATGGGTAGCGGCGCCGGCCGCTACCCACGTGGCGGCCATGGGCGCCGCCATTTTGGGAGCGAACGCCGGCAGGGAAGGACGCGCCGCCCGGAGCTCCTGGACCTGCTCCGGGCGGCGACACAGTCAGTCACAGACAGTCCTGCTGGGGCCGCGGAAGGAGGTATGACCCGCGTATAAGTTTGGTAAAAGCTGTAGATGTACAAATATCTCTGCCTTCGTGTCTATTCGTGCTGTATCAGAGTTTAGTGGCACACCTAAATTCAATCCTCCTTGGCTGCTGTAAATATTAATCTTCAGGAGCCTTTGCTTCAGTCCTGAGTACTATGCCATAGTGTTTCTAAATGCATTAAGAAGAACCAGCCTGAACTAGTGTACTTAAGTCTCTTCCTATTCTTTTATATGTAAGGGTGGCTTAGATTATCATCTTATGACTTGTTGCGGAAGCCCAGCTTATGCAGCTCCTGAACTGATCCAGGGTAAAGCCTATATTGGCTCTGAGGTAAGAAATCTGTAATTAATAATCAAGAGTATCTAGAAGTGGTAGATTGTGAAACATTGCCTATTTGCAATGTCATCATTTTTATACTTTAATTTCAGAGGCACATTTGTTCTTTATTCCGCCAACCCTGTCTAGTCATCAATCAGTGCAATAACCATTTCAGTAAAACAAGCTTTATAAGCATGTCCTGTGATAGAAAAGGGGGAATTGTGGTGCATATGGCACAATTTTGATTTTATGTGCCGAGTCTGAAATGCAATCTAAGAAAACTCCAGGTGTGTGTTCATTCCCCTCTTGTTCAAGAAAAGTGCCAATGCCTCTTCTCCGTGGATGTATATGATGTTGGGAGATAAGCAAAAGGAGCCACAACTTCTCTCATATCTTCTTCTTTGCACTGTCTTTGTGGATGCACAAATTCTGCATTATCCATCCACCTGTCACGTTTTACTGTGACAGAGGGAAGAGCAGCAGACGTGAGGGCCGGGGTGGGGAGAGTGACAGATGGGGAGGGCAGGGGGGGGAAGTGGCAGAGGGAAGCAAACATGAAATAGGGGTAGACAGAGGACCCTTTAACAGGTACCTGCCCAGTGTCCCCCAATTGTTGCGGCCGGGTCACATTCACATTTTGAAATCTGACATGGGGCCCCTAGGCTTATACACGAGTCAATACATTTTTCCAGTTTTCTTAGGTAAATTAGGTACCTCGGCTTATACGCGGGTCGGCTTATACACGAGTATATACGGTAGTTTGTGGGGGGTATTTCACAGGTAAGGGGGGTGGTAAGACTGAAAAACTGCAAGGTGGGCACTTAGAGCAAAGCCCCAAACTTTCCAGCTAAAATTTCCCTTATGTATTGCCCCTGTTTTGGGGTGTTTGGAGGCCGCGTCTTTAGGTGCACCCATACGTGCAGGGTATGGTTTTACTCAGGAGAAAATTTTCAACATATTTGGGTTCATTTGAATATTTTTAGTGTAGTAATTTTGTCAAATTCACTTCTTACTTTGTGACTGTAATGGTGTTTCAGAAAAAAAAATCCCCAGAAATATTACTGCATTTTGGGGTGATCTGTATGACGGCAGCTACATTTAGAGCACAAACTACACCGCAGCTAAAAATCTAGAGGAATGCAGTCTTAAAAATACCTAACTTATGGGGTACGTCACTTCTCAAAATATATTTTATATTATATATTATTACATTTTATGGAATATAGAGAGAATGTAAATAGCTTTTCAAGAATAATAACGTTACATCGAATTTGGAATTCATACCGCAAGGTATTCTAGTTTTAAGATTAAAGATCCAATATACTTATATATCTTAAAACTAGAATACCTTGCAGTATGAATTCCGAATTCAATGTAGTATGTTATTGTTCTTGAAAAACTATTTACATTCTCTCTATATTCAATAAAATTTAACAATATATACTAATTCTGATAGATTGGAGATGTGTTTAGACATATGTGTGTGTATACATATAAATATATATTGCTGGGCCTGTGCTTAAGTGCATTCCTTCTTGACATTCTGTGTGTACATACATTGCTTGTTTTTAAAATATTATACCTTCTTTCTACTATATTCCCTCTCTGCATATCTCCACACATTATGATAAATGTTTTTTTTTTAAATTTTCTACGATATTTAATTCGTTAAAAACTGAGAGGTTCTGTCCCTTTAAGGATTTTTATGTTCTATTTTTTCAAAAAATTTTCTGATGTATGTTGTTTTCTGTATAAATGCTCATATCCTGTGAAAATAATCAGAGCCCATGACTAAGCGCCCTTAGTGGGTGCGAAACGCGTAGGGTGGATTGAGATGCAAATTTATATACTTTTAAACGTTGTATAAATAAAATATTATTTTAATCGAATTTCTCTGGTCCTGTGGATCCGTTGAGTGCCGGTCAGCCCTACTTTCTTCTTTACTGTATGCAATTGTCAGCTCCATCATTTGGCCAAGCACATTCATATACTTCAAATCTCATTTGCTTCCTCATTTGCACTGACAGCCCTGCAATCATTCTTGGGGATTTCAACTTCCACATTGATGATTCTTCACAACCCTGGTCCTCTCGTTTTCTCCAACTAACCTCCTCCTTTGAGCTCCAGCAGTGGACAAACACCCCTAATCATAAGAATGGCCACTTTCTGGATCTAGTGTTTACTAAAAAACTCTCTCTCTGGTTTTAACAGTGAACCCTTCCCCCTTTCCGATCACAACTTGGTTACATTTTCCATCTCTCACTCTCCGTGCCCACCTGCTTCTTCCCCCACTGTCTTAGTCCGGGATACACGTGACATTGACCTTCCAGCCTTAGCTCAGTCTTTCAGGTCCAGTCTCATTACCCTTAAGGAAACGTCTGATCCTGATATCCTGGTAAGTGAGTATAATCACATACTATCCTCAACCATCGGCTCATTTGCCCCTTTACAGGCTAAGCGTTCACGTGCTCTGAACCCACGACCCTGGCTGAATTCACAAACCAGATTCTTATGCTCCTACATGAGATCTGCTGAACGTATTCACTATAAATTTCTATTGTCCTGCCTCAATTCTGCCTTGTCAAAAGCCAAACAAGAGAACTACAATACTCTTATAAACAATCACAAATCCAACCCATGATGCCTGTTTTCTCTATTCAATACTCTTCTCCATCCCTCATCAACAGTATCAGTCAACCAGACACACTCTCCTCAGGACTTTGCTGATTTCTTTAAAGACAAAGTAGACCATCCGCAATCAGATACCTACCTCTACTAATGTAAACCAGCTCCTCCTTCCTAAGCCCCTTCTGCATGTGTTAATTCCTTCCCTCCGGTAACAATGTCTGAAGTCTCCAAGCTTCTTTTGTCCTCCCCACTCACAACTTGCCCCCTTGACCCTATGCCCTCTTCTCTGCTCAAACACTGTGTTGCAGAGCTTACACCACTACTTACTCACATCTTCAATTCTTCTCTAGCTTCTGGAACCTTCCCTTCTCCTTTCAAACAGGCCTGTGTAAAGCCTATTCTTAAAAAGGCCACACTTGACCCAGCCTGTCTATCAAATTACTGTCCTGTCTCCCTTCTACCACTTGCCTCTAAACTCCTAGAGCGTATTGTGTTCTCCCGTATTACTAACTTTCTACACACCCATGATCTGTTGGACCCTCTGCAATCTGGTTTCCGGCCTGGTCACTCTACTGAGACTGCTTTGTGCAGAGTTACAAATGATCTTCAGGTTACCAAAGCCAAAGGTCACTTCTCCATCCTTCTCCTCCTTGACCTATCATCTGCATTTGATATAGTTGATCACTCTCTCCTGATGCAGATTCTCTATTCGCTTGGCATTCATAACCAGGCTGCATCTTGGCTCTCTTCTTACCTCTCTAACCGATCATTCACTGTCTCCTATGATAACAAAACCTCATCTCCAGTTCCACTTAATGTGGGGGTGCCGCAAGGTTCTGTAATTGGTCTGCTGTTGTTCTCCCTGTACACTTTGTCTTTGGGAGATCTCATCCATTCATTTGGCTTTAATTATCATCTGTATGCTGATGTACCCCAATATATTTATCCACCCCTTCATTAACAGCTGAAACAGAGGCTCAGATCTCTAACTGCCTCCTGGTTATCTCAAATTGGATGAACCAGCGCCACCTCAAACTCAACCTAACACTGAACTTATCATCTTTCCACCTAAGCCTGGTCCTACTCCCCTATTTACTATCTCTATTGAAGGCTCATTAATCCTGTCAACTCAGCTCACTGTCTGGGGGGAATCTTTGACTCCTCTCTCTCCTTCTCTGATCATATTAACACCACTGTCAACCTTTCACTTTTTCTTACGCAATATTGCCAAAATCTGTCCCTTCCTTTCACCTGATACATCCAAGACACTCATGCATGCTCTCATCCTATCCCGACTAGATTACTGTAACCTTCTACTAACTGGCCTCCCTAACTGCCATCTCTCCCCTCTACAGTCTGTATTAAACACTGCTGCCAGAATTCTCCTCCTCTCATCCAATGGCTTCCTATAAAACAAAGAATAACTTATAAACTCCTCCTCATAACCTTCAAAGCCCTTCATTCCTCTGCACCTCACTACATCTCATCTCTTGTCTCTCTATATGTTCCTGCCCGAAACCTCCGCTCCTCTCAGACCAACCGCTTGGTTGTACCCCCCACTACTACTGCTGTTTCCCGTATCAAACCCTTCTCTCTTGTGACTCCTTATATTTGGAATGTCATTCCTGAATCTCTCAGGAGAGAATCCTCCTTCAATGTTTTTATAACAAAACTCAAAGACTCCCTCTGGGAGCACCTGGATAACAGCTGAACTGGCACTTATATATCAGTGTAACAAACTGTAACTCACAGCACCTTAATACCCCTCTGAATTGTGTCTGTATGTTACCCTCCCATTTAGACTGTAAGCTCCACGGGGTAGGGTCCTCTAGCCTTTTATTTCCTTGACACTGAGCACTTAATCTGTATTGTAATTATATTTTATATTTATGTGAATTGTATTTCTAATAATGCACTTATTGTTACTTTTTATTCCAATGACCCCTTGTTTGTTACTACTAATTTATTGTTTTGCTGTACAGAGCTTTGCCCTCAAGGAGCGCTATACAAATAAATATATACATACATATATACATACATACATACATACATATATACATACATACATACATACATATATACATACATACATACATATATACATACATACATACATACATACATATACACATACATACATACATATATACATACATACATACATACATACATATATACATACATATATACATACATACAGACATTTACAGCGTACTACTATCTAGTGGCCGACTCTGGTAATGCACCAATATTAGTATTGTGGCAGTGATACAGACATATTATAAATATATTGGTATATAAAAGTCAGAAACAAGTAGCAATATTCTACTATAAAGACGAAACGCGCCGCTAGCAGTGACGTCATCGGGGTGAGACCAACATCGCGTGTCTTACAAACAACGCCAGGTAACCAACATCTATTGTACAGCGCGGATCTGGGAAACCCACAGACGGACTGATTACATGCTTATTTTAAGCACACATATGTGAGTGCAATTTGTATTTTATCAAGTATTTACTAAAGAAGTTTTTACACAATTTTAGCACATCCTTTTTTAGAAACTGAGTGATGCCTTATATTGGAGGAGCAACTGCACTTTTATGCTAGTGATGCAATTAAACGTTTGTGAGTATTTATTACTTACACACAGGAGGTGGTCACATATATCTCTAAAAAAACACACAGTTAAAGGGCAACTAAACCCTCTAGTGGAAGAGAACACATCCCATAGTAACTGCACAAAGAGGTGTAACTTTATTTGAAAAATTACTACACTATATATTACTTTTTTTTGTTGTCTATCCCTGAGCTTATAGCGCTGGTTTTCTTCCTACAAACAAAAGATTTTAATCTGAAGGAGAACAGATTTTAATACCGGCAAAGGGAGTGAACTGCAGAGTCTCTGGACTTTATTTTGTACAGCTGATACTTTTACACCATCAAGTAAGTTCACTGTGTTTCTGAAAGGGAAATATTTAAATGAAAAAGAGATTCCCACGCGCCAACTGGCAGTGTGTCTGGTGGTTGAATTTACTCACAAACGTTTAGATTTTATTTTGCTTGTAAAATTTGTTGTTGCTTCTGAGATTCCTCCTTTGGACAATAAAGTATAACATGTGCGGAAACGTTTTATGGTTCTTTAATAGTAAAAAATATTAAACTCACAATGTTCCACTTTTAAATGCTCCACTTTGTGCAGCGTGGCTAAATGTCCGTGGCGCTCCTCAGTCCTCACTGCGCATGTCTGTGTTACCTCCGCTTTCGCCACCGCCGACACGTTTCACCAAATAGTCTTGTTCCTTGAGCGACGACGTGTGCTCCAAATGTTCACTCTTTATTGTCCAAGTCCACTGAATTTTGCAACTTTATCAGTATATTCGCAGAGTCCTGGTTTTCACAATCCTAATTGTCGCTTTTCTCATAACATATCACAATTGACAGCCACATGCATTCCAAGTACAGTGTGATATATTAAAAATGATTGAATCTATATTTATAATAAAAAAAGCTCTAAGGTTAAAATCTACATTGAGGCCATTGGGAGATACGGATCTCAACCTATGTATTCACCAACTTTGGCATTGGAGGGTGCTAGTCATCAAATCTCCTCTCCAATGCACCTTAAAGGGATACTGTCATGGGAAAATTTTTTTTTCCCAAAATGAATCAGTAAATAGTGCTGCTCCAGCAGAATTCTGCACTGAAATCCATTTCTCAAAAGAGCAAACACATTTTTTTATATTCAATTTAGAAATCTGACATGGGGCTTGACATATTGTCAATTTCCCAGCTGCCCCTGGTCATGTGACTTGTGCCTGCACTTTAGGAGAGAAATGCTTTTTGGCAGGCTGCTGTTTTTCCTTCTCAATGTAACTGAATGTGTCTCAGTGGGACATGGATTTTACTATTGAGTGCTGTTCTTAGATCTACCAGGCAGCTGTTATCTTGTGTTAGGGAGCTGCTATCTGGTTACCTTCCCATTGTTCTTTTGTTTGGCTGCTGGGGGGGAAAGGGAGGGGGTGATAGACAATATGTCTAGCCCCATGTCAGATTTCAAAATTGAATATAAAAAAATCTGTTTGCTCTTTTGAGAAATGGATTTCACTGCAGAATTCTGCTGGAGCAGCACTATTAACTGATTCATTTTTTCCCATGACACTATCCCTTTAACCCTCTCAATACCACACCATATTAACCTACTGGACTTTTGTTATGTTTTTCTAAAAAATGTTTTGATTCAAGGTAATTAGTATAACCCTTTCTAATATTATTTATCTGTTCCCCTATCCTAGCCTTTATTTTCCTGTTTGTTTTTCCCACATACTGGAGGCCACAGGGACACTCCAACTGGTATATGACATTTAATTACATCCAATAGAATAACAGTAGCAGCAGTATGAAATGAATTGTCCTCTTAATACTCACCTCCTGTGCTCGCACCATAAATCCAGTGAAATTCAGTTGAATGGAGGAGGCTGGAGGAGCAGAACTTTGTTGCAAACACTTCCTTTATTAGGAGTATAGAAAACGACATGTTTCGGGCCCCCCATCATGGTTAAATCCCATTTCCCACGGTTCCACCCCTCAAAGTCCATTGGTGCACATAGTCCAAAGTCCAATAAGTGTTCACAAAGGGTTAAAGTTCATTCTTGGGTAAATGTTCAGTCTGGCTGGTTTTTCAAATATGGCAGGATCTCCCTTGATTGACATAGAAATCAGCAAATCGCTGTCGCCATGTCATAGCCCTGCCCCCATGATGCCTCTCACTCTGGGGTAAATTTATCAAAGAGTGAAGTTCCGCCACTAGAGTGAAATTCCGCAGCTCTCCATTCATTTCTATGGGATTTTGAAAGGCGTATTTATCAATGGGTGAAGTGAAAGTTCACCCTTTGATAAATACGCCTATAAAAATCCCATAGAAATGAATGGAGAGTGGCGGAATTTCACTCTACTGGCGGAACTTCACTATTAATTTCACTCTTTGATAAATATACCCCTCTGTCTGCAATGTCACTGGCCATCATGGCTATGCCGCCTACCCAGATAGTGGGCTTTGGAAAGGTGGCAACCCTAATTTGGGCACATTTACTAAAGTGTGAATTTTCTCTTTACCTAACTTCGTTGTATTTTAACACAAACATCTCCATATTTACTAGAAATCATAATAGAATTCTGGTGAATTTTCTCCTGGCGACAATTCTCTGTGAAAACTCGCCAGGATATTTCCCCCATACAATAGAAGTAGAGAAAATTCTTTCGAGAATTTTCGCCATGGAGAAAAGTAACATGGAAAGGGCGATGTTGATTGTGATTTAAAAGTCGCTGCTCTATCTTTATAATGGGAGTTCGCCAGCCTGAACCTGGTGAAATACAGTTTAGCGAAAAGAGTAGATTTATAAATTACTGGAGAATTTGGTAGCAAAAATATGCCTGTGAAAAGGCTCAAAAGATCTCTAGTGCTGAGGTTTTTCGCAAGTGAATTGTTCTCTTTGCCATTAAGTTAATAGGTGATGTTGTGGCGTATTGTGTTTTTGCGGATGTTTCGCTAAAAAAGCCCAGTTTGCCCTAAATTAAATGTGCCCCATTGTATACTGAGCACCTGACTCCACATTGCGTTGTGTTATACACTATAAAAAGATAACTGCATTATTGATGGATTGTCCAGATGGACATTTGTTACTGATTTATAAGGCTGGAATGGATTGGTGGACCCTCTGCTCTGTATGAAGGACCCTAATACAGGAATAACATGGAGGACATCAACTATGTTCCATTTCAACACATTCCTGTCACACAAGACATGACTTTATTTGTGCTCTGTGGCACCTTCCTCATTGGGGGCTAGTGGTGAAACATAGAGCCCACCCCTTGTAACATCATCATATCTTATGTCAGCTAAGGGGATGGGCTAAGGTGGAAAATTCCATTCTCATCATTGGGGAAGGTCGGGCTCAGTATGAGAAGGGGCAGGTGAAGATCAAAACATTTCCAAGTTACATAGATCCTTTCCCCAGATTTTTGCCACTTCTTCTCTACTTAAACAAGAGGGGTTGCCATAGTCTGTTGCTCCCATTTCAATTTCAACTTCTGTCATTCAGCAATGGATAAAGAAAGCCTCTACATATTATTATAAACATCTCTAGGTGTGTTCTCTCTTGTGCATCAGTATTCATAGGGAGTATTGTTTATTATGGTGGCATTCATTCGGTATTTACAGTACCCCTAATCTTGATTGCACTGGCCCAATCTTGGCTAACTCTCCAGCAACCCCTAATACTAAAGGTGGCCACATTCGTAAAAATTAATCTTTTCTGAAAAAGCTGTTTCCTGGAAAGATGGTTCATTTCAATACACACGTGTAGAGCTGAATGGTCAGATATACAATAGAAACAATAGAATTCTACCTGTATCTGATGATTCAGCACTAACAATGGCCGATGTTCTGGTGCCTTCAAAGGATTAAAATTTTCCGACCAGTCCAATCAATGATCCAGCCGATATCCAAGTCTTCTGCCAATATTGGTTCTGCTTGTCTCCCACCATACATGTAACGAATATCATATGAAAATTAGTTTCGTACAATAATGTTGATGCGCCTATGGTCATCTGAAACTACTCCCTTTCCCTAAAGTCATAGGACCTCTCTCTCTACATCCCCTTGCTGGGTACCGCCCTAACTAATGATTCTCACCCAGTTGCCTTCATACCACCCGACCCAGAATGCAGCATGAAGGGGCTCAGTGAATGTGACAGTGAAGGTGTGTAAGTGTCTGATTGGCTCACTCAGCTCATAAAAGGACAGACGTCCGGCCTCATAGTCCAATGAGATCCTGATTCTCCTGCAGGAAGATACGTGGGGTAACTTTATCCATTTACGGTCATGTATCACTGAATATCTGTTAGTAATCCTTCTGTACAAACACCAGGACTTGTTATTATCCCCAATACAGGACTGTCTCCCTCTCCTCTCTATACTGGGATAGGTCACCCCTACCTCCCACATCCCTGATTCACTGACCTCCACTTCCCAGTAATGTCGCCCTGAGGGGAAACTCCTGCTGCTTAAAGTCTGAGTATAATCCTGAAATCTCTCTGGGGATTGTGGGTAATGTAGTTTTGCTAGTGAGTAGGAAGCAGATTTCCTGTCCCCTGATACAGATACACGATTATGAGCCGTGTTTATATCCAGTAACAGGTCTGTAGCCTCCTGCCCATAGATCAGTGTCCTTATACCCAGCACAATATGAGCCAATCCAGGGGCCATTATCCCATCTGTGCCCCCCTCATTATGTGCCCCCTCAGCCCCACACAGTGCAGCTCCATGTGATTCCTGTGCCAGTAAGGAACACAATGTATCACACATGTTACACATCTCCTCAGTCTTATTGATCCTCAGATCCAGTTGGTGGATCCTTATCTCCAGCTGATCTCCTGTGCTTGTCTCCTGCCCCCTCTGGGTCACTCCCTCCATCTCTCCTCTCCTCCTGGGGGCAGATCTGCAGATGGATCAGTTCCTTGGTTATCAGCTCCTCTTTGGGGATCAGTTCCTTGGGGTGTCTTTAGCTGGTGTATCAGTAGCCGGGAGATCTCACTCTGGGCCTGTACAGAACATTTCCCTCACTCAGAAGATCCAACTCTGAATCTACAGGAATGGAAATGATTCATATTATTATTTACATGTACTTTTAGAGAGTCACCATATTTTGCAGAGCTGATCTAACAGAATTATATTAAAGGGGTGTAAAAACTATAGTCTTATTAAATAATTTGTATAAGTTCTATGGTCAACAAACACCACTCACCAAGGTGATATTTAAATATATTTAATGTGTATAAATGTGTTACAGAAAATACATACAAATTAACAGATACCTAGCCAGTCAAATACTCTATTGACAGCCTACCAAAATAATATGTATGTATCAATATGTTGTATAAAAGTTTAGTGTTTGTCTGTATTGTGTGAGAGTCAGGGTGTGTCTGTGTGTGTGTCCAGTGAGAGAGAGCAAACTTCTCTTTGTCCAGGGATATATTCAAAATCTGTGAGATACACCTCCCCCAGCCCATCCATAAAATATTCCATACGTTTCCTGTAACCTAATCCCGTCTAGATTTAGGGAACAAATGGAGTATGGGAACCAATGTGTGAAAGATGTGAGAATGACAAGTCATGAGTGCACAAATGAAACATATTCAAACTTAATCAATACTGGAATATAACCATTTTTCCAATACCCAATATTTAACAAATCCCCCTTTGCACATTTGACTTGCCAAGAACATATTATCCCATAGTCCTTCAAACTACATCCCAAAAGACATCAAGAAATGTTTTCATTTTTTCAAATATCTGATACAAATAACATAACATAATTGATTTAATATCATGTAATGAGATGGTAAGTAGTGATAGTTCACCAGAATTAAAAATATCCTATCTATATTCTAAAGTTGGTGCCATCCTCTAGTTAATCAATCATGTCCTCCTGATGTGGATTTAAAAATCTTTCATTACAGCCTTTACTCATATCACTGTGTTGAGTTCTAGTTGACATTGAATTCTTTATCACACCTTTCACGATCTTGCAATAAAATGTGTCCATAAACATTAAAAACGGAAAATTAAGAGCTAAGTACTCTGTTCTGGGAGTCACTTTCACAAAGTTACAGTCATTTCATTTCTTTTGTAACACAATATATGGCAAACATTCCTCCTGTGATTGATGCCAGATGTGTCTATGCAGTGGCTTCCTATGGCCCTTTGGTCCAGTTGGGTCTGGCAGATATAAGCCTTGACTTCCATAGTTGATCAATCATGAATCATCTGTATAGAATCAGGGAATTGCACCAGTACATGTATTATCAATGCCATTTTTAAGGCCCCTGGTCACTTTGCAGTTACCCTGGTACAGATCAATCATATTTTAGTCCATACAGTGTGAAAAAAAGGTGTGACTTGAATAAGCAATAAACACCACAGTCTTTGGCAGGCTCTTGGAAAACTGCAGACTTTCAGTGATGGAACCAGACAAAGGCAAATTTAAAAAGATTGAGACACTTTGTAAAAAGTTCTTATAGTTCAGAATGAAAATAATTTTTCATGAAATTATTGATATCCTTCAGTTAAGTCATCCTGAGTCACAGTCCGTATTACAAACCACTTTACTTCTGGAACCTGAACTTCTCCTTGAACGATGGTTCTCCTCTTCCATTGTCGATTGTCTCTTCCATAGTCTCACAGAATTTCGTCCATTTCGATCTAAAGCTAGTGCAAAAACTGCACTTATTTATTTAATCTAAACTACTATCACTGTCTTACCATGTCATTCTCATGAATATTATATTCTACTGTATATTAAATACATCTCACTTTCAAATAATGTCCTCCACAGTGAAATCACTTAAACCTTTTGTGAATGCATAAAAACAAAATATTAACAAACATAAACTATGTATTCACATTCCCAATGGATAAAATAAAACATTCATATGAGTCCATATAAAAACTAGTTGTCCATTTTAACCTTTCCTTATAAATGTTGTAAACAATATCTATTTCCTGGTTTCAGCATAATTAAATGTAAAGGGAAACTTTATTGATATGTGTATTTAATTAATTCCTAACTTTAATTTTACTTTGCACAGCAGATAGATTAGACATGGCATTAAATATTCTCCTATTTTTTCAAACGGTTGTGTTAGAATATATATTGTCCTTAAATATCATGTTTGTAAGAGGCAAACAAAGTTAATTGTTTTCTCTGATGAAAGCACTTTACTGTTATCTTGAGGTCTTCTTGTTTTCCTTAATGTTTATAAGAATGATGTTAAAATTGACTCAGAACACGTATTATACCTTATAATTATCACATCTCATAAAAAAAAACATATATCCCACCGTTCTCATGAGCTTTAATTACCAAAGGTCAACTATGTGACCTCATGTCATTTGATCCCAAAACCCATCTGTTCAAGACATTCTTAAAACCAAAGGTATCCAACCAATAAATCAGATATCGGTTATTAAAGCAAATAACTGTACATATTCAAAATAAGTGTATTCAATTTGTAGACCACCTTAAACATCAGTTACAGTTAAATGTACCCTCAAGAACACTTAAATGATATCCATGTATGATATAGGAGTTGTATGTTCAAATAAAATGCTATTCCCAGCATTTGCCCCATGCTTTAATAAATTCTGTCTGCATAAAAGTTGACCGTTGTTCAAATAACACATCTTAGAAATATACCTCAAAGATGACCTTTCTATAATACTATCTTTCTAGATACATTTCATATTTAAATGATCTAATCCCTTGCTGAACTACACATCTCTGCATGAAACCAGTTCAAGGTTTTGACTACTATGATATTAATATTACAGTAGTATGGTACTATAGGTTAGATTTCTGACAATTTCTGACAATTCCAGAACAAAGGCTCATGGACATTACTTTTTCCCTGTTATGAATAAAAAACAATTCTGAGCTTGAATTCATATATCACAACAATAGGATTAACCAAACCTAAACTTATATATTTACAGTTGATAATCTTCCAAAGAAAAAATGATTAATAATAATAATAATGGATCCATATTCATAACTTTCATGGTTATTAAACATATACATATTACAATATATCTTTGACAGTTTCAAATATTTTATCACATGACTGGCCAGGTCATATAATAATCCAAACTATCAAAGGTTTATAAGATGTATATAGAGTACTCTTTAAATTTTTTCCCTTATCCTGATCATATCAATACGTACGATATAATGTATGTTTATAAAAAAAAATTGCCAATTCATTGACCTGCGCAGGATTTCCATATGTGCACCTAAAAAAAATAAAAGTTATGCATAGTGTAGTCAACTAAGACCAAATTAGTTGATGTTAGAGTTTATTACATTACTACCATGCAAACATGCTCATGTTAGTCTTTACATTTTCCAATGTAAAAATAATTTCCACACAAATCTACATATCATGCATGCTTTCCCCCATTATGTACTACAAGAAAGCTTCTCCTTTATATCCTCTTTATCCATGATGCTTTAATGTGGAAAAGGAATCCATATCCTACAATAATCATAAACAAGTTAGAGCACATTCTTTAGTCCTTCATGAAATGTATCTTTCCAACATTTACATATCCTGGGCCTAAGCTTTAGCCTTTACTTTCTTGTGAATCCCACTAGCAAATGCTTTTGTTCCAATGTTAACTGCCTCACACTTAAATTTGTTATCTTTTTATGTGAAAACATGTGAAACATACTAATCCCATTATATACTAAGATGTATTTAATCTTTTAGCTCTGTACTTATTCAGCAAAGGTAAGTGAAATAATTGCATCATTGGCAAATATACCAAAAAATCACTGTAATTAGTGTCCCTAAATTTATTAGCAATTTACATGGAAATATAACGCAGTAATTAGGAAATAAGATTTGCCTATCTGCCCCCTTTTATACTGTAGACATATGTTCATTACATAAACACCATGTTCTGGTTGAACAGTAACCTGAGTATTACCAGTGTGCCCTTTAGAGCCAAATCTTACAAATTAGAATATTCAATGTATAGATTTATAATTTGGGGAAAACCAAGTCAACATCTAAACATTTGTGAATCTGATTTGATTATGAAACATCAATATCAGTCCCACTTGAACTTCTATGGATATTAATATTTAAGATATTTAGATCAGTGGAAGCAAAATATCCTCTTTGTTCTGGTTAAAAAAACAAACATAACATGACACCCAAGGATGGGGGTGGGTTTATTGGAATCCAGACAGGAAAACAGTGCTGGTGCCACAATGCACCAAATTGATTTGAAACTTACAAAAAATCATTCACAACTTACTCACTGGATTTCCTTTAAATCTTCCCAGTCTTTCTTATAACCAATACAATATTTGGCTATAAAATATAAAAAAAATTACTTTCTAATGTTTGACTATATACAAAAATATTGCTTATACATTAGAAACCATATCCAAGGAATAGAAAAGAACCCCCACTTGAACAATCTAAACTAGGGCAGTCACAAAGTATTTTTGACACACTTATTAAAAGTCGGTTAAATAGTAAGCACTTAAATAAACACCACTAATCAGTGCATAAGGTTGAATGTAACACTTGTTGAAAATTTATAAAGTGCTGTGCAATAAATTATAAAGTGCAGTGCAATGAGTTAATTGTGAGGAGCTCAAAAAGCCAAAAAATCTATAATACCACAGTAATATTGAGCCAATTAATAGAATGATACCTGGATTGATCACTAATTTCTAAATTAATTGTAATGCTAAAGAAAATATAATTGATTTGTATAAGTAATTTACTAAGATGAGAATATTAAATTCAATAAATATAAAGTGCTGCAGTGCTGTATGAGTTAATAATCCTTCCTAATTAATAAGGTTCAATTGAATAAATTAACTAGACTGCCATTAAATAGGATAAAAACTAAAATCAATGCTCAAATTCATGATGAAAGGAGGAAAATGAAATAAAAGGAGGTGGAGTTGTCCCAAAACTGCTACCTTGTTTGTTCTATCCCTGGGACACCACAAAGATGGAGAAGGAAAAGTAACCGGGACTGTGGTCTCGTAGTTAACTGAGCCCTAAGCTGATTTGAGAGGCTAAAATATCCTATAAAACCACAATTCCACGGTCTCCTGGGAGTTTAGTATGCAGAGAAAGAGAAAGAGTTGAACCGAGCAAAGATTATTTCCACCACCCTCCACGAAAATTGTTTAACCCCAAGTTTTTTAAATAGTTTAAAAAGATAACCAAGATCAGGAAATGAAACGCCGACGCGCGTTTCGCTAAGTTAGCTTTGTCAAGGCATTAGAAACCATGCTACATATAGACACACTTTACAATTTATATTAGAAATAAAACAAGATATAATTCTTCTGATATTTATAATTCCACTGACAAAAAAACCATTTAATAATCTTAACCTGCCATTTGTCTAAATAGGGAGTTGAAGATATTCTACAGTATAAAACAGTAAATACATATTAAACTTCACTTTTCCTGCTATATAGTAAAAACACACCCCAATCACAATTACAGTTTAAAATGACTACATAATTCCATGTAAATATTACTTTCTCAAAAATTGTATCCAATCATATTTATTTACTCACACTTTCTCCAACCTTTAAAGAATAAGTACTAACATTTCTCTAGCCCTATTCAGTAATTATTCCTTGTTTTCATTAACAAAGAGTAACTCCTTTTGTCTTCAGCCCTAGGTCTTTTGTAAGGACAGACTGGTCTGTCTATGGGACATTGGGAGTGGCCATTCTTTGCATTTAGTTGCTTTGCCTGAATTTGTTCATTTATCAGCCCAGAATTTTTATCAGTATGATATATTTTCCATTTTAAACGTTTCAAACGAAAACATTTTTTTTCATAATGCCCAAAACGATGGCAGAAATTACAAGTAGAATATTTATAATTCTGTGTTTTGGCTTTACGTAACTGGCATATTTCCCTAATCATGCTTGTTTGAGGGGTCTGAGCTCTGCAGTACAAGATGTCTCCTATACTTATCAATGTAAGTGGCTGCTTCTGTAAGAGTGTTAAACATTGAAGAATGTATCTAAGTATTGAGATCATTAAGCAGTGCGGTGTTAAAAAACTCTTCTCCATTAATTATATAATTAAGCTGCAAAAGCCTCTCCCTTCTTGTACCATATATTAGATTCCCATCTATATCAGTCTCTGGCTCAGTCACTGGTATTGATAACCTATTGGAAATCTGTATTGGCACCCAAAGTTTAAACACTTTGTTCTTTTGTTCCTCACTTAAATCATATTTCTCTATATGAGATTCAAATAGATCAGAAATCATGAGGACATTTAACTTGGGGTTGAAATGTGGAATCTCTTTCACAATTTTAAATAACTGTTTATTAATTCTTAATTGCAGTTTTGCCCTATCATAGACTAATTCTGGATTATTGAGATCCGGAACAAACATGGATCTCTGTTCCTTTGTAATAACCGAAACCTGGTTATTCCTTTGCAAAACTGACTCTATCTCTGACAGTCTAAGTTCATGCTTAGAAATTTCCTTAGCCAGACAGTCATTGCTAACTCTGTCACATTCTACTTCTCTCTTATCTGGAGTAGTAATCTTTCCTGCATCATTTTCCTTCCTCTCTGAGCACATTAATGTATTAAATGTTTTCACTAATAGCATTTTTTTCTCACTGCATCCGCAATTATGTCAATGCCTGTAATACTTACACAAAATACTTCTAGGTTCTTTTACTCATATAGACATCTGGAAGCTTTAGTTCAGCTACACCCTCCTGTCCCCCTTTTGAAGCTGACAGAGTGTGTATATGTCTAATGTCCAGGTCTATAATCTGACTAGGCTCGCCATTGTAAAAACTATAGTCTTATTAAATAATTTGTATAAGTTCTATGGTCAACAAACACCACTCACCAAGGTGATATTTAAAATATTTAATGTGTATAAATGTGTTATAGAAAATACATACAAATTAACAGATACCTAGCCAGTCAAATACTCTATTGACAGCCTACCAAAATAATATGTATGTATCAATATGTTGTATAAAAGTTTAGTGTTTGTCTGTATTATGTGAGAGTCAGGGTGTGTCTGTGTGTGTGTCCAGTGAGAGAGAGCAAACTTCTCTTTGTCCAGGGATATATTCAAAATCTGTGAGATACACCTCCCCCAGCCCACCCATAAAATATTCCATACGTTTCCTGTAACCTAATCCCATTCTAGACTTAAGGAACAAATGGAGTATGGGAACCAATGTGTGAAGGATGTGTGAATGACAAGTCATGAGTGCACAAATGAAACATATTCAAACTTAATCAATACTGGAATATAACCATTTTTCCAATACCCAATATTTAACAAGGGGGTTTTCACGTTACAAATACTGTTTCAGTTGAGTTGTATTCAGATAAAACACCAGAAATAAATCATTTTTTCAGTTGCTGTCGATTTTTAGTTTTTAATCGTTTTTCTAAAATGTAAGTTTAAAGTTTAATTTTCAAGTCTCTGGTGTTTCAGGTCAGCAGCTCAGTGATCCAGGTGCACATTCTTTTCCAATTGGCTGATCCATGAGTTGGTCCATTTCTCAGTAGGGGAATATAAGTGCAACTATTGTATCAAGTCTAACAGCTGACTTTAGGGCTCTTACACACGGGCGGTTTTTCCTGCGCTCCCTGCATTGCACATTCTTTCATTGAGCCACAGGGGAGCGCAGGAGTAGACGCATTCAATTATTGTGAAGGGGCTGTACTCACACAGATGCATGTAAGCGCAAATGCAGGTGGGACACAGCATGTTGCATTTCACATTGCGTTCATCACTTATATGCGGGAGTACAGCCTCCTTCACAATAATTGAGTGAGTCTACTCCTGCGCTCCCCTGTGGCTGAATGAAAGAATGTGCAACGCAGGGGAGCGCAGGAAAAACCGCCCGTGTGTAAGAGCCCTTAATGAAACTGAAGGATTCTGCTCAGCAGGGACAAACACAATAAATGAAACAATTAATGTATCTATGTAGAACAATTTAGAGGAGTCAGTGACCCCATTACCAGAGCTGCTCTAGTCAGACCGGGACAGAAGAAAGATTAAACTTCAAAACCTGATAATGTCAGTGAGTGACAAGTAGAATTGAACATTAGCAGCTCAAGTCCCGGCCCCGTGTCTCTGCTTCATTCTGACCAAACCCCGTGTCTCTGCTCATGTCAGTAAGAGCAATGACACAAGAGATACTTTGTCACCCGTAATTAATCTCAACTACAACAACAACATTACAGCAATGAGAAAACGTTGGGCTACTTTCAGAAAGCCTATGTTTCCACAGCAGTGATTTGCATGTGAGCCGGAGAAGAGGAAACAAGGGACATTTCATCATTTTCTGTACCCGAGATTTATTGCAGGTGATAAAACCTCCTAAACGACAGCTTTTCCTTGAAGCTAAAGTCTTATTGTGTCCACAATATAAATGGTAACATTTCTTTTATTTGCACATCTTCAGCTATGTATAACAGTCTGTTTTAATGCAATAACATATATATATATACACTTTGGTATGACCATCCTTCTCCCAGCAACAACTCCCTTCAACCTTAAATTAAACAAATTTTGATTTCACTGCAACAGCCAGAGGGCCACTCCTGACATGTAGGGACACAGTCTTATATCTGTACCCAATAGCTCATATCAGAAGGCGGCCCTCCAGCTTTCCCAAGTTAACTACCCCCAGGCACCAGTAACAGTTCCCAGGTTCTATAACAGGGCTGCACAGACTTTGTTACACTGGGATCTACTCTTGACACCTGGCCCCATAAGGAGATCTACCTTGGTAACGCGCAGCAATATTTTTGACCATGCCCGTTTTTTTGACCACATCTGCTAATTACCATTTTAATTTTACAAAATTTGGCTGGTTATGAAAGTTTAAACACACTCCCTTTCCCTCCATGTTTGATGCTCAGTCCTCCCTTCCCCTCAGTGCTTGTTGCTCAGCTCTCCCTTCTGTGTCCCTGCTTGTTGCTCAGCTCTCCCTTCTATGTCCCTGCTTGCTGCTCAGCTCTCCCTTCTATGTCCCTGCTTGTTGCTCAGCTCTCCCTTCTATGTCCCTGCTTGTTGCTCAGCTCTCCATTCTGTGTCCCTGCTTGTTGCTCAGCTCTCCCTTCTGTGTCCCTGCTTGTTGCTCAGCTCTCCCTTCTGTGTCCCTGCTTGTTGCTCAGCTCTCCCTTCTATGTCCCTGCTTGTTGCTCAGCTCTCCCTTCTGTGTCCCTGCTTGTTGCTCAGCTCTCCCTTCTATGTCCCTGCTTGTTGCTCAGCTCTCCCTTCTGTGTCCCTGCTTGTTGCTCAGCTCTCCCTTCTATGTCCCTGCTTGTTGCTCAGCTCTCCCTTCTGTGTCCCTGCTTGTTGCTGTCCACTCTGCCTTATGTGTAAAAATTGTATATATTATAATGAACTTAAAAGTTTCTATTTTAATTGTGTTAAATGTGTCCTTCATTATTAGCCGGGGAAATAGTTGCACTTAAAACACATGCAGAGTAGCATGTAGTAATGTAATATACGGCAATGTTTCCTTTCAGTACAAATGATAATATAACGAGGCCATCATTCCACTCTGACCTTTCCCAGCCATTTAAGTATAAATCTTCCAATCCAAAGGACCAAATAATTTTTGCAGTCTGCTGCCCCTTAATGAGTAAGATGGTGGCTGGGCTGCTGCAGGACCGCGTTATGTGGCGCATTAAGTTAGCATTAAGATTAAATATCTCGCCTGTGTCAGAGATTGTGTCACAGAGGTGGATCCGCTACTGACCGAGGGAGACGGGACATGGAGGCAGAGCAGAAGCAGATCACTAGCGTTTCCGCGCTGTTCTCCCCAACCGCTGCGCTAGGGCTGCAGGTGGTGCCTGGCGACCATGGGGCTGATGTCTGACTCTACTCAGATGCTTTCTCCTTGGACCTTGGCTCTTGCGATGACCTCCAGGGGCGCATTTATATCAAATGCTTAGGCAGCACCACCCCCAAACCAGGGGATCCATCATCCAGCAGCATCAGATACAGGGAGGGGGTAGGGCAGCTTGTGACAGTGGGAGGCATCGGGCAGAACAGGTATCGCACCAGCAGCACGGAAGTCAGAGTCAGACAGCAGAGCCACGGTCACCACCAGTAGCCCTAGCAGGCGGTTGGGGAGAACAGCGTGGAACCGCTACTGCTCCGCCTCCTGCTCCATGTCCCGACTCCCTCGCCTCTGTCAGTAGCGGATCCACCTCTGTGACAAGTGTCAGTCACTGCCAGTGAAGTTATCCGCTCAGGTCACGTGATGTCTGTGTGTGGGGGTGACTGAGCACTTTACCTTGATGTCTGTCTGACTTCTGTGCAGCCAATCATATACTGATCAGGCACTGAGAGTGAGCCAATAAGCGCGCCCATGCTTCTGATGTCACAACCAGGAAGTGCAGGTTAAAAAACTTTGGGCAGGTCATGGTCTACCAGGAAAATGATGGCGATTGACGTTGTGGGCACCTCTGTTCTATAACAGATAGGGGGAGCAGTTCACATAGAGGAATTTGTAATTATCCAATAGAACATATCAGGAGGGTCACATTATCGGATCCGAGAGCTACTGGTTTAATGGAGACACAGTTATACACAATATAAGATGTGCTGGGAATGAGTATGGGGTGCCGTTTGTCCCAAATACATTCTGTATACAAAACGATCCCTAATACACAGAATGAATGTCTCTCATGTTATATAAGTATTTGTGACCATACACAGATAAAAAAATATACAAAAGACTTATTTCTATTAAAGAATGAGAACAAAATCTGGTTAGTGCACAAAAGGATGTCATTATATCACAAACTCCATTCTGTACATTTAACAAACAATCTGTCTCACAAATGTATAACCTCCATGTAACGGACGCACTTATGTGCAAAGTTACTTACAGAATGAATTATGTAAAAACAAAGTTGAACATAATATATAATAGTGTAAGTAACTAGTGCTTGTCAAGCTAGATTTGACTGACAAAATAGATATCTGTGACAGAAAGCAAGATTTTATAGTACAGGATTCATTCTTTCCACAAAATGAAAGCTCAGTTTGACAAAACATATAAGCAATTTTTTGACCACACCCCTTTCTGTAGCCACACCCCCTAATTACCATGTTCATTTTACAAAATTTGGCAGGTTATGAAAGTTTGAAAATATTTCTCCTTATCTAAACTGTGTTTTTGTGTCTCCATATTGTTACAAAGTATCTTATTTGCACCTGTTGGCTGTTCTGGGCTCTCTGCTAAAAGCCAGTGAGAAACTTTGTTTCTTTTTCTGGCTGTTCAGTGCAGAGAAAAGAGGGACTTTCCAGTACAAATGAGGGACTGCGGGTTGAGCTGTCAAAAGAGGGACTGTCCCTCCGAAAAAGGGACAGTTGGGAGATATGTAGAGGCGCCTCTATATCAGGCCACATACTTTGCCTTAGGGATGATGCAACATGTGGAGCAGAGCTGGAACTTCTCATCTTGTTTGTATATGGCAATAAGCTTTGTTCTTATTGGTTCAGGAATGTGACTGACAGTGTTGCTTCACAGAATGGTTATTTTATCTGTTTTGTGAAACAAAACTGTCATTTTGTGGAAAGAATGAATCCTGTGCTATAAAATCTTGCTTTCTGTCACAAATATCTATTTTGTCATTCAAATCTAGCTTGACAAGCACTAGTTACTTAAACTATTATATATTATGTCCAAGTTTTTTTTTTTACATAATTCATTCTGTAAGTAACTTTGCACATAAGTGCGTCCGTTACATGGAGGTTATACATTTGTGAGACAGATTGTTTGTTAAATGTACAGAATGGAGTTTGTGATATAATGACATCCTTTTGTGCACTAACCTGATTTTGTTCTCATTCTTTAATAGAAATGTCTTTTGTATATTTTTTTATCTGTGTATGGTCACAAATACTTATATAACTTGAGAGACATTCATTCTGTGTATTAGGGATCGTTTTGTATACAGAATGTATTTGGGACAAACGGCACCCCATTAATGAGATCAAACAGCTGATATTGGAGACTAGCATCAGACTGGACCAGCGGGACACCAGGAAAAAACCCAGTGGGCCCCTGCCAGCACAGACCTGCACCCCTGATTAGTGTGGTGCTGTTCGCACATGCGTGTAATGGACATACTTTAATTGTCGGGAGGGGGCCCCCAGGGACTGCTTGTCACTAATGATGAAAATACTCCATTGCCTAATGCATTTGGAGTGGGGGAAAAAATTGACACCCATTGACTTCATTGCGTTCCCTGAATTTTTGTGAAAGGTTTTGCTGTTTCGTTAATTGTTTGGCAGAACAGATTCACTCATCACTACAGTTCTGATCACAGTTAGGAAAGTTAAGGTTCAGCTTCTAGGGGCTGTTGATGCCTCATGTTGTCTGGATTCCATACAGCAAAATTGGATCAGGTAGATAAAGTAATCCTGAATCGCCATACATTTATATATACATAATGCATTTTAGGACATACTCCGGAGAATTCCTGTCCTCCGTGCGATGTCCTATGGCTTAGGAATGCCGCATTGGCTGCTTTTACCGTCACTCATCCTCCAAATCTGTAGTCATACATCTGTCCTCTACCCTCCCTTCTCAGCTATCAGCCATACGAACTCCACCCTCAGCCCTCCATCTTCCTCCCTCAGTCCTCCGCCCTCTTCCCTCCGCCCTCAGCCTTCTGCCCTCCCTGCTCAGCCCTCTACCCTCTTTCCTCAGCCTTCCACTTTACCTGTTCATCCCTCCGCAATTCACCCTCTGCTCTCCCCCCTCAGAACTCATCTGTCAGTCTTCTCTCTAGTCTAAGCTTTCAATCTGAGAAAGCAGAAATGTGTTTAAAACATCTCTATAATAATACTGGCAAAGTGCGGAGGGATGAAGAGGTAAAGTGTAAGGCTTAGTGCTGAGGGTAGAGGGCTGAGCAGGGAGGGAAGAGGGCAGAAGGAGGAGGACTGAGGGTGGAGGGAAGAGGTCGGAAAGCGAAAGGACTGAGGGCAGAGTTCGTATGGCTGAGAAGGGAGGGTAGAGGTGGAGGTATGACTGCAGATTTGGAGGATTAGTGACGGTAAAAGCACCCGATGCGGCATTCCTAAGCCGTAGGACATCGCATGGAGGACAGGTATTTAGCTGGAGGATGTCCTAAAATGCGCTCTGTAAATATGGTCCCTTTATTTAGGTAAGCAGAGCCTAGGGGAGAGCTGCTCCCTTGTCCTTATTGGAGCACAGGCTGCTCTTTATAACTAGCTCTATCTATCACTTTCCTAGAAAGCCACCCGTAAACAAACACTATATTAAATTGTGACCGGAAGTGGTCATACGCCCAAATGATATAAATATGTAAATGAGTAAATAGTCAGATGAGTTTTTGCCCAGCAATTAGAAATTGAAGCAGTGTAGAAATTTAAAGCCCCAGGGAGGGTACTAAACCTACGGGACACTACAATCCTATACCTTTATTTCAGATGAGTTCAGTTGCGAACAATTACCCACAGCCAAAAAACCTTATGTTCCCAATATATTAAACATACATTGAAAGGGGTGGTAGGTTGTGGCATTAGTGAATGGGGGACCCTTGGGGTTGTGCAGGTCCCTTGAGTGGCATCCTTGGTCGGCCCCCCTCTCCTCCCAAATAGTATTCATTATTGTCTACAAGATTTAGAGATTTTCACTTATGCTATAATGTATGTCTCCTTTAAAGAGATTTTTATAGTGTAGTTTGTATTCCTAAATTACACTGTGTACATTGCAAGTAATTATTTATAATTTACAATGTTATTTTTGAACCAATAAATAGCCATTTTTTTAGCTGTAATATTGGTGAGTAGGCAGCCATCTCTGATCATTTTGCCTAATCCTGTGCTTTCAGAAAGAGCCAGCACTTCACAACGGAACTGCGTTCAGATAAGCTACTGTTTCTTCTACTCAATGTTATATCCAGAATTTCCAGATTTCAAGAATTTGCACTCCTAGGCCATATATAGCCCTATCACTACCCCTACACCCCTGACCTCGCCTGCTCACTTCTCCTTCTAATAAGACTCCAACTTGTAGCGAAACAGTAGTAAAGAGTAAGTAAAGTTTATCAGAGCACAAGTCACGTGACTGGGGGCACCTGGGAAACCTGTCCCATGTCAGATTTAAAAATTAACTGTAAAAAAATCTTTTGAAAGATGGATTTCATTGCAGGAGTTTGTTGGAGGAATGCTATAAACTGATGTTTCCCCATGACAGAACTACTTTAACTATTAAATTATATGGGGAAACTTGGGATGAGTGCTTATATGTTACCTGTGCTTAGTATCTGACAGAAACATAGCATTTGTTGGTCACTGAAACCATTTTACCTATTGGAACAGTACACGGATGTAATTATTTGATGTATTTCCACCTGTGATATTTCAGCTTGTAATGTCGCGCTCACAATGTTTAGTAAAAATACAAATAATAATGTTATTTCAGTAATACGCCTGATGTATTTACATGAACTTTGGTATAGAGTCTATCTGAACTTTTGTAAAAAAAAGAAAAAAAAAGGAAGTGGTGTGAATTAGGATTTTGAAAAAAAAAGGAAGTGAGGAATGACCCAGACTATCCATAGCTGGCATTGGTACGCAGCATTGTTAATGATGTACAATCCCTGTACTATCCCAGTCCTGTGTAGTTGTGTGAATGCCATATAAGTAACAACACTAATAACAATAATAATGAATGATATTCACCCTTGGACAGATTTTTTTGGAGTAAGGAAAGAATTTTCCCCTCTAGGCAAAGTGGATAAAGATTCACAAGGGAATATCTTCCTCTATGTCTCAGGGAAGTTTGTCCCTATTTGAGAGCAATTTATTGCTGAGCTGGTTCTAGAGTGACCCGGCTTGGTCCTTTGCTGGACCATCCTGTTCTTGTTCTTCAGCCCAAACCAGAACTGTTACCCCGTGTGCAGCTTTCAACCATGATCCAAAAGTCAATCATCCTATACATTTTTAAAGGGCACCTATCATGTAATAAATTGTTTTGCCCAGCAGATGAGAGGGTAAGCAAAGTCCACATTCCAGATTTGGGAAACAATAGTATTATTTGAAGGAATGCTCCCAACACATGCTTTGCCCCCAGCACCACGAGGGAGCCCCTGGATACACACATGCAGATAATGGGAAGGTGCCCTGTATAATGTGTCTGAATCTGGGAAGTGAAGTAAATTCATTCTGGCCAGGGGATGAGTGAGAGGGAGTGGGGATATTTAGGAATTGCATTATAAGTTCAGTTATAGGGAATTATACAACATAAACATGGTAACTTGTAATTACACAGAGAAAAGTACTGAAAATAAATCTTTTGACTTTCCCGGTTACAGACAGTAATGACCTGAAAAATAAATTTGCTAATAACTTACCCACTGACTCTCCATTTGTTATTGGGGTTCAGGCAGTGCTTTAGTGCTGGAAGGTGCAGGCTGGACAGAATAGACAGAATACTTCTAGTAGAACTGACACCTTGATATAAGGGAGAAAGTACAGAGGCCACACCTTGATACGTTGGCACAGGAACATATATAGTGTATTTTGTAACCTTTATACCCTGTATAAGGGAGAGGCACAGTCTCATCCCAGTAATGTGCCAGTGACTGAGAAATGGCCATTCAGTAATTGCTGATAACCCACAGGGAACTGTTTTCCCTTCATATGTTTATGGGTAATATTTAACTTCTTACAGATCAGCCTTGCTCTTTATTTCATTGCCTATTGAATTTAATTAGTCCATAAAGTTTATATGTCTAAATAGGTTTGTTTAGTCAGCACTCACCAACTTATTAACCTCTTTATGCTTCTGGCGGTGCACGTGTCCAGTGGCCCACTGTCCAACCGACTTCACAAATATTCCAATATACGACACAGCTCCAATCAAGATAATAGTCTAAAAAGCCTTTATTTGTACATGGCTTAAAGATCTACGACAACGGGCTCATCTGCAGCCCTTTTTCAAATTACTGATACAACTGAATAGTTACATTTTATACTCATTGTTACAGCGCCATCTCTTGGCTACATTGTTTCAATACTCCAACAAGAATTTTTTCAACAATATTAACCATATAAGTAGTCTCACTTATCTTTCTCTGTAATGTTTAAAATTATCTGTCTGACTTAAATTTTCTTTATACATCTGGATATACTGGTGATCCTGACTGATCAGTCCATATTCTGAAAAATATAAAAATACGAATATTAAAATTACAACTGTATTTAAAATGAATGAATTCCATCGGAAATTAGAAGTATAGAGATTATCTAAAAATAGGATGTAAGTCATATTCACGATTAAGGCCATGGGGTTCTAAGGTCTCCAGTGTACGAATCCACTTCGCTTCTTTCCTCAATAATTCTTTTGTCCTGTTCCCACCCCTTTGGGGCATGGGAACCTGATCAATCACTTGGAATTTTAATTGATGAACCCCATGAGCCTTATCAGTGAAATGAGCTGAGACTGCCTGATCTAATTTTTTCAATTTAATTGCCGATTTATGCTCTCTTATTCTTTCTTTAACCATCCTGGTGGTTTGGCCCACATACAGCAGGCCACACGGACATTTAATAATATAAATTACAAATGTAGATGTACACGTAAAGTAGCCATTTATTTTTATAGGGTTTCCCTTTCTCGGGTGATATATAATGTCCCCCTTCAGGCAATTAGAGCAACAATTGCAAGAAAGACATGGAAATAATCCATTCTTTCTGGGCCTCAGGAATTGTTGTTTGCTGGCTACGCTACCCACGTCTGATCTAACTAACTGGGACCCCAGTGTTTTGTTCCTTTTATATGACATTACGGGGGGATGTCTAAAGCTCTCTATTTCTGGTAGCCCATCTTTTAAAACTCCCCAATGTTTCCTTATAATCTTGGCAACATCTCCACTTACAGAAGTGAATTTAGTCACAAATGGAATACGTTTTGCCTTCTCTTTTTGAGATTTTTGGAAATTCCCTTCTTGTGCCTCCACTACTGCTCTCTGTTGTTTCAGAAGGGGTTTTGGGTACCCCCTCTGTAAGAACTTATCCTCCATAATGTCTAATTGGTTCAATCGTCTCTGATCGTCTGTCACAATCCTTTTTACCCTTAAAAACTGGGATTTTGGTAGTGACTTCCGTGTTTGAATAGCGTGAAACGAATTGTAATGCAAAATAGTATTTTTATCAGTTTCTTTTACAAATAGGTCCGTCACTAATTGATTCCCCTCTTTAATCACCAAAGTATCCAAAAAGGATACCCTGTACAGATCCGCATGCATGGTAAATTTTATGTTAGATGACACAGAGTTCATATAATCATGAAATCCCTGTAGGGACTCCTGTGGCCCCGTCCACACCGCAAACACATCATCGATAAAACGCAGCCAAATCAAACAATGTTTTTGGAAATTTTCATTAGTGTAAATATATCTCTTTTCAAAACCATTCATATAGATGTTTGCGTAGGACGGGGCCACATTAGAGCCCATTGCTGTCCCTCGAATTTGCATGTAGAATTTGTCCTGAAAAAGGAAGTAGTTGTTGTGTAACACAGCCTCCAGACATTTCAATACAAAATTTTTTTGTGCCCCATCCATGGATTCATCAAGCTCTAGTTCAGAGCGGACCGCCTCCACACCCCCATCATGTGGAATGGAGGTGTAGAGGCTTTCCACATCGAACGTTACCAGTATTGTATCATCTGGGATTTCCTGTAAGTCCCTTAATTTTGATAAGAAATGACTGGTATCTCTCAAAAAGGATTTATGTTTAAATACGTATTCCCTTATGATGTTATCAGTGAAAATAGATAGTGGAGAAAGTATTGAATCGATACATGATACAATTGGGCGTCCTGGAGGAAAATCCAGGCGCTTATGGATTTTTGGCAGTGTATAGAAGATTGGGGTAACAGGATAAGATTGTTTTAAAAATTTGGCTAATGTGTCGTCAATTACAGATATTTCAAGAGCATCCTGTATTAATATATCGACTTTTCTTTGAATTTAAAAAATTGGGTTGCTATCCAATAGTCTATATGTAGTGGTGTCACTCAATTGTTGTAATATCTCTTCAACATAATATTTCTTATCCATTATAACAGTAGCTCCACCTTTATCAGCAGACTTCACAACAATTGAGTTATCATTAATTAACTCCTTGAATGCAACATATTCCTGTTTCGTCATATTATAAGGAATTTTGTGATATCCCCCACTTCTATACACTGCCTCCAAATCCGATATTTCACGTGACACATTTGACATGAATGCATTAACAAATATGTTATCAACATCTGGTTTAAATTGACTCTGTGGTTTCAACTTTAACTGTTTCCCCATAAAGCTGTTGGGATTATCTATTGGCTGTACCCCCTTCTCTTGGGCAAACTGAACCTTTAATTTTATATCCCTGAAGAACCGGTATAGTTCCAAGTCCAGAGTGATAAAGTTTATATGTCTCCCCAGCCCAGAACAATTTTTATCTTATAGGGTGCATTCAATCGCAGGCTGCTTACAAGTCCAATAGAAAAGGGAAAATAAAGCACACCATACTTTAGCTCTTGTCTTTTAAAACATTTATTGCAGCAGAAATGTGGCACAAGCTTTGGGGGACAACCCCTACCTCAGGTGCAATACACATTTATGGGAAAATTTACTAAGGGCTGAAAGTGAATTTTCGAATTCAAAAACTTCAAATTTTAAAGTCATTTTTGGGTACGTCGACCATCGAATAGGCCAAAATCTGAATTGAAAACACTTCACAAATTTGACCAATTGAAGTATTTTTTTGTAAAATCGTTCAAACTATTTAATCGATCAAACAAACGATTTTTACTTTGATCGAAAACTGCCGTTTTGATGGGACAGTACTGATAGTCAATTTGAATATATGGTTAGGGATATAAACAAAATGCATAGTACAATCAAATTCACTTCTGAATATTCAGAGAAGGAGCTGGCATATTTACCGTATATACTCGAGTATAAGCCATCCCGAGTATAAGCCGAGGTACCTAATTTTACCTCCAAAAACTGGGAAAGCTTATTGACTCGAGTATAAGCCGAGGGTGAGAAATGCAGCAGCTTCTGGTAAGTTTCAATCAAAAAATTGAGGGTTTCTGCTCCCATTGGAGGTGCCGGCGTCTTGTTTTTGGATGCTGGCGACCATTCTTGGACACTGGCGAATATTCTTGGAGACTATTGGAGACCGTTTTTGCGCTTGACCCGAGTATAAGCCGAGGTAGAGTTTTTCAGCATATTTTGGGGGCTGAAAAACTCAGCTTATACTCGAGTATATACGGTAGATATCAAAATAAGTATTGAGGACCAGTGATGGGTGAATTTGACCCGAAAAATTTGTGAAAAAAACTTGAAAATTGGAAACTGATGCCTGCAATTTGGACGTCTGAAAAGTCGCTTGTGTTAGTTTTGACGCTGGCATTAAGCTCAATGGGCGTCTGAATAGTGTTGACATGCAGCGATTTGCGTGTCCAAAATTTTTTGCCGCAGGCGAATTTTTACCAGCAAAATTTTGCAGGAGATTCTGAAATGTATTCACCGGCAGTGAAATGTGGAAATTCGGCGTGAATTAATAACAGGCAAATTTATTCGTCCATCACTATTGAGGACAATATAATAATGGCGTCCATGCTTTATAAACCAACTGACTGCAATACCGTTCTATTACCATCGAGCGTCATCAGGTGTATTTCAGGGTCTTCTGTGTAACCAGTTAAATAGGGTAAGACGTAATACATCAAATGATATGTTATACGAGAGAGAGAGGCAGATGTGATGATTAATACGTTTGTACAGAGAGTTTATTATAAGTCCAATTAGATCAAATAGAACAGGAACTAAAAAAGGTAGAAGTGTTGGCCAAAGAAAAAGAAATGTAAAAATCTAAGTTAACTAGAATTATGTTTGTGTCAACATTTGGCTGTTTAACTCCTTTTTGTAAAACTTATAATTTTAAAAACACTGGAGGATATTACAAACAGGGAAATAGGAAAATTGTTTAGTGATCCCCCTTTTTTATACAGACTTGGGAGATCAATTGGAGAAATGGTTTCAAAAAAGATTTTCCAGAAAGGCAGGAATACTGGATTATTGGCACCATTGAGAAGGGGTTACTATTGGTTGTGGGGAATGTTCACATTGTACTGGAACTATAAGAGGTGAAACCATTGCACATCCCACAAAATGTTTGTCTATTAGAATTAATGGGCACTTTACATGTAACACTGCTGGAGTCGTTTACATGTTAAAGTGTTGAAGCAGATTAATGTATGTGGGACAAACAAGTAGATCCAGTAAAGTTTGTTTAAATGAACATAAGAGACAACAATTATACAATACAAAAGGAGGGAAACAGTTGCTAAGGAAAGAGGCAGTTTGGTGAAAAAAGATTAGATTCTCTTATGCCTAAAAGACTGAATGAGAATTATAGTCTACAAAGCTTTTTGTAAATGTATAATATATTGTGGATTAAATGGTTTTGATTGGTTATTAGTTATTGTTATATTGCAGACAATTCATTTTATACATCATAATGGATTGGGACATTCATGCTGAATAAATGATGGACATTTTTGAGAATCGGTATAACTGGGGTTAGAGGGTTAATGGATGAGATGATCAATCACATGGGGGAACGGGTATTTAATTCAATGGATTCACTTAGGGGCACATTTACTAAGGGTCGGATTTCGAAGTGGTAAAACTTTGAAAATAGCCCATTGACTTGTAGAAATTCGAAAGTCAAAGGGTTTTTTTGAGTGAATTTAGCTGTTTTCAATTGCTTGTAGAAACCGTTCGAATTGAATGTTTCGAACGATATAATCTATCGATCGAACGATTTAAAAAAAAAAAACTTCGACTTCTAAAAACTTAGCCAAATACTGGCTATAGGTTCAAGGAGGTCCCCATAGGCTAACATAGCGATTCGGCAGGTTTAAGGTGGCGAAGTGTTGAAGTCAAAGTTTTTTAAAGAGACAGTAGATTGATTTTTGAATGGTCGAATATTCAAAGTTTTTTCAATTTGAATCAAATTTTGACCTATTCGATGGTCGAACTACCCAAAATTACTTTGGAATTCTATACTCTGACACAGAGGGCAGAGAACTGCAGCAGTTTGCACATAGAACGCAGCCGGCAAACGGCAAAACAATTTATTTTATGTTCTGTGTTGTCAATCTCTCCTTTTATCTCTGTAAGTAATCCTTTCTTTAATTGGAATGAATGCTGCCTAATGTACTTACACATGGAATATGTCGATTTGTGGATCTTTTTTATGCACAGCGGTTACCAATCATTTTACTGAAAAGCAGAGGTTTATCTATAGTGGAAACAGATCCTACAACTGCTGGGGGCCCCAGAACTATACAGGGCCCCATGAGACTGACAGATGCAATAAATGTTTATAGAACGTTTGCAGTTGTAACTGTTTTATATGTATGTTACGTAATTCCCACTGCTGGAAAGTTCATGTAGGAGAGACTCATATGATTAGTAAATAGATCCCAATAGAAACATGTGACTCTATAATAACCAGTCATTCCCACTGCTGGAAAGTTCATGTAGGAGAGACTCATATCATTCAGTAAATAGATCCCAATAGAAACATGTGACTCTATAATAACCAATCATTCCCACTGCTGGAAAGTTCATGTAGGAGAGACTCATATCATTCAGTAAATAGATCCCAATAGAAACATGTGACTCTATAATAACCAGTCATTCCCACTGCTGGAAAGTTCATGTTGGAGACTCATATCATTCAGTAAATAGATCCCAATAGAAACATGTGACTCTATAATAACCAGTCATTCCCACTGCTGGAAAGTTCATGTAGGAGACTCATATCATTCAGTAAATAGATCCCAATAGAAACATGTTACTCTATAATAACCAGTCATTCCCACTGCTGGAAAGTTCATGTAGGAGACTCATATCATTCAGTAAATAGATCCCAATAGAAACATGTGACTCTATAATAACCAGTCATTCCCACTGCTGGAAAGTTCATGTAGGAGACTCATATCATTCAGTAAATAGATCCCAATAGAAACATGTGACTCTATAATAACCAGTCACTCCCACTGCTGGAAAGTTCATGTAGGAGAGACTCATATCATTCAGTAAATAGATCCCAATAGAAACATGTGACTCTATAATAACCAGTCATTCCCACTGCTGGAAAGTTCATGTAGGAGACTCATGTCATTCAGTAAATAGATCCCAATAGAAACATGTGACTCTATAATAACCAGTCATTCCCACTGCTGGAAAGTTCATGTAGGAGACTCATATCATTCAGTAAATAGATCCCAATAGAAACATGTGACTCTATAATAACCAGTCATTCCCACTGCTGGAAAGTTCATGTAGGAGACTCATATCATTCAGTAAATAGATCCCAATAGAAACATGTGACTCTATAATAACCAGTCACTCCCACTGCTGGAAAGTTCATGTAGGAGAGACTCATATCATTCAGTAAATAGATCCCAATAGAAACATGTGACTCTATAATAACCAGTCATTCCCACTGCTGGAAAGTTCATGTAGGAGACTCATGTCATTCAGTAAATAGATCCCAATAGAAACATGTGACTCTATAATAACCAGTCATTCCCACTGCTGGAAAGTTCATGTAGGAGACTCATATCATTCAGTAAATAGATCCCAATAGAAACATGTGACTCTATAATAACCAATCATTCCCACTGCTGGAAAGTTCATGTAGGAGAGACTCATATCATTCAGTAAATAGATCCCAATAGAAACATGTGACTCTATAATAACCAGTCATTCCCACTGCTGGAAAGTTCATGTTGGAGACTCATATCATTCAGTAAATAGATCCCAATAGAAACATGTGACTCTATAATAACCAATCATTCCCACTGCTGGAAAGTTCATGTAGGAGAGACTCATATCATTCAGTAAATAGATCCCAATAGAAACATGTGACTCTATAATAACCAGTCATTCCCACTGCTGGAAAGTTCATGTTGGAGACTCATATCATTCAGTAAATAGATCCCAATAGAAACATGTGACTCTATAATAACCAGTCATTCCCACTGCTGGAAAGTTCATGTAGGAGACTCATATCATTCAGTAAATAGATCCCAATAGAAACATGTTACTCTATAATAACCAGTCATTCCCACTGCTGGAAAGTTCATGTAGGAGACTCATATCATTCAGTAAATAGATCCCAATAGAAACATGTGACTCTATAATAACCAGTCATTCCCACTGCTGGAAAGTTCATGTAGGAGACTCATATCATTTAGTAAATAGATCCCAATAGAAACATGTGACTCTATAATAACCAGTCATTCCCACTGCTGGAAAGTTCATGTAGCAGACTCATATCATTCAGTAAATAGATCCCAATAGAAATATGTGACTCTATAATAACCAGTCATTCCCACTGCTGGAAAGTTCATGTAGGAGACTCATATCATTCAGTAAATAGATCCCAATAGAAACATGTGACTCTATAATAACCAGTCATTCCCACTGCTGGAAAGTTCATGTAGGAGACTCATATCATTCAGTAAATAGATCCCAATAGAAACATGTGACTCTATAATAACCAGTCACTCCCACTGCTGGAAAGTTCATGTAGGAGAGACTCATATCATTCAGTAAATAGATCCCAATAGAAACATGTGACTCTATAATAACCAGTCATTCCCACTGCTGGAAAGTTCATGTAGGAGACTCATGTCATTCAGTAAATAGATCCCAATAGAAACATGTGACTCTATAATAACCAGTCATTCCCACTGCTGGAAAGTTCATGTAGGAGAGACTCATATCATTCAGTAAATAGATCCCAATAGAAACATGTGACTCTATAATAACCAGTCATTCCCACTGCTGGAAAGTTCATGTAGGAGACTCATGTCATTCAGTAAATAGATCCCAATAGAAACATGTGACTCTATAATAACCAGTCATTCCCACTGCTGGAAAGTTCATGTAGGAGACTCATATCATTCAGTAAATAGATCCCAATAGAAACATGTGACTCTATAATAACCAGTCATTCCCACTGCTGGAAAGTTCATGTAGGATAGACTCATATTATTCAGTAAATAGATCCCAATAGAAACATGTGACTCTATAATAACCAGTCATTCCCACTGCTGGAAAGTTCATGTAGGAGACTCATATCATTCAGTAAATAGATCCCAATAGAAACATGTGACTCTATAATAACCAGTCATTCCCACTGCTGGAAAGTTCATGTAGGATAGACTCATATTATTCAGTAAATAGATCCCAATAGAAACATGTGACTCTATAATAACCAGTCATTCCCACTGCTGGAAAGTTCATGTAGGAGACTCATATCATTCAGTAAATAGATCCCAATCAGAGGCATTGCACCAATGAGGTGAGTTGAAAAACTTGCCTCAGGGGGTATTTGGATTTGGGATTCAGCCAGGATTTGGCGTTTTTCAGCAGGATTTGGACTAATCCTTGTGCCTGGCCAAACAAAATTCTTATTTGCACATGTAAATTAGGGACAGGAAGGGAAATCAAATGACTTGATATCACAAAACAAGGAAGTAAAAACATTTTTTTCCACATATTCCTTTTCCTTTGGTTTACACAAATTAGGATTTGGTTCAGTTTTCCGCCGAATCTTTCACAAAGGATTTGAGGATTAGGTTGAATCCCTATATATTACTGTAGATCACTCGTGTCTGGGGCATGGCACTAGTGCTAATGTTTCCTAAGTGCTAATATTTCACAAGTGCTTAGAAATGACAGTTAAACAAGGCAGTTCCATGGAACTAACTCCTATCTCTTCTCATTCCTACAGGTAATTCTGCTATATCCACATACTGCCATATCCATATACTGCAACTGTTTATTCTGGTAATTCTGCCATCCATTGATAAAGCCATGAAGTTCCAATAAAGGCTTTTTTAAACAAATCTTCAAGACTGGTGCTGTCTATAGTGATTTTGGGATATTGAAGCTGGTGGAAGTGGACACCAATTGACGTGCACCTGTTCGCTACATCTAAAAATCAAAGCGGTGAGTGCTGGCTGACTATTTGTATATATCCATATACTGCCATATCCATATACTGCAACTGTTTATTCTGGTAATTCTGCTATATCCATACTTGTATTTGTTAACCCCAATAACTTTTGTCTGTCAGGCCTATTCTACTTTAGTTCTTTGATAAATATCTAAAGCACACATCTCTGTCCCACTCCTCGGTGAACAAGAGATATTTTTATAGCCCCAAACCTGGTTCTGGTGTCTGTAAAACTCTGCCCTTTGCTAGCTATTTAATTGGTTAATTGATTAATTAGGCTCTGGTTTTCCCAATCAGCTACATATAAATTCAGGCCCAGTATTGGGGATGGCACTCGTGTCTGGGGCATGGTACTAGTGGTAACATTTGCTAAATGCTAATATTTCACAAGTGCTTAGAAATGACAGTTATACACGGCAGTTGGACCAGACATTGACAAGGCAAAAGGAACAGGACGAACTTCTATCAACTTTGAAGCATCTGGGATAAGAAGAAAACAGATTTGTTTGTACCTGCCAGTTTGTAACTTCTTACTCCAAACATACTTTATCCTGTATTTCTCCTCCTTTCACTCTCATGTTTCATAAAACATTTTCACTCCCTCCTCCATCAAATCCCAGTTCTATACAAATCTCAGCCTCTCTCCTCTCCTTCCCTCTCCTCACATGAAGTATATAAAGTTCTCTGTTTAGCTATTCCACAAAACTCCTCTTTTTCATACAAACTAAGGACTTATAAATCCCACTGTCACTTAGTCTTTCTTTCCTTTCTATTACTGGCAGCTGGGGACATTTCCCCAAACCCTGGCCCTTACCCCATCCCAGTTATATCACGGCCACGAGCTCCTTCTCTCCGGAGCAAATTCACACAGTACAGAACACTTACTCCTATACCCAAAAACCCAGTTAATCTTTCCTGTGCTCTCTGGAATGTCAGCTCTGTCTGCAACAAACTCACCGCTATACACGACCATTTCATTGCCAATTCCTTTAACCTACTCGCACTTACTGACACCTGTCTCTCTCCTACTGACACTGCCTCACCTGCTGCCCTGTCCTATGGGGGCTACACCTTACTCATACTTACTCATACTTACTCATACTTACTCACACTTACTCATACTTACTCATACTTACTCATACTTACTCATACTTACTTATACTTACTCATACTTACTCACACTTACTCATACTTACTCATACTTACTCATACTTACTTATACTTACTCATACTTACTCATACTTACTCATACTTACTCATACTCACTCTTTTCTCCTGTTTCACTCTGCATTGCTCTTATATATCCACCACCAGGAGCAACTGCACAATTTCTGGACAACTTTGCTGCCTGGCTTCCTTACTTTCTTTCATCTAACATCCCATCCATCATATTAGGTGACTTTAATATACCCGTTAACAACATTAACAACTCTTCTGTCTCTAAACTTCTTTCACTAACCTCCTCCCTAGGCTTATCTTTGTGCTCAGACTCCCCCTCTCACTCCAATGGTAATGCTCTGGATCTCATATTTACCAGACTCATTTCAACTCTCACTAACTCCCTCCTAACCCCCTGCTATTCCTCAAACACGTACTTACCATGACTTGCAAGCTGTAGACTCATCTCTCTTCTTCCTTTGACTCTCTTCACTCTAATATCTCAGCCATCTCATGTCCTAATGTGGCTACTACTATAGTCCTCTCACCACTGCCCTAAATGAGCTGCTCCTAAAAAATTTACCGTTCTAGACCCAAACCACTTCAACCTTGACATACTGCTCATACAAAAGCTCCAAAGACATTCACGTGCACTTCAGCGTTGCTGGCGCAAATTCAGCTCAGAATGAGACTTTTGGAGCGACAAATCTGCCCTGCGCTCCTATAACACCAGCCTCTTCCAAGCCAAACAAACTTACTTTACTTCACTCATTAACTCCCTTTCTAAAAAAACAGCACAACTTTTCTCCACCTTTAACACTCTCCTTTCCCCTTCTCCACCCCCTCCATGCACATCTGTCTCTGCTCAAGATATTGCTGAGCACTTCAAAAACAAAATTGACACTATCAGAAGGGACATTCCACTACTCAACCCCCCTAGACTTCCACCACCCTCCCTCCACACTCCCCAGTCTCTCCTGTGCACCTTCACCCCTGTCACTGATGAGGAATCTCAAAGCTTCTGGCCTCTTCTCACCTTACCACCTGCCGCTTGATCCAATTCCCTCAAAACTTCTCCGCAATACCAATCCTTGTCTAATCAAAGCCTTAACTCACCTATTTAATCTTTCCCTCTCAACTGGACTGTTTCCTTCTCAACTAAAACATGCTCTTGTCACCCCCATTCTAAAAAACCCTCTCTTGATCCCTCCAATCTTGACAACCTCCGACCTATCTCTCTGCTACCTTTCATCTCTAAACTACTTGAGCGCCTAGTCTACAACCGACTTACCTCATTCCTCTCTGACAATAACCTGCTGGACCCCCTACAATCTGGTTTTAACCCACAACACTCCACAGAAACTGCCCTGACTCGACTAACTAATGACCTTTTAACCACTAAAGCCAACAATCATTTGTCACTACTAATACTGCTTGATCTCTCAGCCGCATTTGACACTGTAGATCACCCTCTCCTCCTCCAGTCCCTCCATTCGCTTGACCTTCGTGACACAGAACTGTCCTGGTTCTCTTCTTACATCACCAATCGTTCCTTCAGTGTCTCCTACAATGGAGTATCATCTTCTCCCCTACCTCTTTCTGTTGGAGTTCCTCAAGGCTCTGTCCTGGGACCATTACTATTCTCCCTCTATACTTCCTCCCTTGGCAAATTAATAAATTCGTATGGTTTCCACTACCACCTCTATGCTGACGATACTCAGATCTATCTCTCCTCTCCTGATCTCAACCCAGAACTCCTAACTCGCGTCTCCTCCTGCATGTCCGCTATCTCTACCTGGATGTCGCAATGCTACCTTAAATTAAACCTCTCTAAAACTGAAATGGTTCTCTTTCCTCCAACTAACACCAGTAACATCCCAGAAGTATCCATAATAGTTAACAATTCCACTATCACCCCCTCTCCCCAGGCCCGGTGCCTTGGGGTTATCCTAGATTCTGCCCTGTCACTCACTCCTCATATCCAGTCACTTATTAAATCATGTCACTTCCACCTAAGGAACATATGCAAAATACGATCTGCCAAAATTCTTATTCACTCTCATCATATCGCGTCTAGACTACTGTAACTCTCTATTAATTGGCCTTCCCCCTCCAGAGACTGTCACCTCCCCAGTCCATAATGAACACTGCTGCGAGGCTCATACACCTCAGCAACCGCTCCTCCTCTGCCTCGCCATTCTGTCAATCCCTGCACTGGCTTCCGTTACCTCTCAGAATCAAATTCAAATTAATGACACTGACTTTCAAAGCACTTCATAACTCTGCTCCACCCTACATCTCTGAACTCATCTCTATATACTCACCCACTCGCTTACTACTCTCCTCTACTGAACTGCTACTCAACTCTTCTCTCATTACCTCCTCACATGCTCGCATTCAAGACTTTGGAAGGTCTGCACCCCTCCTCTGGAACTCTCTCCCACCGTCTGTCCCACTTTCTCCCAACCTTTCTGCTTTCAAGAAATCTCTGAAAACGCACTTCTTTCGAGAAGCCTCCCCTCACTCTGCTTAACTACCAAACGCAACACCACATACAGTACCACATTTCTCACCCACTTAATTCCATCTTGCCCACTCCCACACCTTGTGTATTACTCCCTTCCCTTTAGACTGTAAGCCTCACCTTTTTGTACCTGTATTGATTGTGATATATATATAACTCCGTATGTTCTATGTATATAATTCATGTGATTTAGTTGTATAATCAAATTTACTTTACAGTGCTACGCAATATGTATGTATATAAATACATGTTTATAATAATAATAATAGATAAATTCCATTATATCTCCTTTATGCCACTATATCAATTGCACTAAAACTCAAACTGTAACCCCAGTTTCATGCGCCCACATTGTGCATATTCCCATAAATGACATTTGTGGCACACATAAGATTTTTTGCAATCTCAGGGAAAGGTAAAAGTAGCGTTTCACTGTAAATAAGTCAATAAATCAGACAAAGACAGTCCTAAATGTGTCAATCACATCATGCATAAATTCTAGGACACAGAGATTAGTGGAATAACTTTGCTGAAAAATAATTTCATAGGAAAAATAAGTTTTATTGTGTAAATTATTGCTGGGAGCATCAGTCATAACAATCTTCAATATATGAAAACATTTAAAGAATTGAGTTCAGGGCTGGTCATTTATCTACAGAGCAGTAACAGGTTACAGATCCGACAGACTGACAGTAACATGTGCACCGGCTCCTGCTGTTCATCTGCCAGGCACCTCTTTTACCTGACAGTCAAGGTGAGAAATAAGGCTCAGAAAGGAACTACTTGGAGTAATTATACAAATAATACTAAAAAATGTATATATTCTTTAAATTACTCCCATCTTTAAAGTCATGTGACCTCTCTCTTTATTCCCTTGCTGGGTATTGTCTTAACTAATGATTTTCACACTGGCATCATAAAGACAGAATGCAACATGAAGGGGCTCAGTGAATGTGGCAGTGAAGGTGTGTAAGTGTCTGATTGGCTCACTCAGCTCATAAAAGGACAGACGTCCGGCCTCATAGTCCAATGAGATCCTGATTCTCCTGCAGGAAGGGACGTGTGGTAAATATGTCCATTTACTGTCATGTCTCAATGAATATCTGTTATTATTATATGATCTGTACAAACACCAGGACTTGTTATTTCTCCCAATGTAGGACTGACCCCCTCTCCTCTCTATACTGGGATAGGTCACCCCTACCCCCCAGTCCCCTGATTTACTGCCCTCCACTTCCCAGTAATGTCGCCCTGAGGGGAAACTCCTGCTGCTTAAAGTCTGAGCATAATACTGAAATCTCTCTGGGGATTGTGGGTAATGTAGTTCTGTTAGTGAATAGAAAGCAGATTTCCTGTCCCCTGATACAGATACACGATTATGAGCCGTGTTTATATCCAGTAACAGGTCTGTAGCCTCCTGCCCATAGATCAGTGTCCTTATACCCAGCACAATATGAGCCAATCCAGGGGCCATTATCCCATCTGTGCCCCCCTCATTATGTGCCCCCTCAGCCCCACACAGTGCAGCTCCATGTGATTCCTGTGCCAGTAAGGAACACAATGTATCACACATGTTACACATCTCCTCCATGTCCAGGATCTGCCCGACCAACTCTTCCCTCTCTGTCTCCCCCTTGTGGATTATATGAGACACAACATCCTCCTCCTGCATCCGAGTCTCTGTGTTCAACTTCTTTCTCTCCACTGTCAGTACTTCTGCTCCTTTTTCTTTGTCTCTAATGAGTCTCACCCAACCCCGCCCTACCCAGAATGCAGCATGAAGGGGCTCAGTGAATGTGGCAGTGAAGGTGTGTAAGTGTCTGATTGGCTCACTCAGCTCATAAAAGGACAGACGTCCGGCCTCATAGTCCAATGAGATCCTGATTCTCCTGCAGGAAGAGACGTGGGGTAAATCTGTCCATTTACTGTCATGTACCACTGAATATCTGTTATTATTATATGATCTGTACAAACACCAGGACTTGTTATTTCTCCCAATACAGGACTGACCCCCTCTCCTCTCTATACTGGGATAGGCCACCCCTACCCCCGCATCCCTGATTCACTGACCTCCACTTCCCAGTAATGTCGCCCTGAGGGGAAACTGCTGCTGCTTAAAGTCTGAGTATAATACTGAAATCTCTCTGGGGATTGTGGGTAATGTAGTTCTGTTAGTGAGTAGGAAGCAGATTTCCTGTCCCCTGATACAGATACATAAGTATGAGCCGTGTTTATATCCAGTAACAGGTCTGTAGCCTCCTGCCCATAGATCAGTGTCCTTATACCCAGCACAATATGAGCCAATCCAGGGGCCATTATCCCATCTGTGCCCCCCTCATTATGTGCCCCCTCAGCCCCACACAGTGCAGCTCCATGTGATTCCTGTGCCAGTAAGGAACACAATGTATCACACATGTTACACATCTCCTCCATGTCAGGGATCTGCCCGACCAACTCTTCCCTCTCTGTCTCCCCCTTGTGGATTATATGAGACACAACATCCTCCTCCTGCATCTGAGACTTTGGCTCCAACTCTCTGCCTGGGGTCAGATCCTCCCTGTCTATAATTTGTTTGTCTATCTCTCTCTCTAATGTTATTACTTCAGCTCCCTTTTCTCCCTCTTGAATGATTCTCACCCAGGCACCAGCCCTTTTCAACCAGAATGCAGCATGAAGGGGCTCAGTGAATGTGGCAGTGAAGGTGTGTAAGTGTCTGATTGGCTCACTCAGCTCATAAAAGGACAGACGTCCAGCCTCATAGTCCAACCAGATCCCGATTCTCCTGCAGGAAGAGACGTGGGGTAATTGTGTCCATTTACTGTCATGTCTCACTGAATATC
The DNA here is from genome assembly GCF_017654675.1 of Xenopus laevis. Lineage (NCBI taxonomy): Eukaryota > Metazoa > Chordata > Amphibia > Anura > Pipidae > Xenopus > Xenopus laevis. Next base: position 2,429,465 of record NC_054381.1, on the reverse strand, counting down.
TGTTATTATACCATCTGTACAAACACCAGGACTTGTTATTTCTCCCAATCCAGGACTGACCCCCTCTCCTCTCTATACTGGGATAGGTCACCCCTACCTCCCAGTCCCCTGATTCACTGACCTCCACTTCCCAGTAATGTCGCCCTGAGGGGAAACTCCTGCTGCTTAAAGTCTGAGTATAATCCTGAAATCTCTCTGGGGATTGTGGGTAATGTAGTTCTGTTGGTGAGTAGGAAGCAGATTTCCTGTCCCCTGATACAGATACACGATTATGAGCCGTGTTTATATCCAGTAACAGGTCTGTAGCCTCCTGCCCATAGATCAGTGTCCTTATACCCAGCACAATATGAGCCAATCCAGGGGCCATTATCCCATCTGTGCCCCCCTCATTATGTGCCCCCTCAGCCCCACACAGTGCAGCTCCATGTGATTCCTGTGCCAGTAAGGAACACAATGTATCACACATGTTACACATCTCCTCAGCCTTATTGATCCTCAGATCCAGTTGTTGGATCCTTATCTCCAGCTGATCTCCTGTGCTTGTCTCCTGCCCCCTCTGGGTCACTCCATCCATCTCTCCTCTCCTCCTGGGGGCAGATCTGCAGATGGATCAGTTCCTTGGTTATCAGCTCCTCTTTGGGGATCAGTTCCTTGGGGTGCCTTTAGCTGGTGTATCAGTAGCCGGGAGATCTCACTCTGGGCCTGTACAGAACATTTCCCTCACTCAGAAGCTTCAACTCTGAATCTACAGGAGACAGAAACATATTTATATCTGTTTTACTGATGAAGAAGCATCATTTTAAAGGAGATGAATTCCTTGATTTTTCAGTTAGTCTAGTGCAGTTTTTAGCATATATTTTGCATGCAGTTTCTCAAAAAAATCATCTCTAGCACCTCCTCTTTCCTTCCTTGGATATTGGTCGTCTCATAGATCGGGCAGGACTGAAATGTTGATGATGCCAGAACATTGTATCATTGTATCATCAATGCTTAATCGTTCGATGGAATTATTTTTGTTTTTACCTGCATATCTGACAATTTAGCTCTTAACGTTAGTAGAATGGATGAAAGATCTTTCGTATGACCAATGGTTGTGGGAAAGATCATAATTATAGTGTGTATGGCCAAGTTCTCTTGTTTGGGTGGGACTTGACTAAGCCCTGTCCTATGTGTCTCTGCTTTCAGCCTGACCAAGCCCAACCTTTTATGTCTCTGCTATTACCCTAATTCCTGCCCTGAGTGTCTCTGCTCCCAGTCTGTCCCATTCTCTCTGCAGCTTTGTAAGGCCGAAGCAACATGTACGTTGTCCCATTGGTGATTTACTTTATTGGCAGCAGGAAAGCATTTTCAGGAGATTATTGTCTGCTGTAATTCACATTGATCACCCGAAGGGAAAATCTTTTCTCTGAAGCTAAAGTCATATTGTGTCCCCCTAATATCAGCTGTTATATCTCATTCCCAACACTTTTATTTGCACATATGGAGGAATATGTATTTATCCAGTACTAAATATTAAGAGAGCCACAGCATAGGATACAAAAGCTACTGTTTTAATGCAGACTGTTATACACAGTAGCACAAATATAAGTGCTGGAAATTAGAACTAACAGCAGATATTGGGGATACAATAACACTTTATAGATTAGAGGAGAGTTTCAGTTCCACTAACTGCAGTTTCATAGGGAGAGAAACTGAGAGACGGGGCAGGGCTTGAGTTCTACTTGGCACCAGTTCTGAGCCATTTCTGTAGGAGAATGAAAGGACACACCTAGTCCTCATTTCAGCCTGGACACTGAGAGGGTCTCTCTGCAGCTATAATTATATGTTCTTTAACAGTTACAACTCAATCTAAACCTATACATTTAAAGGAGGTATAAATACTATAAAGCAGAGTTTTTGTGTTAAACTCTAATCATGACATTTTGATAAATCTGACCCTATATGTCTCCTTTAAATGTTAGAATTAATTATTAGAATAATTTTGAAATCAGTAATTGCAAAGGGTTATTGGCACAAAAAATAAATACCATTGTAGCGCTATAGTAAATTGTGTGTTATTTACACCACTATTGAGCTCCACTCCCAATAAATGTGCACCGGATGAGACCTGTAATCTTAGGGAGTGAGCCCTCGCAACAGTGAGGCAGGGTGTAGTGTAACTGTAACTGGATTCAGGGTATAATAATTGGGCGCCAGTGGTTCTTATAACTTACACATGAACTGGTTTATTGAACATACACAATCCTCAGTGGAGTATACAATAGAGCATGACAGGATTTAGCATCACATTGTATAGGCAATACTCACAGCACCATATGGTCAGTAATAGTCCCCACAGGCAAGAGGACAAGCTCAGCAGCAATAAATAAACAACCAGCTTTCAGCCTTTTCCCTAAGTGGAACCTGAGGGGAATCTATCTACCCTGTTCCTATACACTTAGTCCCTACTTCTGGGCTATTAGTACCCGGGATCTTAATCCCTCTGAATCTCCTCGTCGGAGCCTTGAGCTGCTTAGCTAAATAACCTGTCTGTCTGTCACTCCTAGAGTGACCTATAATGGTGAGTAGCCTATTCTTACTAGACCTGACCTGTCTAGGTTCCACAGAGCTCTTTCTGCCTGTTCAGGTCAGAGCTAACACAAAATGGACGACTGAAAGCCTGGCTTCAGAGCCTTTTATATCCCAGCACAGTGCCATCTGCTGGTCACTGTTAGAAGTAGCAGGGGCCTATCTTAGAGCAGAAAAGAGCAAACAGTCCCCTCCCAACTGTATTTTAGGACCCAGTTAGGTGTCCATAACATGGAGGGACTGCCTGCACAAAATACTAGGGGTGGCTATTTTACACATCCCTACACCATTAATGGTCAATGGCAGTTCCAATGAACTATTCAGGTAGGCGTTAGCTGAAACTGACAAAAACGGTGGCCATTGGATACAGTCGTTATGGCGCCATTGTGACCAGATCTCACTTTCACACCTCTGTGAGTTTCAGCCAACACCTACTTGAATAGTTCAATGGAACCATTGTGACTTGATATTGGTGACAGTTCCCTTAAAGGGTTAAAGGCCTTGAATCTATAACTGCCTACCAAATAAATATGCCATTCCTTCTTACTGGAGTGTTGCCTTCATTTGTATCACAGCTTAGACTACAGTATACTTGCCTTTATTGTATTTCCCAATTCCTCTGGATCAGACAGCAGATCCGTTTGGCTACTTTCACTTAGACAAACATTTTATGTTGATGGGTGAATGCAAGTGTTTTTAACCTTATCTACTATTATATTGTATTAATTTAAAACTGCTGTAAACATCAGCTACTGTATTTGCAAGGCGACCAAAATATATCTGCTTTATACCTTCTATATATGTTTCCCATAAATGATACTGTTAGCAACTGTGTGTTTTGTGTGAAAATAGACCAATAAACATGATTTAATGTTAAACAACCCAATTATTAGCCCTGATTCCCAGTAATGTGGATGAAATGAACTTTTTGAGTGCTATCAATGTTATTTTCAAAATAGTCTGGGCCTTGTCCATGTCAAGTGAGAATCGCTTAGTACTTAACCATTCAGCCTGTGGGCCCATCAGTTAATGACTCGTAAGTCAGACCATGTATGGGACAGATTTCAGATTTCAGTAGCACATTTTTAGACAAAAATCCTACCTGTGTGCTCAGACAGGTGAATTAGAACTTTTGCCAATGTTTATAATATTCGGCTGATTCACTTGTTTCTCTGCCAGTGGAAAAGTGAAGAAACAGTTGATGTAACATTAGACTTAGTCTGCCCAAACAATAAAATCAACCTCTGTTATATGAAACGAAACCCTCCACAGTCCTACCATTTAAATAAGGGAAGGTATAGCAGAACCATTATACAACTTCCAAACTACATATTGTATAGTGATTGGATAGTACTGACGTGATCCCCCCTTCTACAATTGATCCCTCTAATAGAGAAGGAAAGGGAGAGCAGATACATTATAGATGTTCAGGATTGGATGCTACTGAGGCTCCTCCCCTACAACAGGAATTACTTCTATACAGATTATATAATAAATATTATAAAGGTACATAACTATGGAGCATTGTGGGGATACTGGGAACTTGTCACGGTCGGCACCCAATACCAGAACAAGTGCCAAGTACCCTGATCTCGGCTCGGCTTCACCAATAGTGTGACCACCTTTAGGCTTCGGGTGGAGCCCTCAGTTTACTTGGGTGCCACCTGGACTTAACGAGGGGTACAAGGTGAGATGTTCTGGCTGGCAAAGGGGCACGGCTGTTACGAAAGTCTTTTGGGCCGAGGGTCACGGTACAAGAGGATTAAGCAGAAGGATGGTCAGACAGGCTGGGTCAAGGCAGGCGGATATCAGAATCGTCAGGCAGGCAAGGGTCAAAACCGGGTAGTCAATCAAGGGGTTAAGCAGGAGAGTTGTCGTAGGCAGGCAAGGGTCAGGATACAGAATGCAGAATAGTCAGGAAACAGGCAGGAGTCAAAACCTGATAATCAGGACAAACAGATTCAGGATCAGTTGCACAAGGCTCAGGAAACCACTAAAAACCAAGTTCTATCACAGGCAAACTCTGGAAGCCCTTTCACCCTATTTATAAACTTTGAATTTGGCGCCATTGCGCGCTGGCGTCATCACCCCAGCGCACCTGCGCCTTTAAGAAACGCAGAGGTGCGCTCCCTTAGAGGAGCAAGATGGCACCGTGCCGGAGCTGGACCATGCAGCAGGCGGGCGACCCCACCGCACAGGTATTTTTATTACAGAACTGTAGTTCATTGAAAGAGAAGGCTAAATAAATACCTGCCCAAATAACAGCTGACCCTCATGGCCTCACTCCCGGATACACAGGACCTTGAACAAGAACAGATCTGTATCATGAGAGAAGAGGAAACATCAGATATTACCTGTCTCAGTGCAGAACTGAAAACACCTGTGTTGTGTGGTGGGCGGGGTGTAAATGTGAAGCAGGAAGAAGTGAGTGAGAGGTGCCCATAGGGAAGGGATTTGTGATCACTGCAGCATTCAGGATGGTGAATCTATGGTGCAATGTTGCTCATTCTTCTTCCACATTGGAAATGATATTCCAGGAATCCCATCATGAGAAATGGATCTCACTGACACCCACAGAAAGGAATAGGAGGCTGCTCAGTCTGTCGGTGCTGGAAGGAGAATATTGCTGCCAGAATTGAAACTTTAGTACAAGGGGAAGTACAGAGACTGCAGCCGGATTCACTCGTGATCATGTCTAGTGTTGGCTGTAAGTAGGGCAGAGGCACATAGAGTAAGAAGTATCATCTGTCAATATTAAATCTGCTCTATAATATTATGAGACCCACCTGTTATGAGCAGAAGGAAAAGTTTTCTTATCCTGACAAATCCCTGATCTTTTAGTGGAAAGTTGAGCCTCTCCTGCCCTAAAGGTGAACGTTTCAACAAAGTGATGCCCATTTAAGTCCCCCCACTGTTTGTCATACACAACGGGCTCTTTCTACACTCTACATAGAAATAACTACTACATTATATATCAATAGGCTCATCATCTCCCCCAATAATGTAGAAGAATACTGAGAAAATAAGTGTAGGATAAAGGGGGAACAAAGTGCAGAAAAATATATAAAAGATAGAAGATAATGTAGTGTGAGGGGGTATATGAGTAAATAGTAACAAAAATGGAAGGAGATTTTGTAGAAGGGAATGGATAGGGGAGCAAAAGGGGGTGGGGGACCAATAGATAATAAAAGTGCTTTTTTGTACAAGGGAAAGTGTAGCTTTGTCAAATATATATATATGTGTTATCCTTGAGAAAGAGCACAGTTGGTGTTCGAAACATCAGATTTTTTTCAATAAATCTTGATTTTTTTCACAAGTATTCCCATCGAGTGCGGTACTATATATATATATATATAAAACAGGGTTGTGTTTCTGTGGCAATGTTACAGTGTGAGTGCCCTGCCTAAATGCCTGATATGTCAGTACCCACTGAAAGTGTCAGTATCCGCTACCTTAAAGTCAGACCCAGATTTACAATCTGTGGATTCTGGCAAATGCCAGAAGGGCTGCTGTAAGATGCCATAGTCAGTGACTATTTAGTGGGCTTGTATGGGTGACTGGGCCTATTTTAAATCCTAGTTCATGCCTGCTTACATTTTCTGTATGTACATTGTCTGGTATGTCAGTATTCACTGCTTTTCATTGTATATAACATGCTAGTTTTGATGTATGCACTGCACTCAGATCCTCTCTTTTTCACAATTCTCTTATTCAAATAAATGCATGGTTGCTAGGGTAAGTTAGACCCTAGCAAACAGATGGCTGAAATTGCAAACAGGACGGCTGATGAAAAAAAAGCTAAAAAACTAAAAAAAACAAAAATAATAAAAAATTAAACCAATTGCAAATTTTCTGAGATTATCACTCAGTGGGGCACATTTATAAACACTGGGCATATTTGCATCTGGGCAGTAATCCATAGCAACCAATCAGTGATTAGATTTTTCCAGCCAGCTGCAAGGAAAACAATGGAAGCAAACATCCGATTGGTTGCTGTGAGTAACTGCCCAAGTGCTAATTTGCCCAATATTTATAAATGACCCCTTCTGAGTCTACAGTACACTAACAGTTCATTTAAAGGGGAACAACCCCTTGCTAACCTACCTAAGACAACATGCTTCAAACTTCCATCAGAACCCATGCAAATAAACCAACCAATTTTTAGTCTACAGCACATTTTCAATTTATAAATTGTAATAGTAATAAAAAAAACCCTTCCTAAAATAGGACACCTAACAAAAAAGATTAGCCTTTTATTATGGATGAGAAAAATTAAGGGGAACAACTGTAAACTCAACTTGAGCATTTTGGGTTGAAAAAGCACTTCCACCTGCTCTTCTGCACAGTTCCCATTGAAATCAGTGGGAGGTGCACAAGGTAGTTGCGAGAGTAATCTTTTTTTCTAGTAGCATGTAATACTGTATCTGACATTAGCATTAAGTCAGCTAGAGTATGGTCAACTTTAGCCTTTCCAATCAAAAAATTCACCCTCCGCCTATCAAGATCTTGGTTCAATTCCCATATCATCTTTTTTGATTTTGCGTCCATGACTTTGAGGGTATATATAATACACATATTAGGAGAAAGATGTTTTTGATAAATGTTCTTAAAGGGGTTGTTCACCTTTAAATTAACTTTTAGTATGATATAGAGCGTGATATTCTGAGACAATTTGCAATTGGTTTTCATTTTTGATTAATTGTGTTTTTTTAGTTATTTCGATTTCTATTCAGCAGCTCTCCAGTTTGCAGTGTCAACAGTCTGGTAGGGTCCAAATTACACCAACTCATTACAAAATTGGGAGTCCAAACATCTGATTATATCTTTCACCCCAGCCAGAGGGATATGCCCCTGTTCCAAAGGCAACCAATAAGGAAAACATTTTTATATCAAAAGATATATATCCCAAGGTTTGTATTCAGTAAAAACAATTTATTTATTAGAATTCATGTTTAAAAATTTATACATACTGACCCCATATGGCCCACCTTACGCGTTTCATACCCTCTGGCACTTAGTCATAGGTGTCTCTGTCCACAGCATGTTCCGCACTGAATTTAAACACTGGTAATCCCCCCCCCATTTAAAACCAATCATACATCAAAGGGGGATTGCCTTTAAAACCAGTCAAGATTCAAAGGGGTTAACCCCGCTTGCTCTACTTTTAATCTTGATTTAGCCTATATGGGGCATTTATCTCATATCTTTCACAGCATGCATCAGCAGTTCAAAACCCCATATTAATTACAACAAATCTTGTCCATTATAGTTTAGCTCAATCCATTAGAAAAATATATTTCACAAAATTGACTAGAAAGATTTGTATATAAATCTCTGTATATAAATAACTGTATATAAATCACACATGTCGTAAATACTTTGCACAAATAGCCAATACCATAAATATATTCATATGATGTTATAAACATTAAAAGCCGTCACAAATTCTTTTTGTTACCAATTCTCTAATAGGATTATATGTTCTATCAATCATTCTCCAATAAAGGTGTTCCCATTTCAAAGAGATCCCTATTTTTGCACATTCAAGTATAACAGGTGACATCAAATTCAAGTCCTGATGGCAAACGTGTGCCTAGGTGAAAAATCCAGGACACTTCTCTCCTTTCTAAAAGTCTCCTCCCCTCACTCCTAATCTCACTCTTTCGGTCCCTTGAATGGAAAAGCAATCTGTGTCTCCTCCATTACATACTGTGAAATGTCTAGTGATATTACTCTTTTCTGCTGCTCGGGGATTTCTAATCTGACTCACATGTTCTCTTGCCCTCACCTTCAACTTCCTACTTGTACACCCCACATATTGTTTCTGGCATCTCGAACAAGTGATCAGGTATATCACAAACGTGGTGTCACAATTAATATACCCTTTAATATCAAATTCTTTGCCAGTCACTGTCGACTTAAATTATTTGGATATCATATCACCATATGTTTACAGGTTATGCACTTACGGCTCCCACACCTATAGTTGCCTTCCGAGGTAAGTGGACCTAAGTCCCGCTTCTGACGATTTATTTCAAAGTGACTAGGCGATAGCATGTCTTTCAAGGTCTGAGCCCATTTTGGAACAATATTTATTCCCGAGCTGAAAACCTTAAAAAAGTGGTCATCACCGTAGAGAATGGGTAAGCATTAAGCAATTCTAGAGATTCTAAAGAATTGTTTGCTGTACCTCGTGCTCAAAACCACTTTCCCAGACCATTCCTGTTTTTTGTTTTTAGTTCCTTCTCCTGCTAGTAGGTCTTTCCTATCACTTCCCTTTGCTCTCTGAAACACTTTCTGTATAGTCTTTTGCTTATAACCCCTCTCCAGAAATCTTATCTGCATATCTCGTGCCTGGCAGCCAAAATCTTTATCTGTGGAGCAGTTCCTCCGAAGCCTTAGGAACTGTCCCACAGGTATACCTTCAATCAACCTCTTCGGGTGACAGGATGAAGCATGCAGAAGAGTATTACCACTACAAGGCTTACGAAATATACTTGTGTTTATCAAGTTGTCTTCTACCGATAACATCACATCCAGAAATTCTATTTTATTTTGGCTAAATTGACTAGTGAACCCTAAGTTCAAATTGTTGGTATTGTTGGTATACAAAGCCATCAAATTCCTCCTGGGTACCCTGCCAAATACATAACAAATCGTCTATATAGCGCATGTAGAGCCACTCAATTGTTGTAATATCTCTTCAACATAATATTTCTTATCCATTATAACAGTAGCTCCACCTTTATCAGCAGACTTCACAACAATTGAGTTATCATTAATTAACTCCTTGAATGCTACATATTCCTGTTTCGTCATATTATAAGGAATTTTGTGATATCCCCCACTTCTATACACTGCCTCCAAATCCGATATTTCACGTGACACATTTGACATGAATGCATTAACAAATATGTTATCAACATCTGGTTTAAATTCACTCTGTGGTTTCAACTTTAACTGTTTCCCCATAAAGCTGTTGGGATTATCTATTGGCTGTACCCCCTTCTCTTGGGCAAACTGAACCTTTAATTTTATATCCCTGAAGAACCGGTATAGTTCCAAGTCCAGAGTGATAAAGTTTATATGTCTCCCCAGCCCAGAACAATTTTTATCTTATAGGGTGCATTCAATCGCAGGCTGCTTACAAGTCCAATAGAAAAGGGAAAATAAAGCACACCATACTTTAGCTCTTGTCTTTTAAAACATTTATTGCAGCAGAAATGTGGCACAAGCTTTGGGGGACAACCCCTACCTCAGGTGCAATACACATTTATGGGAAAATTTACTAAGGGCTGAAAGTGAATTTTCGAATTCAAAAACTTCAAATTTTAAAGTCATTTTTGGGTACGTCGACCATCGAATAGGCCAAAATTTGAATTGAAAACACTTCACAAATTTGACCAATTGAAGTATTTTTTTGTAAAATCGTTCAAACTATTTAATCGATCAAACAAACGATTTTTACTTTGATCGAAAACTGCCGTTTTGATGGGACAGTACTGATAGTCAATTTGAATATATGGTTAGGGATATAAACAAAATGCATAGTACAATCAAATTCACTTCTGAATATTCAGAGAAGGAGCTGGCATATTTACCGTATATACTCGAGTATAAGCCATCCCGAGTATAAGCCGAGGTACCTAATTTTACCTCCAAAAACTGGGAAAGCTTATTGACTCGAGTATAAGCCGAGGGTGAGAAATGCAGCAGCTTCTGGTAAGTGTCAATCAAAAAATTGAGGGTTTCTGCTCCCATTGGAGGTGCTGGCGTCTCGTTTTTGGATGCTGGCGACCATTCTTGGACACTGGCGAATATTCTTGGAGACTATTGGAGACCGTTTTTGCGCTTGACCCGAGTATAAGCCGAGGTAGAGTTTTTCAGCATATTTTGGGGGCTGAAAAACTCAGCTTATACTCGAGTATATACGGTAGATATCAAAATAAGTATTGAGGACCAGTGATGGGTGAATTTGACCCGAAAAATTTGTGAAAAAAACTTGAAAATTGGAAACTGATGCCTGCAATTTGGACATCTGAAAAGTCGCTTGTGTTAGTTTTGACGCTGGCATTAAGCTCAATGGGCGTCTGAATAGTGTTGACATGCAGCGATTTGCGTGTCCAAAATTTTTTGCCGCAGGCGAATTTTTACCAGCAAAATTTTGCAGGAGATTCTGAAATGTATTCACCGGCAGTGAAATGTGGAAATTCGGCGTGAATTAATAACAGGCGAATTTATTCGTCCATCACTATTGAGGACAATATAATAATGGCGTCCATGCTTTATAAACCAACTGACTGCAATACCGTTCTATTACCATCGAGCGTCATCAGGTGTATTTCAGGGTCTTCTGTGTAACCAGTTAAATAGGGTAAGACGTAATACATCAAATGATATGTTATACGAGAGAGAGAGGCAGATGTGATGATTAATACGTTTGTACAGAGAGTTTAGTATAAGTCCAATTAGATCAACTAGAACAGGAACTAAAATGGTAGAAGTGTTGGCCAAAGAAAAAGAAATGTAAAAATCTAAGTTAACTAGAATTATGTTTGTGTCAACATTTGGCTGTTTAACTCCTTTTTGTAAAACTTATAATTTTAAAAAAACTGGAGGATATTACAAACACATAGGGAAATAGGAAAATTGTTTAGTGATCCCCCTTTTTTATACAGACGTGGGAGATCAATTGGAGAAATGGTTTCAAAAAAGATTTCAAAAAAGATTTTGCAGAAAGGCAGGAATACTGGATTATTGGCACCATTGAGAAGGGGTTACTATTGGTTGTGGGGAATGTTCACATTGTACTGGAACTATAAGAGGTGAAACCATTGCACATCCCACAAAATGTTTGTCTATTAGAATTAATGGGCACTTTACATGTAACACTGCTGGAGTCATTTACATGTTAAAGTGTTCAAGCAGATTAGAGTATGTGGGACAAACAAGTAGATCCAGTAAAGTTTGTTTAAATGAACATAAGAGACAACAATTATACAATATAAAAGGAGGGAAACAGTTGCTAAGGAAAGAGGCAGTTTGGTGAAAAAAGATTAGATTCTCTTATGCCTAAAAGACTGAATGAGAATTTTAGTCTACAAAGCTTTTTGTAAATGTATAATATATTTATTGTGAATTAAATGTTTTTAATTGTTTATTAGTTATTGTTATATTGCAGACAATTCATTTTATACATCATAATGGATTGGGACATTCATGCTGAATAAATGATGGACATTTTTGAGAATCTGTATAACTGGGGTTAGAGGGTTAATGGATGAGATGATCAATCACATGGGGGAACGGGTATTTAATTCAATGGGTTCACTTAGGGGCACATTTACTAAGGGTCGGATTTCGAAGTGGTAAAACTTTGAAAATAGCCCATTGACTTGTAGAAATTCGAAAGTCAAAGGGTTTTTTTGAGTGAATTTAGCCGTTTTCAATTGCTTGTAGAAACCGTTCGAATTGAATGTTTCGAACGATATAATCTATCGATCGAACGATTTTAAAAAAAAAACCTTTGACTTCTAAAAACTTAGCCAAATACTGGCTATAGGTTCAAGGAGGTCCCCATAGGCTAACATAGCGATTCGGCAGGTTTAAGGCAAAGTGTTGAAGTCAAAGTTTTTTAAAGAGACAGTAGTTTGATTTTCGAATGGTCAAATATTCAAAGTTTTTTCAATTTGAATCAAATTATGATCTATTCGATGGTCGAAGTACCCAAAAATTACTTTGGAATTCTATACTCTGAAACAGAGGGCAGAGAACTGCAGCAGTTTGCACATAGAATGCAGCCAGCAAACGGCAAAACAATTTATTTTATGTTCTGTGTTGTCAATCTCTCCTTTTATCTCTGTAAGTAATCCTTTCTTTAATTGGAATGAATGCTGCCTAATGTACTTACACATGGAATATGTCGATTTCTGGATCTTTTTCATGCACAGCTGTTACCAATCATTTTACTGAAAAGCAGAGGTTTATCTATAATGGAAACAGATCCTACAACTACTGGGGGCCCCAGAACTATACAGGGCCCTATGAGACTGACAGATGCAATAAATGTTTATAGAACGTTTGCACTTGTAACTGTTTTATATGTATGTTACGTAATTCCCACTGCTGGAAAGTTCATGTAGGAGAGACTCATATCATTCAGTAAATAGATCCCAATAGAAACATGTGACTCTATAATAACCAGTCATTCCCACTGCTGGAAAGTTCATGTAGGAGAGACTCATATCATTCAGTAAATAGATCCCAATAGAAACATGTGACTCGAAAATAACCAGTCATTCCCACTGCTGGAAAGTTCATGTAGTAGACTCATATCATTCAGTAAATAGATCCCAATAGAAACATGTGACTCTATAATAACCAATCATTCCCACTACTGGAAAGTTCATGTAGGAGAGACTCATATCATTCAGTAAATAGATCCCAATAGAAACATGTGACTCTATAATAACCAGTCATTCCCACTGCTGGAAAGTTCATGTAGGAGAGACTCATATCATTCAGTAAATAGATCCCAATAGAAACATGTGACTCTATAATGACCAGTCATTCCCACTGCTGGAAAGTTCATGTAGGAGAGACTCATATCATTCAGTAAATAGATCCCAATAGAAACATGTGACTCTATAATAACCAGTCATTCCCACTGCTGGAAAGTTCATGTAGGAGAGACTCATATCATTCAGTAAATAGATCCCAATAGAAACATGTGACTCTATAATAACCAGTCATTCCCACTGCTGGAAAGTTCATGTAGGAGACTCATATCATTCAGTAAATAGATCCCAATAGAAACCTGTGACTCTATAATAACCAGTCATTCCCACTGCTGGAAAGTTCATGTAGGAGACTCATATCATTCAGTAAATAGATCCCAATAGAAACATGTGACTCTATAATAACTAGTCATTCCTACTGCTGGAAAGTTCATGTAGGAGAGACTCATATCATTCAGTAAATAGATCCCAATAGAAACATGTGACTCTATAATAACCAGTCATTCCCACTGCTGGAAAGTTCATGTAGGAGACTCATATCATTCAGTTAATAGATCCCAATAGAAACATGTGACTCTATAATAACCAGTCATTCCCACTGCTGGAAAGTTCATGTAGGAGAGACTCATATCATTCAGTAAATACATCCCAATAGAAACATGTGACTCTATAATAACCAGTCATTCCCACTGCTGGACAAGTTCATGTAGGAGAGACTCATATCATTCAGTAAATAGATCCCAATAGAAACATGTGACTCTATAATAACCAGTCATTCCCACTGCTGGAAAGTTCATGTAGGAGAGACTCATATCATTCAGTAAATAGATCCCAATAGAAACATGTGACTCTATAATAACCAGTCATTCCCACTGCTGGAAAGTTCATGTAGGAGAGACTCATATCATTCAGTAAATAGATCCCAATAGAAACATGTGACTCTATAATAACCAGTCATTCCCACTGCTGGAAAGTTCATGTAGGAGACTCATATCATTCAGTAAATAGATCCCAATAGAAACCTGTGACTCTATAATAACCAGTCATTCCCACTGCTGGAAAGTTCATGTAGGAGACTCATATCATTCAGTAAATAGATCCCAATAGAAACATGTGACTCTATAATAACTAGTCATTCCTACTGCTGGAAAGTTCATGTAGGAGAGACTCATATCATTCAGTAAATAGATCCCAATAGAAACATGTGACTCTATAATAACCAGTCATTCCCACTGCTGGAAAGTTCATGTAGGAGACTCATATCATTCAGTTAATAGATCCCAATAGAAACATGTGACTCTATAATAACCAGTCATTCCCACTGCTGGAAAGTTCATGTAGGAGAGACTCATATCATTCAGTAAATACATCCCAATAGAAACATGTGACTCTATAATAACCAGTCATTCCCACTGCTGGACAAGTTCATGTAGGAGAGACTCATATCATTCAGTAAATAGATCCCAATAGAAACATGTGACTCTATAATAACCAGTCATTCCCACTGCTGGAAAGTTCATGTAGGAGAGACTCATATCATTCAGTAAATAGATCCCAATAGAAACATGTGACTCTATAATAACCAGTCATTCCCACTGCTGGAAAGTTCATGTAGGAGATACTCATATCATTCAGTAAATAGATCCCAATAGAAACATGTGACTCTATAATAACCAGTCATTCCCACTGCTGGAAAGTTCATGTAGGAGACTCATATCATTCAGTAAATAGATCCCAATAGAAACATGTGACTCTATAATAACTAGTCATTCCTACTGCTGGAAAGTTCATGTAGGAGAGACTCATATCATTCAGTAAATAGATCCCAATAGAAACATGTGACTCTATAATAACCAGTCATTCCCACTGCTGGAAAGTTCATGTAGGAGATTCATATCATTCAGTAAATAGATCCCAATAGAAACATGTGACTCTATAATAACCAGTCATTCCCACTGCTGGAAAGTTCATGTAGGAGAGACTCATATCATTCAGTAAATAGATCCCAATAGAAACATGTGACTCTATAATAACCAGTCATTCCCACTGCTGGAAAGTTCATGTAGGAGAGATTCATATCATTCAGTAAATAGATTCCAAAAGAAACATGTGACTCTATAATAACCAGTCATTCCCACTGCTGGAAAGTTCATGTAGGAGACTCATATCATTCAGTAAATAGATCCCAATAGAAACATGTGACTCTATAATAACCAGTCATTCCCACTGCTGGAAAGTTCATGTAGGAGAGACTCATATCATTCAGTAAATAGATCCCAATAGAAACATGTGACTCTATAATAACCAGTCATTCCCACTGCTGGAAAGTTCATGTAGGAGATTCATATCATTCAGTAAATAGATCCCAATCAGAGGCATTGCACCAATGAGGTGAGTTGAAAAACTTGCCTCGGGGGGTATTTTGGTATTGGTTTCAGCCAGGATTTGGCCTTTTTCAGCAGGATTTGGACTAATCCTTGTGCCTGGCCAAACAAAATTCTAATTTGCATATGTAAATTAGGGACAGGAAGGAAAATCAAATGACTTGTCATCACAAAACAAAGAACTAAAAACATTTTTTTCCACATATTCCTTTCCCGCCCTTAATTGTCTTATATAAATTAGGATTTGGTTCAGTTTTCGGATGAATCTTTCACAAAGGATTTGGTGCATCCCTATATATTACTGTAGATAAATCACATTATATCTCCTTTATGCCACTATATCAATTGCACTAAAACTCAAACTTTAACCCCAGTTTCATGCGCCCACATTGTGCATATTCCCATAAATGACATTTGTGGCACACATAAGATTTTTTGCAATCTCAGGGAAAGGTAAAAGTAGCCTTTCACTGTAAATAAGTCAATAAATCAGACAAAGACAGCCCTAAATGTGTTAATCACATCATGCATAAATTCTAGGACACAGAGATTAGTGGAATAACTTTGCTGAACAATAATTTCATAGGAAAAAGAAGTTTTATTGTGTAAATTATTGCTGGGAGCATCAGTCATAACAATCTTCAATATATGAAAACATTTAAAGAATTGAGTTCAGGGCTGGTCATTTATCTACAGAGCAGTAACAGGTTACAGATCTGACAGACTGACAGTAACATGTGCACCGGCTCCTGCTGTTCAACTGCCAGGCACCTCTTTTACCTGACAGTCAAGGTGAGAAATAAGGCTCAGAAAGGAACTACTTAGAGTAATTATACAAATAATACAAAAAAATGTATATATTCTTTAAATTACTCCCATCTTTAAAGTCATGTGACCTCTCTCTTTATTCCCTTGCTGGGTATTGCGTTAACTAATGATTTTCACACTGGCAATATAAAGATAGAATGCAGCATGAAGGGGCTCAGTGAATGTGACAGTGAAGGTGTGTAAGTTTCTGATTGGCTCACTCAGCTCATAAAAGGACAGACGTCCGGCCTCATAGTCCAATGAGATCCTGATTCTCCTGCAGGAAGGGACGTGGGGTAACTCTGTGTCTTTACTGTCATGTCTCACTGAATATTTATTATTCCATCTGTACAAACTCCAGGACTTGTTATTATACCCAATACAGGACTGACCCCCTCCCCTCTCTATACTGGGATAGGCCACCCCTACCCCCCACTCCCCTGATTCACTGCCCTCCACTTCCCAGTAATGTCGCCCTGAGGGGAAACTCCTGCTGCTTAAAGTCTGAGCATATTTCTGAAATCTCTCTGGGGATTGTGGGTAATGTAGTTCTGATAGTGAGTAGGAAGCAGATTTCCTGTCCCCTGATACAGATAAGTAATTATGAGCCGTGTTTATATCCAGTAACAGGTCTGTAGCCTCCTGCCCATAGATCAGTGTCCTTATACCCAGCACAATATGAGCCAATCCAGGGGCCATTATCCCATCTGTGCCCCCCTCATTATGTGCCCCCTCAGCCCCACACAGTGCAGCTCCATGTGATTCCTGTGCCAGTAAGGAACACAATATATAACACATATTACACATCTCCTCCATGTTATTTATGCTCAGATCCAGTTGTTGGATCCTTATCTCCAGCTGATCTCTTGTGCTTGTCTCCTGCCCCCTCTGGGTCACTCCATCCATCTCTCCTCTCCTCCTGGGGGCAGATCTGCAGATGGATCAGTTCCTTGGTTATCAGCTCCTTCTTTGGGGGTCAGTTCCTTGGGGTGCCTTTAGCTGGTGTATCAGTCGCCGGGAGATCTCACTCTGGGCCTGTACAGAACATTTCCCTCACTCAGAAGCTCCAACTCTGAATCTACAGGAGACAGAAACATATTTATATCTGTTTTACCGATGAAGAAGCGTCATTTTAAAGGAGATGAATACCTTGATTTTTCAGTTAGTCTAGTGCAGTTTTTAGCATATATTTTGCATGCAGTTTCTCAAAAAAATCATCTCTAGCACCTCCTCTTTCCTTCCCTTCCTCTGATGAATGTCTGGCAGAATCAGGAGGGGTAATTGCTCATTAGCATAAGATGGTGATGTCAGTGAGTGACAAGCTGAACTCTAATAGCAGCCCAAGTCCCTCCCCATGTCTCTGCTTTCAGCTCAACTGTGTCTCTGCTCCCAGCCTGACTAAGCCCCGCCCTGTATTTCTCTTCACCAAACCTGACTTAGTCCCACCCTCGTCTCTGCTCAGAGCCTAAATGTGGCCATACCCGCACCAATATTTATCATAGGAAAGATCTTTAGTACAATAATCTGTGCATGTTTGGTGGTAGACAAGGCAACTGAAATCAGTAAAAAGCCTCGGATATTGGTTGTCTCATAGATCGGGCAGGACTGAAATGTTGATGATGCCAGAACATCGTATCATTAATGCTGAATAACTCGATAGAGCTAAATAATTATTTTTGTTTTTACCTGCATATCTGACGATTCAGCTCTTAACGTTAGTAGAATGGATGAAAGATCTTTCGTATGACCAATGGTTGTGGGAAAGATCATAATTATAGTGTGTATGGCCACCTTAAGTTCTCTTGTTTGGGTGGGACTTGACTAAGCCCTGTCCTATGTGTCTCTGCTTTCAGCCTGACCAAGCCCAACCTTTTATGTCTCTGCTATTACCCTAATTCCTGTCCTGAGTGTCTCTGCTCCCAGTCTGTCCCATTCTCTCTGCAGCTTTGTAAGGCCGAAGCAACATGTACGTTGTCCCATTGGTGATTTACTTTATTGGCAGCAGGAAAGCATTTTCAGGAGATTATTGTCTGCTGTAATTCACATTTAATCACCCGAAGGGAAAATCTTTTCCCTGAAGCTAAAGGCATATTGTGTCCCCTAATATCAGCTGTTACATCTCATTCCCAACACTTTTATTTGCACATATGGAGGAATATGTATTTATCCAGTACTAAATATTAAGAGAGCCACAGCATAGGATACAAAAGCTACTGTTTTAATGCAGACTGTTATACACAGTAGCACAAATATAAGTGCTGGAAATTAGAACTAACAGCAGATATTGGGGATACAATAACACTTTATAGATTAGAGGAGAGTTTCAGTTCCACTAACTGCAGTTTCATAGGGAGAGAAACTGAGAGACAGGGGCAGGGCTTGAGTTCTACTTGGCACCAGTTCTGAGCCATTTCTGTAGGAGAATGAAAGGACACACCTAGTCCTCATTTCAGCCTGGACACTGAGAGGGTCTCTCTGCAGCTATAATTATATGTTCTTTAACAGTTACAACTCAATCTAAACCTATACATTTAAAGGAGGTATAAATACTATAAAGCAGATTTTTCAAATGTGGAATTAGAGCTCAGCACAGAAAAGCATCTACTTTCTATTCAAACTATGGGATTTACAGAATTGTATTTATCAAATGGTGAACTCTAACTTCCGTCTATTGAGAAAAACAATTCTAAATATTCTATATCCCATAAGTTTGAATAGAAAGTGGGTGAGTTTTTGGATGGGTGAGTTTTTGTGGTAAAATCTGACATTTTGATAACTCTGACCCTATATGTCTCCTTTAAATGTTAGAATTACTTATTAGAATCATCTTGAAATTAGTTATTGCAAAGGGTTATTGGCACCAAAAATAAATACCATCAATGGTCAATGGCAGTTCCAATGAACTATTCAGGTAGGCGTTAGCTGAAACTGACAAAAACGGTGGCCATTGGATACAGTCGTTATGGCACCATTGTGACCAGATCTCACTTTCACACCTCTGTGAGTTTCAGCCAACACCTACTTGAATAGTTCAATGGAACCATTGTGACTTGATATTGGTGACAGTTCCCTTAAGGGGTTAAAGGCCTTGAATCTATAACTGCCTACCAAATAAATATGTAATTCCTTCTTACTGGAGTGTTGCCTTCATTTGTATCACAGCTTAGACTACAGTATACTTGCCTTTATTGTATTTCCCAATTCCTCTGGATCAGACAGCAGATCCGTTTGGCTACTTTCACTTAGACAAACATTTTATGTTGATGGGTGAATGCAAGTGTTTTTAACCTCATCTACTATTATATTGTATTCATTTGAAACTGCTGTAAACATCAGCTACTGTATTTGCAAGGGGACCAAAATATATCTGCTTTATACCTTCTATATATGTTTCCCATAAATGATACTGTTAGCAACCGTGTGTTTTGTGTGAAAATAGACCAATAAACATGATTTAATGTTAAACAACCCAATTATTAGCCCTGATTTCCAGTAATGTGGATGAAATGAACTTTTTGAGTGCTATCAATGTTATTTTCAAAATAGTCTGGGCCTTGTCCATGTCAAGTGAGAATCACTTAGTACTTAACCATTCAGCCTGTGGGCCCATCAGTTAATGACTCGTAAGTCAGACCATGTATGGGACAGATTTCAGTAGCACATTTTTAGACAAAAATCCTACCTGTGTGCTCAGAATTATAACTTTTGCCAATGTTTATAATATTCGGCTGATTCACTTGTTCATCTGCCAGTGGAAAAGTGAAGAAACAGTTGATGTAACATTAGACTTAGTCTGCCCAAACAATAAAATCACCCTCTGTCATATGAAACTAAACCCTCCACAGTCCTTCCATTTAAATAAGGGAAGGTATAGCAGAACCATTATACAACTTCCAAACGTCATACTGTATAGTGATTGGATAGTACTGACGTGATATTACCTGTCTCAGTGCAGAACTGAAAACACCTGTGTTGTGTGGTGGGCGGGGTGTAAATGTGAAGCAGGAAGAAGTGAGTGACAGGTGCCCATAGGGAAGGGATTTGTCCTCACTGCAGCATTCAGGATGGTCAATCTATGGTGCAATGTTGCTCATTCTTCTTCCACATTGGAAATGATATTCCAGGAATCCCATCATGAGAAATGGATCCCACTGACACCCACAGAAAGGAATATCTTCTGTCACTAAAAGAAATGTCTAAGGAGGAACCTACCTCCCGAATTACACTGTGTCCTAGGTGATGTATGGCCTTTATCACTAACAGATATATAGTTGATGTGATCCATCCCACCTGTGTCCAAACAAGTAGACCCACGGCCCCCCTGCCCAAAATCCCATAGCACCCACTGTCCATGGCACAAGTAGAGGGGATTTGCCCAGTCATTCAAGGGTTACTTGACAGGGAACTGTTAATTCACAAGATCAGCCCATCTTGCCAATTAAAAAGCCCGGCGTGGTGTTTTGTTATGTTTCTTTTTTGCGCTTAGACGATTGCCCTGTCGCTCCCCGTGCTCTGTTACCATATTTGGTTGCTGCCTCACATGGTCTCACCCACATTTCAAAAAGGGGGAGGTGTGATGCAGTATCAAGAGTGTGGTTTTGCCCCGGGTTCTCATCTATCGCAGCCAAATATGTACAATTTATGTACCCATTTCAGATATTGCAGATAGATTACATACAGCTACCTAAATGTTGTACTTATGAATATGTACTCGGTTGTGTTGACCCATTCTGTTTGCAGATATGACTGAGGTATTATCCTCTGACCAAGGTACACATTTCACTGGACAGGTAATGCAACAAATCTGTAAAGACATTGGGATCCATCAAATGCTTCACACACCCTGACAAAGTGAGGTACATGGGTTTGATAAGGTAAAAGATGAACCTTTTGTTAAATCCTTATTGTGAATTGTTTTTTGATGGTTCTCGCTACTGTACTGAGGATGAAATATCATAATCTGTTGTAACATTTGTCTGATGTTTTAGTTCAGCAGAATCTACCTCCACACATGTCAGCTCAAGAAGCTAAAAGCACTCATCACATCATTCACACTAGCGGAAGGTCAAAGGGCAAATATCTTTTCTGATAGCAGGTACTGTATTGGTATTTGTCTCCACTATCTTCTGATTTGGAGGGCCAGAAATGTTATGACATCATCAGGTAAACCAAATAAGAATACAAATACAAATTTAGTAAAAGAGCTATTGTTAGCATTACAGCTTCCAACTGAGGTAGCCATTCTTAAAGTACAAGCGCACACAAAGCTTCAAACTCCAGAAGTTACAAGGAAATGCAAAAGCTGATGAGAGAGCCAAGTCAACTGCCCTCTTGCCTATAATGACAGTAAGTTGCATCCAGAAAGACCACAAAGGGCCGTTGCACATGGATATCCTGGCTACAATACAGGACTAGGCCCCTGAGATGGAAGGATGACATGGGTCTATGGAAAAATGGTCTATTATACTGTCTATAAAAAGCAGTGTATGCTATGATGGCACATCTAACTCATGGACTTGCACACTCAGGTAAGAATGCAATGGCTGCTTCAGTTCAGAAAAGTTGGATAGCACCTGGGTTTCCAGCATTTGTTGCAAAATATGTTGTTTTTTTTTGTGTTACCTGTTTACGTCATAATCCTGGTCAGGTAGTCAAATCTCCGAGACAGCACTTCACTAAACCAGAATAACCCTTCCAGCGATTACAAATAGACTACAGCCAACTGCCTAAAGTAGGTCCATATGAATATGTAATAATATGTATTGACATGTTCTCAGGATGGCCTGACGCATGGCCAAGTTGCTACGGCTACAACAAAAGCAACTGCTAAGAAACTTTAACTGAGGTAATGTGTAGGTATTCTTTAAATCGAAATCTGTGATAGATGGGAACCATTCGTATTTCACAGTTCCCTTTAATTACGGACGTCTTTTCCATGTCTCTTTCCAAATCACTTTATAGAAAATGTTTGCTGACACCTCTACAAGAACACGACTATATCATGGAGATACAAGTATACTAAGTTCATCACTTCTAAGAACTATAATTGGGACAAAACCTTTGCAGATGCCTTTACTATAAATAAGTTCAAACCATCTTTTCTAAACGGCACTGGAACATGGATAAAGAGACTTATGTTTACTAAACGCAATATTTCAAAATACATGGCATGGAATCTTTTGGGTGTTGGTAGAATTAGATCTGTAATACTTCATGATAATTCTTTTAAACTGAAGTAGTTTGTATAGTTAGGTACTGTAAATAACAAGATTGGGATGGATAAGGAATTCTCCAGCATGTTGGTTTTGAAGACAGGCCTAGCCCCTCTTCAGAGCATAGTAGTCTCAATACGGTTATTTGCATTTAGGTGAGTTTAGGTGGCCTTTATTATAATCACATATATCATATATAATACATAGTTATATACTACTTTAAGATAAATCTTTTCTCTATTAGCAGAAACCACATTGTATATCAGCATGATACTAAGCTCCATCCTTTTCTATCAGCTCAAACAAACAACTTACACAGGACTAGGTGAACGGTCATTCAATACTTGTTATTTCTGAAACTGAATACTCTTTTCTAATTGGTTATGGTGGGAAGCCACCCTAACCCACCTTAAAGCATACCAGTTTAGTTACCTCTCTTCCCATTGGGATTCCTTCTGTTGGTTCTAATTTACCCTTTGCTGTCTGTCTCTCTAATATTACTATGTTACAATGGCATTCCCAATTGTATTACTTCTCTCCTATTCCTTCAATCTATCGTTCCCTTACCTATTTCCCACCGGTGTTACCCATTGCTAATTATCAACTCCCTGTTTCTCTGTTTCGTTCACTTATTCATCATCATACTGACACTATTGCAGCATATCACAAACACACTGATAAATTGTATGATACTGTTGTTAAAACTGTTGCTACCAAACACTGATTCATTTCTTTAGGTTCTCAGATACAAGATGATTTACAGAACCACTAGTATGATGTGTTTACTGGTTGGTCTCCTACTGGTTCTCAAATTATGCAACTTATATTTTATCCTATTCTTGTTGTTACTGTTATCTTAATCCTTCTTGTTTTGTTTAATTTGTATCTCATTTGTTCTTTTTGTTCTCGTGTTAATTCTCTTATTCAAACTGCTGAGCAATCTTAACTATCCCTTCTTCATGACCACCTCTACAACCCTCCTTAACTTTGTATTCTTTGTCTTATGATCATGTTATCATCAAAGGGGGGATTGAAGGGTTACTTTTCTTGTCTCTTGTTCTATCCTGTGTTATGACCTGCAACTGTTCTTAGTTTTTGCTGACCCAGACATCTTGTCTTTCTGTTACGTTATATTCTTGCACAACAGGAGTACATGCAGCACTTAGCAATAGCATAAACACAGGGGCGGATTAATGCCTAGGCTATCCTAGGCTATAGCCTAGGGGCCCATAGTGGTCAGGGGGCCCATGGGTTTTTTTGCAATTTAAAAAAAAAAATGACACTGTCCACTGTTTGTCTGTAGGCTGTAGCTCAGGGGTGCCCAGGACGTCGATCGTGGACGCGGTCTACCAGTAGATGCCAGTAATATTTCTGGTAGACTGCGACCTGCCAGCAGTTTAAATGGCGCTTAGTAGCCATGACGTCACAAGTCTCGCGAGATGAGACTTTGCACTGCTAAAGGCCTGGTCTGCGCTCTCCCCACGGCTCCTCCCGGACTCTCTAGCAGCACCCAGGCTTTCCCGTGGCTGCCGGACCCCGGGCCTGACAGCCAGAGCTCGAGATGTGTGGGTGCCTGGAGCGGTGAGAGCGCAGAGCGGCTATGCAGGAGGAGGAACATTGGGCAGGATCACAACCACTGGCCTGAGCTGCCCAATCCCCCAGCCGCTTCCTCCAGGTACGGAACCTGCACCAAGCGATGTGACAGTGGCCATGGGAAAGCCCTGCTCGGTCTGAGGAGCAGCAGCACCTTCAAGTTCCGTGAGTAGCGACCGACCACCGGCTCCCCGGCCTATAACCCTCTCTCCTCCCCGCTATAACTGAGCCTGGGGTAGGGAGGGGTACACAGAGAGAGGGGGTTCACTGACACCATAGGACAGGGGGACACACACAAAAGAGAGAGACAGCTAGATTGGGGGAGAGAGAGACCCAGGCATAGAGAAGAAAGAGAGAGAGACCCAGGAGTAGTGAGAGAAAGGTGGTCATTCTGTGCCTTTTCAATATGGCGGTCATGGTTTTGTGGGGGTATACAGGGGTGGGCCCCTGTGGAAAGTGTAGCCTAGGGGCCTCACGTAGTGTTAATCCGCCACTGCATAAACATGTTTTTTGCAGCTGACCCAGACATCTTGTCTCTCTGTTACGCTATATTCTTGCACAATATGAGTACGTGCAGTACTTAGCAATAGCATAAACATGTTTTTCACAGCTGCATATCCAAGGTTATATTACACGCATGTAACACATCAATATTTTGGAATATTCTTTGTCCTTGAGTTTCATATAAGTTGTTGTAATACTAACAATAAACTGAACTTGTTATGACTGCCTACTAGTGTCTCTCTGTACAAGCTCTCGGATCCGAGGACGTACGGACGCGCTGTGAAGGTGACCCCGGGCATCAGTAGCCGGTTACCCCAACAATACACAGTAAAATACACAAATAAAAGTGCTGGAAATTAGAACTAACAGCAGATATTGGGGATACGATAACACTACAGTTTGGAGGAGAGTTTCAGTTCCACTAACTGTAGTTTCATAGGGAGAGAAACTGAGAGACAGGGGCAGGGCTTGAGTTCTACTTGGCACCAGTTCTGAGCCATTTCTGTAGGAGAATGAAAGGACACACCTAGTCCTCATTTCAGCCTGGACACTGAGAGGGTCTCTCTGCAGCTAGAATTATATGTTCTTTAACAGTTACAACTCAATCTAAACCTATACATTTAAAGGAGGTATAAATACTATAAAGCAGATTTTTCAAATGTGGAATTAGAGCTCAGCACAAAAAAAGCATCTACTTTCTATTCAAACTATGGGATTTATTGAATTGTATTCATCAAATGGTGAACTCTAACTTCCGTCTATTGAGAAAAACAATTCTAAATATTCTATATCCCATAAGTTTGAATAGAAAGTGGGGGAGTTTTTGGATGGGTGAGTTTTTGTGGTAAAATCTGACATTTTGATAAATCTGACCCTATATGTCTCCTTTAAATGTTAGAATTAATTATTAGAATCATCTTGAAATTAGTTATTGCAAAGGGTTATTGGCACCAAAAATAAATACCATCAATGGTCAATGGCAGTTCCAATGAACTATTCAGGTAGGCGTTAGCTGAAACTGACAAAAACGGTGGCCATTGGATACAGTCGTTATGGCGCCATTGTGACCAGATCTCACTTTCACACCTCTGTGAGTTTCAGCCAACACCTACTTGAATAGTTCAATGGAACCATTGTGACTTGATATTGGTGACAGTTCCCTTAAGGGGTTAAAGGCCTTGAAACTGCCTACCAAATAAATATGTAATTCCTTCTTACTGGAGTGTTGCCTTCATTTGTATCACAGCTTAGACTACAGTATACTTGCCTTTATTGTATTTCCCAATTCCTCTGGATCAGACAGCAGATCCGTTTGGCTACTTTCACTTAGAGAAACATTTTATGTTGATGGGTGAATGCAAGTGTTTTTAACCTCATCTACTATTATATTGTATTCATTTGAAACTGCCGTAAACATCAGATACTGTATTTGCAAGGGGACCAAAATATATCTGCTTTATACCTTCTATATATGTTTCCCATAAATGATACTGTTAGCAACCGTGTGTTTTGTGTGCAAATAGACCAATAAACATGATTTAATGTTAAACAACCCAATTATTAGCCCTGATTTCCAGTAATGTGGATGAACTGAACTTTTTGAGTGCTATCAATGTTATTTTCAAAATAGTCTGGGCCTTGTCCATGTCAAGTGAGAATTGCTTAGTACTTAACCATTCAGCCTGTGGGCCCATCAGTTAATGACTCGTAAGTCACACCATGTATGGGACAGATTTCAGTAGCACATTTTTAGACAAAAATCCTACCTGTGTGCTCAGACAGGTGAATTATAACTTTTGCCAATGTTTATAATATTCGGCTGATTCACTTGTTTCTCTGCCAGTGGAAAAGTGAAGAAACAGTTGATGTAACATTAGACTTAGTCTGCCCAAACAATAAAATCACCCTCTGTCTATATGAAACTAAACCCTCCACAGCCCTACCATATAAATAAGGGAAGGTATAGCAGAACCATTATACAACTTCCAAACTACATACTGTATAGTGATTGGATAGTACTGACCTGATATTACCTGTCTCAGTGCAGAACTGAAAACACCTGTGTTGTGTGGTGGGCGGGGTGTAAATGTGAAGCAGGAAGAAGTGAGTGACAGGTGCCCATAGGGAAGGGATTTGTGCTCACTGCAGCATTCAGGATGGTGAATCTATGGTGCAATGTTGCTCATTCTTCTTCCACATTGGAAATGATATTCCAGGAATCCCATCATGAGAAATGGATCCCACTGACACCCACAGAAAGGAATAGGAGGCTGCTCAGTCTGTCGGTGCTGGAAGGAGAATATTGCTGCCAGAATTGAAACTTTAGTACAAGGGGAAGTAGAGAGACTGCAGCCGGATTCACTCGTGATCATGTCTAGTGTTGGTTGTAAGTAGGGCAGAGGCACATAGAGTAAGAAGTATCATCTGTCAATATTAAATCTGCTCTATAATATTATGAGACCCACCTGTTATGAGCAGAAGGAAAAGTTTTCTTATCCTGACAAATCCCTGATCTTTTAGTGGAAAGTTGAGCCTCTCCTGCCCTAAAGGTGAACGTTTCAACAAAGTGATGCCCATTTAAGTCCCCCCACTGTTTGTCATACACAATGGGGTCTTTCTACACTCTACATAGAAATAACTACTACATTATATATCAATAGGCTCATCATCTCCCCCAATAATGTAAAAGAATACTGAGAAAATAAGTGTAGGATAAAGGGGGAACAAAGTGCAGAAAAATATATAAAAGATAGAAGATAATGTAGTGTGAGGGGGTATATGAGTAAATAGTAACAAAAATGGAAGGAGATTTTGTAGAAGGGAATGGATAGGGGAGCAAAAGGGGGTGGGGGACCAATAGATAATAAAAGTGCTTTTTTGTACAAGGGAAAGTGTAGCTTTGTCAAATATATATATATGTGTTATCCTTGAGAAAGAGCACAGTTGGTGTTCGAAACATCAGATTTTTTTCACAAGTATTCCCGTCGAGTGCGGTACTATATATATATATATAAAACAGGGTTGTGTTTCTGTGGCAATGTTACAGTGTGAGTGCCCTGCCTAAATGCCTGATATGTCAGTACCCACTGAAAGTGTCAGTATCCGCTACCTTAAAGTCAGACCCAGATTTACAATCTGTGGATTCTGGCAAATGCCAGAAGGGCTGCTGTAAGATGCCATAGTCAGTGACTATTTAGTGGGCTTGTATGGGTGACTGGGCCTATTTTAAATCCTAGTTCATGCCTGCTTACATTTTCTGTATGTACATTGTCTGGTATGTCAGTATTCACTGCTTTTCATTGTATATAACATGCTAGTTTTGATGTATGCACTGCACTCAGATCCTCTCTTTTTCACAATTCTCTTATTCAAATAAATGCATGGTTGCTAGGGTAAGTTAGACCCTAGCAAACAGATGGCTGAAATTGCAAACAGGACGGCTGATGAAAAAAAAGCTAAAAAACTAAAAAAAACAAAAATAATAAAAAATTAAACCAATTGCAAATTTTCTGAGATTATCACTCAGTGGGGCACATTTATAAACACTGGGCATATTTGCATCTGGGCAGTAATCCATAGCAACCAATCAGTGATTAGATTTTTCCAGCCAGCTGCAAGGAAAACAATGGAAGCAAACATCCGATTGGTTGCTGTGAGTAACTGCCCAAGTGCTAATTTGCCCAATATTTATAAATGACCCCTTCTGAGTCTACAGTACACTAACAGTTCATTTAAAGGGGAACAACCCCTTGCTAACCTACCTAAGACAACATGCTTCAAACTTCCATCAGAACCCATGCAAATAAACCAACCAATTTTTAGTCTACAGCACATTTTCAATTTATAAATTGTAATAGTAATAAAAAAAACCCTTCCTAAAATAGGACACCTAACAAAAAAGATTAGCCTTTTATTATGGATGAGAAAAATTAAGGGGAACAACTGTAAACTCAACTTGAGCATTTTGGGTTGAAAAAGCACTTCCACCTGCTCTTCTGCACAGTTCCCATTGAAATCAGTGGGAGGTGCACAAGGTAGTTGCGAGAGTAATCTTTTTTTCTAGTAGCATGTAATACTGTATCTGACATTAGCATTAAGTCAGCTAGAGTATGGTCAACTTTAGCCTTTCCAATCAAAAAATTCACCCTCCGCCTATCAAGATCTTGGTTCAATTCCCATATCATCTTTTTTGATTTTGCGTCCATGACTTTGAGGGTATATATAATACACATATTAGGAGAAAGATGTTTTTGATAAATGTTCTTAAAGGGGTTGTTCACCTTTAAATTAACTTTTAGTATGATATAGAGCGTGATATTCTGAGACAATTTGCAATTGGTTTTCATTTTTGATTAATTGTGTTTTTTTAGTTATTTCGATTTCTATTCAGCAGCTCTCCTGTTTGCAGTGTCAACAGTCTGGTAGGGTCAAAATTACCCCAACTCATTACAAAATTGGGAGTCCAAACATCTGATTATATCTTTCACCCCAGCCAGAGGGATATGCCCCTGTTCCAAAGGCAACCAATAAGGAAAACATTTTTATATCAAAAGATATACATCCCAAGGTTTGTATTCAGTAAAAACAATTTATTTATTAGAATAAAAAATTTTAAAAAAAATTTAAAAATTATACATACTGACCCCACATGGCCCACCTTACGCGTTTCGTACCCTCTGGCACTTAGTCATAGGTGTCTCTGTCCACAGCATGTTCCGCACTGAATTTAAACACTGGTAATCCCCCCCCCATTTTCGTTTAAAACCAATCAAATATCAAAGGGGGATTGCCTTTAAAACCAGTCAAGAGTCAAAGGGGTTAACCCCGCTTGCTCTACTTTTAATCTTGATTTAGCCTATATGGGGCATTTATCTCATATCTTTCACAGCATGCATCAGCAGTTCAAAACCCCATATTAATTACAACAAATCTTGTCCATTATAGTTTAGCTCAATCCATTAGAAAAATATATTTCACAAAATTGACTAGAAAGATTTGTATATAAATCTCTGTATATAAATAACTGTATATAAATCACACATGTCGTAAATACTTTGCACAAATAGCCAATACCATAAATATATTCATATGATGTTATAAACATTAAAAGCCGTCACAAATTCTTTTTGTTACCAATTCTCTAATAGGATTATATGTTCTATCAATCATTCTCCAATAAAGGTGTTCCCATTTCAAAGAGATCCCTATTTTTGCACATTCAAGTATAACAGGTGACATCAAATTCAAGTCCTGATGGCAAACGTGTGCCTAGGTGAAAAATCCAGGACACTTCTCTCCTTTCTAAAAGTCTCCTCCCCTCACTCCTAATCTCACTCTTTCGGTCCCTTGAATGGAAAAGCAATCTGTGTCTCCTCCATTACATACTGTGAAATGTCTAGTGATATTACTCTTTTCTGCTGCTCGGGGATTTCTAATCTGACTCACATGTTCTCTTGCCCTCACCTTCAACTTCCTACTTGTACACCCCACATATTGTTTCTGGCATCTCGAACAAGTGATCAGGTATATCACAAACGTGGTGTCACAATTAATATACCCTTTAATATCAAATTCTTTGCCAGTCACTGTCGACTTAAATTATTTGGATATCACCATATGTTTACAGGTTATGCACCTACGGCTCCCACACCTATAGTTGCCTCCCGAGGTAAGTGGACCTAAGTCCCGCTTCTGACGATTTATTTCAAAGTGACTAGGCGATAGCATGTCTTTCAAGGTCTGAGCCCATTTTGGAACAATATTTATTCCCGAAAAAAACCTTGAAAAAGTGGTCATCACCGTAGAGAATGGGTAAGCATTAAGCAATTCTAGAGATTTCAAAGAATTGTTTGCTGTACCTCGTGCTCAAAACCACTTTCCCAGACCATTCCTGTTTTTTGTTTTTAGTTCCTTCTCCTGCTAGTAGGTCTTTCCTATCACTTCCCTTTGCTCTCTGAAACACTTTCTGTTTAGTCTTTTGCTTATAACCCCTCTCCAGAAATCTTATCTGCATATCTCGTGCCTGGCAGCCAAAATCTTTATCTGTGGAGCAGTTCCTCCGAAGCCTTAGGAACTGTCCCACAGGTATACCTTCAATCAACCTCTTCGGGTAACAGGATGAAGCATGCAGAAGAGTATTACCACTACAAGGCTTACGAAATATACTTGTGTTTATCAAGTTGTCTTCTACCGATAACATCACATCCAGAAATTCTATTTTATTTTGGCTAAATTGACTAGTGAACCCTAAGTTCAAATTGTTGGTATTGTTGGTATACAAAGCCATCAAATTCCTCCTGGGTACCCTGCCAAATACATAACAAATCGTCTATATAGCGCATGTAGAGCCTTAGATGCTTCCTTTGTTCTCTAGTTATGCAGGTTTCTTCCCACCACCCCATGTATAAATCAGCATACGAGGGGGCAAACTTTGTACCCATTTTTGTACCTCGTTTTTGTAGATAAAAGCAGGCATCAAAGATGAAATAATTGTGTTCCAGGAGGAACCTGACAGCACTTAGCAAAAAACATATCATTTCCCTTGAATAATCACTATATTTCGTTAAATGGTACTGGATTGCACGCATACCCTTATCGTGTGGTATTGAGGAGTACAAGGAGACCACATCTAATGGTCTCCTTGTACTTCCTCTTTTTATTTTCCATTATATCACTCTCCAGTTTCTTAATATTCTTTTTAATAGATTCATATAAATGATCAAATCTTGTCTGTCGGTGTCCGTAGAGTGGTACTAAAGAAGCATTTTCTACAAATAGAACAGAAAAATGAGTTATTGATATCAGGGAGTGTCCAGCAGATTGATGAAATTAATGGGAGATTTAAAAATAAGAGTGAATTTTATCCAGTACTTTAGTGGAACAATTTCAAAGGAGAGTTGAGGAGGGTCTATGGGAATTGAATAAGAGTGAAGGGACAAGGCAATAGGTTGACTAATTTGAGTGAAAAGGAGAAACAGGCATTGAGGGCCCTAAAAAAGGATCAGGATATAATAATCAAGAATGCAGATAACGGAGGAATGGTTGTAGTACAAGACACTGGGGTATATAGGGCAGAAGCACTTAGGCAACTTAGTGATCATGAAGCATATGAAAAACTAAAGGGGGACCCCACGAGGCGGTTTCAAAGTGAAATTGGAATGCTTAGTCCAGAAGGGAATGGAGGATAATGTAATAGATATGGTGTTTTTTGGTCCCACAATTGATAACTATACCTACCTTTTATCACCTCCCGAAGGTCCACAAGAAGGAGAGACCCCCTTCAGGAAGGCCAATCATTTCTGGGATTGGCTCCCTGAACGAGAACCATTGGTAGGACATTTAGAGAGTTAATGAATAAAGCTTACCCTGGAGAACCTTCAAACAATAGTATTGTTTATTTCGATATACACAACATGTTTCGAGTCCAAGGACTCTTCATCAGGTGCTTATTACACAGTGAAAAAGAACAAGAGAATAAATACACCCCCAAACCCCATCATGTGATGTCAGCTCCACCCTCTGGCCAGACCATAATAATATCAAATACATCTTAAAGAGTACTGCCATCTTGTGGCCTACTCCAAAATACACCTTTTTACCATATTCGTGTAAAATTATACATAGTAGTAATAGTCTTGATACAGTATATACATTGTTTCAAAAGGAAGTAGTGGTTTCCTACCCTTTGTAGATATTTAGTATCTTTAACTGTCGCAAATACAATGTTGCAGTTCAATTCTGCAGAAAAAGGACAAGTTTATATTAGTGACATATTCATATTACAAAAAACATTTAATACTGAAGGCATCGTTCAATCCCCATGGTTCCATTGCATTAAGAGTATCTATCCACTTGGCTTCAGTTTGTAACAATAACATTTTTCTATCACCACCCCGTTTCGGTATTTTCACCTCCTCAAGTACTTGCCACCTTAGGCTGGCACTGTTATGTCTATAGTCATGGAAATGTTTACCCACTGGGGTGTGAGTTTTAACATCAGTGGGGTTATAATTCGTAATGGAGCGTTTATGTTCTCCAATTCTAACTCGCACTTTCCTCTTAGTCTGACCAACATACATTTTGCCACAGGGGCATTTAAGCCCATATACTACAGACTCTGTATTGCATGTGCTGTAATGTTTAATAGCAATTTTATTTCCTTTTAAGGGATGTGTTACAAAAGGACCCTTTATAATTGAGTTGCAGTTACTGCAGTTAAGGCAAGGGAATGTCCCATACTTTGGTGGACCAAGGAACCTTGTGTCTGATTTAGATTTTAATATATCGGATTTCACTAATTTGTCTGCAATGTTTATACCTCTTTTATACGAAAAAATAGGTTGATCCTTACAAATTTCATGTAATGTTCGATCTCTCCGTAATATAGGCCAATATTTATTTACCACACGTTGTATACTTTTGCTTGTTGGGCCATAAGTCGATACTAGTGGTATCCGCTCATTTTTTTGTTGTTTAGTAGAAGTAGTTTGTTTAGGTCTCAGTAGTGTCTCTCTCTCAATTTCTAACACCTTATCTCTTGTGTCAATCAATTCCTGTTCATTATATCCCCTTTCACAAAATTTTTTAATAAGTTTATTGGTGTTAGTGATATATTTTTGGTCATCAGATGTAATTCTTCTGATTCTTAAAAATTGACCTTTAGGGATCCCATGTAATGTCCCAGGAGTATGGTAACTTTTTTTATGTAATAAGTTATTGCATTCAGTGGGTTTAGTATAGAGATCTGTCTCCAGTCTGCCCTTATTATTAATCACCTTCACATCAAGATAATGTATTGATTCAATGCTGTATTCAGCAGTAAATTTAATTGTTTTGTGTTGGATATTTATAAATTGTAGGAATTCTTGTAATTCAATTTCCTTTCCACTCCAGATCAAAAAAACATCATCCACAAATCTCAAATAACATTTAATGTGGTCCTTAAATACATTATTAAGTATCAAATTCTGCTCCAAATAGTGCATAAAGATATTCGCATAGCTAGGCGTGAGGTTACTACCCATCGCGGTCCCTTGTACTTGAATATAAAAATCATTGTTAAAACGAAAATAGTTTTTCTTAAGTACTAGGGACAACAGTTCTAGCAAAAAGTAAATCATTGCATGTGACAATTTGGTTGACAGAAGGGCTTGTTCCACATAATGAATTCCTTCCTCATGTGGAATGGATGTGTAAAGCAATTGCACATCTATGCTGCAAAGTATCCAGCTAGGGTTAATATTAGAAAATTCTGACAGTCTCTGTAAGAAATCAGTAGTGTCTTTTAGACACTGAGGGATGTTTTTCACAATGTCCTGTAGAAACGCATCTACAAATTGGGACAAAGGTTGTAGTAATGATCCCATTCCTGACACAATTGGCCTGCCCGGGGGATTTTCAAGGCATTTATGGATTTTGGGGAGTAAGTAAAGGACAGGGATTCGTGGGCAGTCAGTTATCAAAAATTCTTTATTATTCTTTGAAATAATCCCTGATTCCCATGCCCCCAAAATAACATTATCAATCACTTTTTTTATATCCCAGGTAGGGTCTCTATCAAGTAGTTGGTAATGTTCACCATTATCTAATTGCCGCTCTGCTTCTTTCACATAGTCGACCCGATTAAGAATGACAATGCCACCCCCTTTATCAGCCTTTTTAACCACAATTTCAGCATTTCTTTCCAAATCTCTCAATGCTATCTGGTTACGTTTAGTTATGTTAGGTTTCACTTTATTCTCTTTTTCCCACAGTTCCTCAACTTCATGTAATACAATACCTTCAAATATATTTAAGGAATCATTATTCACATCTGGTATGAAGTCACTCTTAGGTTTAAATTTCGCAGTAACATCAGTAGTATTGTGACTTTCTTTAGTACTATCAATGTTGGAAAAATGTATTTTGAGTTTAAGGCGTCTAATGAATTTCAAAAAATCAATTTTCCAATCAAAAAACTTAGTTTGATAAGTTGGAATAAATCCTAATCCTTTATTAATCACTTCTCGTTCAGTATTGGTAAGGACATGATTAGACAAATTAACAATAAGCTCATTAGTCCCAGCAGTATGTGCAATATGAAAGTCATTGTTAATGTCATTTACCTCGCTCCTTTCATTCAAGGGCGATAGAACTGCCTTGGCGGTCAGAGGCGCTCGCAGAGGAAACCGCAGACAAGGCAGTTCTATCGCCCTTGAATGAAAGGAGCGAGGTAAATGACATTAACAATGACTTTCATATTGCACATACTGCTGGGACTAATGAGCTTATTGTTAATTTGTCTAATCATGTCCTTACCAATACTGAACGAGAAGTGATTAATAAAGGATTAGGATTTATTCCAACTTATCAAACTAAGTTTTTTGATTGGAAAATTGATTTTTTGAAATTCATTAGACGCCTTAAACTCAAAATACATTTTTCCAACATTGATAGTACTAAAGAAAGTCACAATACTACTGATGTTACTGCGAAATTTAAACCTAAGAGTAACTTCATACCAGATGTGAATAATGATTCCTTAAATATATTTGAAGGTATTGTATTACATGAAGTTGAGGAACTGTGGGAAAAAGAGAATAAAGTGAAACCTAACATAACTAAACGTAACCAGATAGCATTGAGAGATTTGGAAAGAAATGCTGAAATTGTGGTTAAAAAGGCTGATAAAGGGGGTGGCATTGTCATTCTTAATCGGGTCGACTATGTGAAAGAAGCAGAGCGGCAATTAGATAATGGTGAACATTACCAACTACTTGATAGAGACCCTACCTGGGATATAAAAAAAGTGATTGATAATGTTATTTTGGGGGCATGGGAATCAGGGATTATTTCAAAGAATAATAAAGAATTTTTGATAACTGACTGCCCACGAATCCCTGTCCTTTACTTACTCCCCAAAATCCATAAATGCCTTGAAAATCCCCCGGGCAGGCCAATTGTGTCAGGAATGGGATCATTACTACAACCTTTGTCCCAATTTGTAGATGCGTTTCTACAGGACATTGTGAAAAACATCCCTCAGTGTCTAAAAGACACTACTGATTTCTTACAGAGACTGTCAGAATTTTCTAATATTAACCCTAGCTGGATACTTTGCAGCATAGATGTGCAATTGCTTTAC
This sequence comes from Xenopus laevis, assembly GCF_017654675.1. Classification (NCBI taxonomy): domain Eukaryota; kingdom Metazoa; phylum Chordata; class Amphibia; order Anura; family Pipidae; genus Xenopus; species Xenopus laevis. The sequence continues at coordinate 2,393,758 of NC_054381.1, read as the reverse complement.
ACATCCATTCCACATGAGGAAGGAATTCATTATGTGGAACAAGCCCTTCTGTCAACCAAATTGTCACATGCAATGATTTACTTTTTGCTAGAACTGTTGTCCCTAGTACTTAAGAAAAACTATTTTCGTTTTAACAATGATTTTTATATTCAAGTACAAGGGACCGCGATGGGTAGTAACCTCACGCCTAGCTATGCGAATATCTTTATGCACTATTTGGAGCAGAATTTGATACTTAATAATGTATTTAAGGACCACATTAAATGTTATTTGAGATTTGTGGATGATGTTTTTTTGATCTGGAGTGGAAAGGAAATTGAATTACAAGAATTCCTACAATTTATAAATATCCAACACAAAACAATTAAATTTACTGCTGAATACAGCATTGAATCAATACATTATCTTGATGTGAAGGTGATTAATAATAAGGGCAGACTGGAGACAGATCTCTATACTAAACCCACTGAATGCAATAACTTATTACATAAAAAAAGTTACCATACTCCTGGGACATTACATGGGATCCCTAAAGGTCAATTTTTAAGAATCAGAAGAATTACATCTGATGACCAAAAATATATCACTAACACCAATAAACTTATTAAAAAATTTTGTGAAAGGGGATATAATGAACAGGAATTGATTGACACAAGAGATAAGGTGTTAGAAATTGAGAGAGAGACACTACTGAGACCTAAACAAACTACTTCTACTAAACAACAAAAAAATGAGCGGATACCACTAGTATCGACTTATGGCCCAACAAGCAAAAGTATACAACGTGTGGTAAATAAATATTGGCCTATATTACGGAGAGATCGAACATTACATGAAATTTGTAAGGATCAACCTATTTTTTCGTATAAAAGAGGTATAAACATTGCAGACAAATTAGTGAAATCCGATATATTAAAATCTAAATCAGACACAAGGTTCCTTGGTCCACCAAAGTATGGGACATTCCCTTGCCTTAACTGCAGTAACTGCAACTCAATTATAAAGGGTCCTTTTGTAACACATCCCTTAAAAGGAAATAAAATTGCTATTAAACATTACAGCACATGCAATACAGAGTCTGTAGTATATGGGCTTAAATGCCCCTGTGGCAAAATGTATGTTGGTCAGACTAAGAGGAAAGTGCGAGTTAGAATTGGAGAACATAAACGCTCCATTACGAATTATAACCCCACTGATGTTAAAACTCACACCCCAGTGGGTAAACATTTCCATGACTATAGACATAACAGTGCCAGCCTAAGGTGGCAAGTACTTGAGGAGGTGAAAATACCGAAACGGGGTGGTGATAGAAAAATGTTATTGTTACAAACTGAAGCCAAGTGGATAGATACTCTTAATGCAATGGAACCATGGGGATTGAACGATGCCTTCAGTATTAAATGTTTTTTGTAATATGAATATGTCACTAATATAAACTTGTCCTTTTTCTGCAGAATTGAACTGCAACATTGTATTTGCGACAGTTAAAGATACTAAATATCTACAAAGGGTAGGAAACCACTACTTCCTTTTGAAACAATGTATATACTGTATCAAGACTATTACTACTATGTATAATTTTACACGAATATGGTAAAAAGGTGTATTTTGGAGTAGGCCACAAGATGGCAGTACTCTTTAAGATGTATTTGATATTATTATGGTCTGGCCAGAGGGTGGAGCTGACATCACATGATGGGGTTTGGGGGTGTATTTATTCTCTTGTTCTTTTTCACTGTGTAATAAGCACCTGATGAAGAGTCCTTGGACTCGAAACATGTTGTGTATATCGAAATAAACAATACTATTGTTTGAAGGTTCTCCAGGGTAAGCTTTATTCATTGATCTATGAGATTTCCTGACTTGGCGGAGTCAGGCACCCTGTCTGAGAGCTGATACGAATTGATACAAACGCTGCAAGGATATCACCTAAAGCATTGTGACCATTTAGAGAGTTATACTAGGGTTACCACGCATGTGTTGCAAAGATTCAATGATGCTGGATGGGCAGAGAATAACGCATGGGGCACATTAGATGTGGTCTCTTTGTACTCCTCAATACCACACGATAAGGGTATGCGTGCAATCCAGTACCATTTAACGAAATATAGTGATTATTCAAGGGAAATGATATGTTTTTTGCTGTCAGTTTCCTCCTGGAACACAATTATTGGACAGATTATTGGGAGGGGCTGGGGAAGACCCAGCGGTCTTGGTACACATAGGTACCAATGACAAAGTTAGATGAGGTGGTGAAGTCCTCAAAAATGATTTTAAAAAACTAGGTGCAAAGCTGAGGGCAAGGACTTCCAAGGTAATTTTCTCAGAGATATTACCTGAGCCATGAGCAACACTAAGGAGACAGCGGGAGCGTAGGGAGATTAATGCGTGGCTGAGAGATTGGTGTAGGGAGGAGGGTTTGGGGTTTTTGGAGAACTGGGCTGATTTCTCAGTCGGCTACAGGCTCTTTGCTAGGGATGGGGGCACCTCAATGATGATGGGGCAGCTGTTTTGGGAGAGAAGATGGCTAGAGGGTTGGAGGAGATTTTAAACTAGGTGTGGGGGGGGAGGGCTCAGTAAAAGATTCAGTGGAAGACAGGTTAGATGAGATAGTGGGCAAAGAAAGGGAAAATGGGGGAGGAGATTTGGCTGGGGATACTGTTAAGGATAGGGAGGAGCACATGTCATATGTTCAATATGGGACCAGTATTAAATGTATGTTTACAAATGCAAGAAGTCTGACTGGTAAAATGGGAGAGCTGGAGCTGCTGGTGTTGAAAGGAAAATATGATGTGATTGGTGTGGCCGAAACATGGCTGAATGAGTCACATGACTGGGCAGTAAATATCAGTGGCTATACTTTGTTTTCCAGGGACAGAGGCAATAGAAAAGGAGGAGGGGTATGTGTGTTTGTTAGGCAGGATTTAAAAGCTCATATAAAGGAGGAGGTTATGTTAGAAAATGAGGGGGCAGAAGTCTTATGGGTGGAGTTCTTCACCAATTGTAAAGAATCCAGCAAATTAATTGTAGGCGTCGCTATAGACCCCCTAATGTAAGTGACGAGGAGGAGGATAAGCTCCTAATGCAAATAGAAAAGGCTGCTAGTTTAGGTAAAGTAATGATAATGGGGGATTTTAATTACCCAGATATTGACTGCAGCAACAGTACTGCCAGATCAGTTAATGGGAACAAGTTTATAAACTTATTGCACGACAATCTTTTAGCACAGGTTGTTGAGGAGCCAACCAGAAAAAATGCTATTCTTGATTTAGTGATCTCAAATGACCCAGAACTTATAGCAAATGTGCAAGTCATTGAACCCCTGGGTAATAGTGACCATAATGTTATATCATTTAATGTCTGGTGCAAAAAACAAAAATATACTGGGGCAACAAAAACCATGAATTTTGCAAAAGCTAATTTTAGTGCCTTGAGGGCTGCCCTACAGAGTATTGATTGGGGCATTAGGTTTTCAGCTAAAAACACAGAACAGAAATGGTTGTCCTTTAAAATGATATTAAATCATTACTGTTCTCAATTTATTCCCTTAAGGACTAAACGTAGAAGCTCTAAGAATCATCCTGTGTGGCTTAATACAGAAGTAAAGAAGTTAATTGGAAAGAAGAGAAAGGCATTTAATAACTACAAATCTGTAGGGACAGAAGCTGCATTTAATGAATATAAACACTGTAATAAATGTTGTAAATCAGCAATCCGGAAGGCTAAGAAAAGAAATGAAGAGTTAATTGCAGTGGAGGTGAAAAATAACCCTAAAAAGTTTTTTAAATATATTAATAGTAAAAAGATGCAGGTTGAGAGTGTTGCTCCATTAAATAATGGTACCAGTATGGTTGTAACAGATACAGAAAAGGCAAATGTGTTAAATCAGTTATTTTCTTCAGTGTATACAATAGAGGAGTCTGAGTTCCCAGGCTCACTTAATAACTGCACTAATGGTTCAGCTCAATCTAGTCAGTGGCTGACTCAGGATATGATTCATAAAGCTTTAATACAAATTAATGTAAACAAGGCTCCAGGGCCTGATGGCATACACCCCCGGGTACTAAGAGAGCTTAGTTCAGTTTTAGACCAGCCCCTATTTCTGATTTTCTCAGATTCACTGTCATCTGGTATGGTGCCTATGGATTGGAGAAAAGCTGATGTTATTCCAATATTTAAAAAGGGATTATGATCTCAGCCTGGCAATTATAGGCCAGTAAGCTTGACATCTGTGTTGGGCAAATTATTTGAAGGCTTGTTAAGGGATCACATTCAAAATTTTGTCCTAATGAATGGCATTATGAGCAACAATCAGCATGGCTTTATGAAGGATAGGTCATGTCGGACAAATTTGATTGCATTTTATGATGTGGTAAGTAAGATTCTGGACAGTGGGGGGGCAGTCCTTTGCTTTCTGGATTTTGCCAAAGCGTTTGATACTGTGCCCCACAAACGACTGCTTTCTAAAGTAAGGTCTGTTGGGCTTAATGAAGTTGTTTGCACATGGATAGGTAACTGGCTACAGGATCGGGTACAGAGGGTGGTTGTTAATGGGACATTCTCTACTTGGAGTAAGGTTCTTAGTGGGGTCCCTCAGGGCTCGGTATTGGGGCCACTTTTATTTAACTTGTTCATTAATGACTTAGGGGAGGGTGTTGTAAGTAATGTATCAGTGTCAACCCAATTAATTCCATCCAGGATGTGGCACTTGCAACAGGATCTTGACTAACTGGCAATCTGGGCAGCTAAGTGGCAAATGAGATTCAATGTTGATAAATGTAAAGTCCTGCACCTGGGATGTAACAATATCCACTTATACCCTTAATGGGACTGCACTAGGCAAATCCATAATGGAGACGGAGCTTGGAGTCCTTGTAGATAATAAACTTGTCTGTAGCAATGCCAGTCAGCAGCATCAAGGGCAAATAAGGTCTTGACTTGTATTAAATGGGGCAGAGAGTCACGGGAGGAGGGGGTCCCACTGTATAGAGCACTGGTAAGGCCCCATCTAGAATATGCCCTACAGTTTTGGTCTCCATCACTCAAACAGGACATTATTGTATTAGAGAGGGGACAGAGAAGGGCAACTAAGCTGGTAAAGGGAAAATCTTAGCTATGAGGAAAGACTGGCCAAATTGGGGATGTTCACTCTGGAGAAGAGGCGCTTAAGGGGAGATATGATAACTATGTATAAATATATAAGGGGATCATATAATAATCTCTCTAATGATTTATTTACCAGTAGGTCTTTCCAGCTGACACGAGGTCACCCATTCCGATTAGAAGAAAAGAGGTTCTGCCTAAATATTCGGAAGGGGTTTTTTACAGTGAGAGCTGTGAAGATGTGGAATTGTCTCCCTGAATCAGTTGTACAGGCTGATACATTAGATAGGTACAAGGAAGGGTCGGATGCTTTATTCACCAGTAGCTCCTCCCAGCAGATAGGAGGGAGCCAATGAGATTAGAGGTGGGAAAGGGGTGTTACAGGGAGAGCTGGGAAGTGAATCAGGGGTACAGGCTGATACATTAGATAGGTATAAGAAGGGGTTGGATGGTGTTTAGCAAGTGAGGGAATACAGGGATATGGGAGAGAGCTCATAGTACAAGTTGATCCAGGGACTGGTCCCATTGCCATTTTGGAGTCAGGAAGGAATTTTTCCCACTCTGAGGCAAATTGGAGAGGCTTCAGATGGGTTTTTTGCCTTCCTCTGGATCAACTGGCAGATAGGTAGTTAATAAAAAGAAAAAAAAAGAAGGTTGAACTCGATAGACATGTGTCTTTTTTCAACCTTACTTACTATGTTACTATGATGCCTGCTTTTATTTACAAAAACGAGGTACAGCAATGGGTGCAAAGTTCGCCCCCTCGTATGCCGATTTATACATGGGGTGGTGGGAAGAAACCTGCATAACTAGAGAACAAAGGAAGCATCTAAGGCTCTACATGCGCTATATAGACGATTTGTTATGTATTTGGCAGGGTACCCAGGAGGAATTTGATGGCTTTGTATACCAACAATACCAACAATTTGAACTTAGGGTTCACTAGTCAATTTAGCCAAAATAAAATAGAATTTCTGGATGTGATGTTATCGGTAGAAGACAACTTGATAAACACAAGTATATTTCGTAAGCCTTGTAGTGGTAATACTCTTCTGCATGCTTCATCCTGTTACCCGAAGAGGTTGATTGAAGGTATACCTGTGGGACAGTTCCTAAGGCTTCGGAGGAACTGCTCCACAGATAAAGATTTTGGCTGCCAGGCACGAGATATGCAGATAAGATTTCTGGAGAGGGGTTATAAGCAAAAGACTAAACAGAAAGTGTTTCAGAGAGCAAAGGGAAGTGATAGGAAAGACCTACTAGCAGGAGAAGGAACTAAAAACAAAAAACAGGAATGGTCTGGGAAAGTGGTTTTGAGCACGAGGTACAGCAAACAATTCTTTGAAATCTCTAGAATTGCTTAATGCTTACCCATTCTCTACGGTGATGACCACTTTTTCAAGGTTTTTTTCGGGAATAAATATTGTTCCAAAATGGGCTCAGACCTTGAAAGACATGCTATCGCCTAGTCACTTTGAAATAAATCGTCAGAAGCGGGACTTAGGTCCACTTACCTCGGGAGGCAACTATAGGTGTGGGAGCCGTAGGTGCATAACCTGTAAACATATGGTGATATCCAAATAATTTAAGTCGACAGTGACTGGCAAAGAATTTGATATTAAAGGGTATATTAATTGTGACACCACGTTTGTGATATACCTGATCACTTGTTCGAGATGCCAGAAACAATATGTGGGGTGTACAAGTAGGAAGTTGAAGGTGAGGGCAAGAGAACATGTGAGTCAGATTAGAAATCCCCGAGCAGCAGAAAAGAGTAATATCACTAGACATTTCACAGTATGTAATGGAGGAGACACAGATTGCTTTTCCATTCAAGGGATCGAAAGAGTGAGATTAGGAGTGAGGGGAGGAGACTTTTAGAAAGGAGAGAAGTGTCCTGGATTTTTCACCTAGGCACACGTTTGCCATCAGGACTTGAATTTGATGTCACCTGTTATACTTGAATGTGCAAAAATAGGGATCTCTTTGAAATGGGAACACCTTTATTGGAGAATGATTGATAGAACATATAATCCTATTAGAGAATTGGTAACAAAAAGAATTTGTGACGGCTTTTAATGTTTATAACATCATATGAATATATTTATGGTATTGGCTATTTGTGCAAAGTATTTACGACATGTGTGATTTATATACAGTTATTTATATACAGAGATTTATATACAAATCTTTCTAGTCAATTTTGTGAAATATATTTTTCTAATGGATTGAGCTAAACTATAATGGACAAGATTTGTTGTAATTAATATGGGGTTTGAACTGCTGATGCATGCTGTGAAAGATATGAGATAAATGCCCCATATAGGCTAAATCAAGATTAAAAGTAGAGCAAGCGGGGTTAACCCCTTTGACTCTTGACTGGTTTTAAGGGCAATCCCCCTTTGATGTTTGATTGGTTGTAAATGAAAATGGGGGGGGGATTACCAGAGTTTAAATTCAGTGCGGAACATGCTGTGGACAGAGACACCTATGACTAAGTGCCAGAGGGTACGAAACGTGTAAGGTGGGCCATGTGGGGTCAGTATGTATCTAATTTTTAAACATGAATTCTAATAAATAAATTGTTTTTACTGAATACAAGCCTTGGGATATATATCTTTTGATATCTAAATTACCCCAGCAACATGCATTGATTTGAAATAAGAGACTGGAGTATAAACAGGAGAGGGCCTGTATAGAAAGATGCATAATACAAAGTAGCAATAATAATAAATGTTTAACCTAACAGAGCATTTGTTTTTAGATGGGGTCAGTGACCCCCATTTGAAAGCTGGAAAGCCTCAGAAGAAGGCAAATAATTAAAAAACTATATAAAAATAATAATGAAGGTCAATTGAAAAGTTGCTTAGAATAAGCCATTTTATAACATATTAAAAGTGAACTTAAGGGTGAACCACCCCCTTAACTTTTCATTACATTAGTGAATGAGCTCACGTTTCTTTAGCCCATCTGTCAAATTATACCATAATATTTGACCCGTTGCTATCAAATGGATTTTGTTATTTGGATTAAAGGATACGTAAAAATAAGTGAATGTAAAATTGATGCGTTGGCTATTCTAAGCACTTTTGCAATGTAAAGTTGTTATTTATTTTTAATTCCAAGATATTAAAGGAAACAAATATGAATGTATTTTGTTACAACAGCGCCACCTGCTGGTCAGTTTCCCACCAGTCTGACCACCAAGTAGTCAAGGAAGAAGTTGTCAGGAGAAAGAAAGAGGCTCATGTTCTTCTGCTTAGGAAAGATTTGGGAAAAGCAAAAAAACTTCAAAACAGTCTCTTTTTTTCCTCCTGACAACTTCCTTGACTACTTGCTGGTCAGACTGGTGGGAAACTGACCAGCAGGTGGCGCTGTTGTAACAAAATTCATTCATATTAACAGTACATGTATCCCTTAATATCTTGGAATGAAAATAAAGACTAGACACTCCAAAAGTGCTTAGAATAGCCCCCTCATCAATTTTACATTCACTTATTTTAAAGGTTTACTTATCCTTTAAGAAAGAAATCCAGTAGTACACAAATGTGGTACTGGATTTCTTCCTTTGGTTGTATCAGTTGACCCAAAAAGCAGGCGAAGGTCTTCCAGTTTAGCACCTGAAACCTACATAGGTATTAATAAGGGTAGAGCTCTCCTAATTACTACTATTTACTTATCCTTTAAGGGCATGTCACAAAGAGAACTGGGGAGCAATTATCTTCTATAGGGTTTCATACTGTAGGAGCCAGGCAAGAATGGCCATACCAGAAAGGGACCAATGAGGTTCTCTTGAGCAGAGTAACCAGTTCCCTTTGAGCAACATAAACCCCCTGTAATAAGCAGTGACATCATGGCTACTGCCTCATACAGTAAATGTAGATACAAAACATGTGAAAAATAGGCAGGAGGGACCCTAAAGTACAAATATATATTTGCAATGGTCAAAAGAATTTAAGTCAAATAATAGTGTTGACATGCAGCGATTTTGACGTATCCAAAATTTTTTGACACAGGCAAATTTTCACCAGCAAAATTTTGCCGGAGATCCGCAAATTTATTTACCAGCAGTAAAATGTGGAAATTCGGCGTGAATTCATAACAGGCGAATTTATTCGTCCATCACTATTGAGGACAATATAATAATGGCGTCCATGCTTTATAAACCAACTGACTGCAATACCGTTCTATTACCATCGAGCGTCATCAGGTGTATTTCAGGGTCTTCCGTGTAGCCAGTGAAATAGGGTAAGACGTAATACATCAAATGATATGTTATACGAGAGAGAGAGGCAGATGTGATGATTAATACGTTTGTACAGAGAGTTTATTATAAGTCCAATTAGATCAAATAGAACAGGAACTAAAATGGTAGAAGTGTTGGCCAAAGAAAAAGAAATGTAAAAATCTAAGTTAACTAGAATCACGTATGGTGTCAACATTTGGCTGTTTAACTCCTTTTTGTAAAACGTATAATTTTAAAAAAACTGGAGGATATTACAAACACATAGGGAAATAGGAAAATTGTTTAGTGATCCCCCTTTTTCATACAGACGTGGGAGATCAATTATAGAAATGGTTTCAAAAAAGATTTTGAAAACGATTTTGCAGAAAGGAAGGAATACTGGATTATTGGCACCATTGAGAAGGGGTTACTATTGGTTGTGGGGAATGTTCACATTGTACTGGAACTATAAGAGGTGAAACCATTGCACATCCCACAAAAGGTTTGTAGGAGAGACTCATATCATTCAGTAAATACATCCCAATAGAAACATGTGAGTCTATAATAACCAGTCATTCCCACTGCTGGAAAGTTCATGTAGGAGAGACTCATATCATTCAGTAAATAGATCCCAATAGAAACATGTGACAATAATAACCAGTCATTCCCACTGCTGGAAAGTTCATGTAGGAGACTCATATCATTCAGTAAATAGATCCCAATAGAAACATGTGACTCTATAATAACCAATCATTCCCACTACTGGAAAGTTCATGTAGGAGAGACTCATATCATTCAGTAAATAGATCCCAATAGAAACATGTGACAATAATAACCAGTCATTCCCACTGCTGGAAAGTTCATGTAGGAGAGACTCATATCATTCAGTAAATAGATCCCAATAGAAACATGTGACAATAATAACCAGTCATTCCCACTGCTGGAAAGTTCATGTAGGAGACTCATATCATTCAGTAAATAGATCCCAATAGAAACATGTGACTCTATAATAACCAGTCATTCCCACTGCTGGAAAGTTCATGTAGGAGAGACTCATATCATTCAGTAAATAGGTCCCAATAGAAACAGGTGACTCTATAATAACCAGTCATTCCCACTGCTGGAAAGTTCATGTAGGAGACTCATATCATTCAGTAAATAGATCCCAATAGAAACACGTGACTCTATAATAACCAGTCATTCCCACTGCTGGAAAGTTCATGTAGGAGAGACTCATATCATTCAGTAAATAGATCCCAATAGAAACATGTGACTCTATAATAACCAGTCATTCCCGCTGCTGGAAAGTTCATGTAGGAGACTCATATCATTCAGTAAATAGATCCCAATAGAAACATGTGACTCTATAATAACCAGTCATTCCCACTGCTGGAAAGTTCATGTAGGATAGACTCATATCATTCAGTAAATAGATCCCAATAGAAACATGTGACTCTATAATAACCAGTCATTCCCACTGCTGGAAAGTTCATGTAGGAGAGACTCATATCATTCAGTAAATAGATCCCAATAGAAACATGTGACTCTATAATAACCAGTCATTCTCACTGCTGGAAAGTTCATGTAGGAGAGACTCATATCATTCAGTAAATAGATCCCAATAGAAACATGTGACTCTATAATAACTAGTCATTCCCACTGCTGGAAAGTTCATGTAGGAGACTCATATCATTCAGTAAATAGATCCCAATAGAAACATGTGACTCTATAATAACCAGTCATTCCCACTGCTGGAAAGTTCATGTAGGAGACTCATATCATTTAGTAAATAGATCCCAATAGAAACATGTGACTCTATAATAACCAGTCATTCCCACTGCTGGAAAGTTCATGTAGGAGACTCATATCATTGAGTAAATAGATCCCAATAGAAACATGTGACTATAATAACCAGTCACTCCCACTGCTGGAAAGTTCATGTAGGAGAGACTCATATCATTCAGTAAATAGATCCCAATAGAAACATGTGACTCTATAATAACCAGTCTTTCCCACTGCTGCAAAGTTCATGTAGGAGAGACTCATATCATTCAGTAAATAGATCCCAATAGAAACATGTGACTCTATAATAACCAGTCATTCCCACTGCTCGAAAGTTCATGTAGGATAGACTCATATCATTCAGTAAATAGATCCCAATAGAAACATGTGATTCTATAATAACCAGTCATTCCCACTGCTGGAAAGTTCATGTAGGAGACTCATATCATTCAGTAAATAGATCCCAATAGAAACATGTGACTCTATAATAACCAGTCATTCCCACTGCTGGAAAGTTCATGTAGGAGACTCATATCATTCAGTAAATAGATCCCAATAGAAACATGTGACTCTATAATAACCAGTCATTCCCACTGCTGGAAAGTTCATGTAGGAGAGACTCATATCATTCAGTAAATAGATCCCAATAGAAACATGTGACTCTATAATAACTAGTCACTCCCACTGCTGGAAAGTTCATGTAGGAGACTCATATCATTCAGTAAATAGATCCCAATAGAAACATGTGACTCTATAATAACTAGTCATTCCCACTGCTGGAAAGTTCATGTAGGAGAGACTCATATCATTCAGTTAATAGATCCCAATAGAAACATGTGACTCTATAATAACCAGTCATTCCCACTGCTGGAAAGTTCATGTAGGATAGACTCATATCATTCAGTAAATAGATCCCAATAGAAACATGTGACTCTATAATAACCAGTCATTCCCACTGCTGGAAAGTTCATGTAGGAGACTCATATCATTCAGTAAATAGATCCCAATAGAAACATGTGACTCTATAATAACCAGTCATTCCCACTGCTGGAAAGTTCATGTAGGAGACTCATATCATTCAGTAAATAGATCCCAATAGAAACATGTGACTCTATAATAACCAGTCATTCCCACTGCTGGAAAGTTCATGTAGGAGAGACTCATATCATTCAGTAAATAGATCCCAATAGAAACATGTGACTCTATAATAACCAGTCATTCCCACTGCTGGAAAGTTCATGTAGGAGAGACTCATATCATTCAGTAAATAGATCCCAATAGAAACATGTGACTCTATAATAACCAGTCATTCCCACTGCTGGAAAGTTCATGTAGGAGAGACTCATATCATTCAGTAAATAGATCCCAATAGAAACATGTGACTCTATAATAACCAGTCATTCCCACTGCTGGAAAGTTCATGTAGGAGACTCATATCATTCAGTAAATAGATCCCAATAGAAACATGTGACTCTATAATAACCAGTCATTCCCACTGCTGGAAAGTTCATGTAGGATAGACTCATATCATTCAGTAAATAGATCCCAATAGAAACATGTGACTCTATAATAACCAGTCATTCCCACTGCTGGAAAGTTCATGTAGGAGAGACTCATATCATTCAGTAAATAGATCCCAATAGAAACATGTGACTCTATAATAACCAGTCATTCTCACTGCTGGAAAGTTCATGTAGGAGAGACTCATATCATTCAGTAAATAGATCCCAATAGAAACATGTGACTCTATAATAACTAGTCATTCCCACTGCTGGAAAGTTCATGTAGGAGACTCATATCATTCAGTAAATAGATCCCAATAGAAACATGTGACTCTATAATAACCAGTCATTCCCACTGCTGGAAAGTTCATGTAGGAGACTCATATCATTTAGTAAATAGATCCCAATAGAAACATGTGACTCTATAATAACCAGTCATTCCCACTGCTGGAAAGTTCATGTAGGAGACTCATATCATTGAGTAAATAGATCCCAATAGAAACATGTGACTATAATAACCAGTCACTCCCACTGCTGGAAAGTTCATGTAGGAGAGACTCATATCATTCAGTAAATAGATCCCAATAGAAACATGTGACTCTATAATAACCAGTCTTTCCCACTGCTGGAAAGTTCATGTAGGAGAGACTCATATCATTCAGTAAATAGATCCCAATAGAAACATGTGACTCTATAATAACCAGTCATTCCCACTGCTCGAAAGTTCATGTAGGATAGACTCATATCATTCAGTAAATAGATCCCAATAGAAACATGTGATTCTATAATAACCAGTCATTCCCACTGCTGGAAAGTTCATGTAGGAGACTCATATCATTCAGTAAATAGATCCCAATAGAAACATGTGACTCTATAATAACCAGTCATTCCCACTGCTGGAAAGTTCATGTAGGAGACTCATATCATTCAGTAAATAGATCCCAATAGAAACATGTGACTCTATAATAACCAGTCATTCCCACTGCTGGAAAGTTCATGTAGGAGAGACTCATATCATTCAGTAAATAGATCCCAATAGAAACATGTGACTCTATAATAACTAGTCACTCCCACTGCTGGAAAGTTCATGTAGGAGACTCATATCATTCAGTAAATAGATCCCAATAGAAACATGTGACTCTATAATAACTAGTCATTCCCACTGCTGGAAAGTTCATGTAGGAGAGACTCATATCATTCAGTTAATAGATCCCAATAGAAACATGTGACTCTATAATAACCAGTCATTCCCACTGCTGGAAAGTTCATGTAGGATAGACTCATATCATTCAGTAAATAGATCCCAATAGAAACATGTGACTCTATAATAACCAGTCATTCCCACTGCTGGAAAGTTCATGTAGGAGACTCATATCATTCAGTAAATAGATCCCAATAGAAACATGTGACTCTATAATAACCAGTCATTCCCACTGCTGGGAAAGTTCATGTAGGAGACTCATATCATTCAGTAAATAGATCCAATAGAAACATGTGACTCTATAATAACCAGTCATTCCCACTGCTGGAAAGTTCATGTAGGAGAGACTCATATCATTCAGTAAATAGATCCCAATAGAAACATGTGACTCTATAATAACCAGTCATTCCCACTGCTGGAAAGTTCATGTAGGAGAGACTCATATCATTCAGTAAATAGATCCCAATAGAAACATGTGACTCTATAATAACCAGTCATTCCCACTGCTGGAAAGTTCATGTAGGAGAGACTCATATCATTCAGTAAATAGATCCCAATAGAAACATGTGACTCTATAATAACCAGTCATTCCCACTGCTGGAAAGTTCATGTAGGAGACTCATATCATTCAGTAAATAGATCCCAATAGAAACATGTGACTCTATAATAACCAGTCATTCCCACTGCTGGAAAGTTCATGTAGGATAGACTCATATCATTCAGTAAATAGATCCCAATAGAAACATGTGACTCTATAATAACCAGTCATTCCCACTGCTGGAAAGTTCATGTAGGAGAGACTCATATCATTCAGTAAATAGATCCCAATAGGAACATGTGACTCTATAATAACCAGTCATTCTCACTGCTGGAAAGTTCATGTAGGAGAGACTCATATCATTCAGTAAATAGATCCCAATAGAAACATGTGACTCTATAATAACTAGTCATTCCCACTGCTGGAAAGTTCATGTAGGAGACTCATATCATTCAGTAAATAGATCCCAATAGAAACATGGTGACTCTATAATAACCAGTCATTCCCACTGCTGGAAAGTTCATGTAGGAGACTCATATCATTTAGTAAATAGATCCCAATAGAAACATGTGACTCTATAATAACCAGTCATTCCCACTGCTGGAAAGTTCATGTAGGAGACTCATATCATTGAGTAAATAGATCCCAATAGAAACATGTGACTATAATAACCAGTCACTCCCACTGCTGGAAAGTTCATGTAGGAGAGACTCATATCATTCAGTAAATAGATCCC